>NC_062217.1:39844696-40151496 GCF_902686445.1 Sciurus carolinensis
ACTGAGTTGCTTAGCACCTTGCTTTTGCTGAAGTTGGGTTTGAACTCACGATCCTTCTGCCTCAGCCTCCGGAGTTAAGTTTCTGTGTTTTTTAAGGAAATCTCATAGTATTAGCAGCCTATACTTACCCTAAATAACACAGGTCATCTTAAGGTGTTCCTCAGACATGGGTACAACGGCCGAGTGCAGTGGCACACACCTGTAATACCAGTGACTCAGGAGGCTGAGGCAGGAGGATCTCAGTTCAAAGTCAGCCTCAGAAATGGGTACAATGATCAGGTTAGGTTGTAGTTTCAATGTAGTTTCAGTGTTCCCTTGATCTCTTTCATCTCCACATACCTGCTGGATATTATCATATTTTAAAAGTGGAATCCAAGACAACTATTCTAGTGTAGTTAATATTATATTGACTTTTAATCTAAAATTCTAGAACTTTTTTTACCTGTGTTGTTGCTGAACCACATGTCCTCCAACTTATACTTACAGAGTTCATCTTTTGATGCAAAAGAAACTCCTTATGTTTATTTTTCTGAAACATCAGCTTGATAGACTTAATTATAATATAATCCATCATTCCAGTTTGCCAATACCTTTTTGTTTTCTAACTCAATCATCCCTCTCTTGGCTACTCCTCCCAACTTCCAATGAACTGCATATATTTTTTAGTATCATGTAATCTGTATCTTCATTTTAGTTTAATTTCACCCTTTGATGTTTACATTAAGGAACAAAATACCTTATATGTATTTTTTCCTGTGAGAATGGTTCTAGAGTCCTCACTCTGCTGATGAACATCATCATTACTGTTCCTTATTGTGCAGGTGGTAGTTATAGGGCTGCCCTTTATATTGGGTCAATGGAATGAATAGTGTTAAAAGGCAGAGCTGCATGAATACACCAGAAATATACCTAGCACAACACCTGTCTTCTATGTCTTGTGGCCCATGTCGAAACTTGACTACCCACAGAATTTTACTGTTTGTCTCCAAATGGAGAAAAGGGCTACTCCTGCTACTCAGTAAGTTGAATTTATTACTTCTCATTTGTAGATACACATATGCAAACACACACATATAAACAGTTGTGTTTCTATCTTAATGATCTTTCATCTATAAATGGGCACTAATGTAGCAGACTAAAAATGAGCAATGCAGCATCCCTCTGTAAAAGTCAAGTTTTAGCTTCCAGTTACTATTTAAGATCAGAGAACATTCACTAAATAAAAAGACTACAACTCTGATTAATTTTAGTAGAAATGAGGGGGTTGGTAATACTTGCTAGCAATAGTTGAAATTGGCACCCCCAAGTTATCTTCAATTTCTGTTTGTTTTTGGGCCGAACATAGTACTAGTACTGGCTGAACAACTGGAGTGGGAGTCAGCCTTGGTAGATGATGAGGTCATGATGATGTTAGGAACCTGGTTTCCTAAATGATCTCATGCAACAGAGATACATGCCAGCCTAGAACATCACCTGGGATGGTTACACAAGAGAGAAGCAAGCTTCTGTGTTCTTTAAGCCATTCTATCAATGTCCCCTTAGACCCGGACCTTGAGCAGTTCCTGCTGTTTTCTGTAGCTTTCCTTTCTTCTCTTCCCTTTAGGTTTCATCATCACCCCTTGAGTTCCCCAGGCCTACTAAGAAATTTCAGCTGGATACACCCAGTACTCCAGTTCTACATCAACTTAGGCTAAAGGCCAGAAGGAAGGCATGGCACACTCTTGCTTAGGTCAAAATCATACCCAGCACTGTGTTTTGAGACCTGTTTGGAGTGATTTCAGTGGCGCTAAATTTTAGGGATGAAACACACCCCAAAGATGCTGGAGAGAAGTGTTCCCACAAAATAAGAACTTCACCAACCATCCCTGGAGCACTGGTGCTCTGTGGAGCCTGACCTCTGAACACCAACTATCTTCCCTTAGGGTCCTCTGCTTTTCCCGCTTTACTCTTTCCCTGCCTCCCAGCAAACCAATCAATGATGCATAGTTGGGAAGTTCTTTCCCTCTTAGCACCTCTGCCATGCTAACCTGCAGAACGTCTTTGTGCTGTATCCTGTAGTTGTCATAAAATTCTGTGGAAGATAACAACCTGTGGCTTCCACCAAAACTGGAGACTTCCCATTCTTTCCTTATGGGAAGGAAGACTCTCTATGTCTGGCACAACTGCCACAGTTCCTTCTCAGCATGGAGAACATTTCACTTTAGAAGATCTTTCTTGAGCTGGGAGTGTAGCTAGGTATTAGAGCACCTGCCTAGCATGTGTGAGGCCTGGGTTCAGTCCCTAGCACCTTCAAAAAATAAAACATGGTTTTTATTTTGGTAACTTACATATTCAGGACATAATTAGGTCCTGGTCCTCTTCCCAAATCCCCTGTCTTTGGGAATGGCACTATTATGAGTTTTTAAATGAGCTGAAGAACACATCTGGCTGTGTGAATCATCCACTTAGAATCTCATCTGTAATCACCACTGAGTCCTGTTTACATATATCTCCTGAATACGCCTTCACTTTGTTCCCTTGATCTCTTTCATCTCCACACTGGTCTAAACCACCATCACCTTCTAATGGTCTCACTGCCCCCATGCGGCCCCCTTCTAATCTGTTCTACAAGTGGGAGTCAAAGTGGTCCTTTGAAAACAAAAATCTCTTTATGTTACTAACCCTCTTTCTAAACACTTGTGGTCAGCAACAGCCAGACCTGCCAATGGAAAGCCACTAAACAGACATAAACAGAATTTCTAGGTTCTACAATGAAGGCACAGAAGATTCTGGCAAAGATTTCGTCACTCAGAACTGGACTAGAGGCCTGAGCAATGTGGATTGCTGAGTGGCAGAATCGTTGCCTCACATTGGGAGGGAAAATAAATACCGGAAAACCCTTGGTTCAGGGGACCTGGTCACTCTCATAAGTCACAGGCCACTGCTGACTCCCAAGGCACGTGAGAACCGGAATGGGCATGTGGAGACATCTTGCCCTTGGTGGTGTCTGTGTTGTTCTCATGTCCACTTTGATGCTCCAAAAAGCTTGTGAGAGGAACACATTGGTGTCCACAGATTTCATATCACCCATTCTCAAGCCCAGTCCTGGCCTTGTTCCAAGGCCTAAAGAATCTTCCAATCCAGAGTTCTTAGGATCAAACTCCTAAATGTGGCATTTGGCTAGGTTTTCGAGATCCTGTCCTACCCCACTTCTCCTCACTCTCTCTGTGCAGACACAAGGCCTTCCAGCTTTCATTCTTGCCACCAACACGCCTCCTGCCCCAAGCTCTCTTCTTAGCCTGGGGTGCTCTCTCTCCTCTGTTCAGCTGGATTTTTTCTCTTCATCTTTCTGAACTCAGCTCAAGTACCATTGCTTCAGGAAACCTTTCCTGATACACTAATCAAATCCCATTAGCAGAGGCTTCTACAGCATTTTTTATCTCCTCCTAAGATTGGTCACCATGGCAGCTTGCATGTCTGAGGAAGGATTTGATAAATGTTTTTCCAGGAGAACAGGACCATGTCTTGTTTTGCATACTGTTGTTTCCCCTGTATCTAGCCTGGTGCCTGGCATGGTAGACACTTAATAAATTTAACAGGTGAATTAATAAATGCCCTTGTATTTGTTATAAAGAGGAATCCTTTTGCAATTGACATCACTTCTCTTTTTGGATGAGGTTTGACAGTTTATAAATAAATATTTATTGAGCTTTATGAGGCAGAGAGAATTGTTCTTCTATATTTTAATAGACCATAGCATGTAGTATGTGAATGCTATGCTGTATTCTAAGGAAGACCAATGGGATACTACAAAAAGAGACCAATCTTTGTCTTCTTATGAGATATGCTAGAGTAAGATAAGTAACTAGAGACAGACAGGGATGAAATCACTTCCAAAAATAACACAGAGGACAAGTTAATGATATAGCTCAGATTGATGGAATGAAAGTTGTCAATAGCTTCCTCCTCCAATCGGTGACTTCGAGCATTTTTGTTAAGGATTTCTCTGTTCTGGACAAGAGCAATCTGACACAGTGACTCACCATAGGCAATCCAGAGGTAAGCATTACATAATGCATTCTAGGCAGCCAATGTGAACTGGTCTTCCTTCTGTCTCCACAAGAAAAGGAGGGAAGCCATTCTAGAGAGCAGGGTCAATGTTTGTTTGTGGCACAAAAAAGAAGCAGGAGTCCCATTCCTATTATGGACACTGAAGCTAGCTTAGAGAAATGCCACTATTTTCACCACTCATTTCTATATTTGCCAAAGAGTTGTGTAACAGGAAAAGTGATCCAAGGGGAATCACTCTTAAGGCAGCAGACTTGATCCTAGCACCTGATCACTGATCAGACCCATGTGCACCAACATTTTTTTGGTTGCCACATCAGGTACTGTGAAGATTTACCTCCATGAGGGATGCTGGGAAGAAGGTAAGGCTGGTACAGAACAGTTAGGGAGAGGATGAGCCTCAAAGCTTTTCTTGTTGGACAGTACAGCAACAGTGATGTGAGAACCCACCTCATAAATATTTGATGAGTGTTGAATAGCCTGTTTGCCTCCCTGGAGAAATACCATGCATCTTAAGAGCATTTTTGTGGAGAACATGGTGTTTTGTTGATTGGTAAACCAGAAGTTTAAGGAAAAATATCCAAATATCCTTATTTTTACCAGATGTCTACTGGAAATCCAATGTTCTAAACTGGGGAACTAATTCAGCAACTGAAAAGATAATGTCTCATTTGGACCTTAAAGAAGATGATAATAGATGATCTTTATACCTCACATTCATTCAATATTTTGATGACTATAAAACTAATTTGAAAAATAATTAAAAAAAAATCAAACCATTGGTGATTCGACCCAAGAATAATATCCTTATTAAGGTAAGGGAGAGTTCATGAGAAACAATGGAAATGTGGGATTATGAGGATAGTAATATCAAAAGGATTAGTCATGGATTTTGAAACATAATGGGTAGAAGACAATTCATTTGTTGCTTTTGGCACTTCGACATTGGTCTCCTTTCTACAGCTGATTTCCTTTCTGATTTTGTTTATGGGGATTTTCTTTCTCCAATGTGTGTTCCCCTGATGACAGATAGAGCACATCCTTTCCTCTAAGGAAACTGAAAGGAATCCCCATTCTCTATCTCCCTAGGGAAAGGCACATGCTCTAGGCTCAACCATTGGACATACTGTCTCAGGGATTTGGGTCTTGAGCAAGGGGATCAAAGGAAAAGAGAAATCAGCCATTCATCTCAGGGCAGGGGCAGGGGAAATGGCTGAGCAACTCACTCCACTAGGTACCTGTAACTGGGTTCTTGCTACCTGGTCCTCTGCATATCCTTGCTTTCTGCTGGATTTAACGGTTTAATGCTTATTTCTTCAGCATTCTGGTGATTCTCTGAGTCCTTATGTCCTTCCAACAGATTCCTTTGACTCAAGACAGCCAGAGTGACCAACATACAAATGGTGAATTAGCATGAAGAAGTTTGTTGAAATGGTGTAAAAATAAAAATATTCCACAGCAGATGCTCAGGAGAAGGGATTAGGAAATTCTGGGTCAGAATGTGGAAGTTTCTGGGTCTGGAATACAGAATACAGAAAAAAACTGATTGTGTGGCACTTCTCAGGCTCCAAGGTAGACCTCAAAATTAGAGAAGAGCTATGTTTTCCCCCCAATGATCAAAGACACAGAGAAAAACAGACTGATTGTGGCAGCAATATAGAAAGAACTTGAGTTTTTTCAACAGTAAAAATTTAATATGGAAAATTAGATAATTTAGAAGAATTAGAAACGTAAGCAGGGGAAGGTCAGGCAACACAGAAAGAAGCTATCTCCCCACCCCTGCCTCAAGGGATAAAGAGAGGATAGGATAAAATTTCCATGGTAACTGGAAGGGGCCTCTGGCCTGTGGAAGCCAAGACCAAGGAGGGATATCACAACAAGGAGGAGCCAGAATTATGGAGGAGATATTGCAACTCTTGGAGGTACCACATCTGAAATACCCTGACTCTCTTCCTCTAGTCCTCCTTACTTCTGGAAGCCAGGCGATGGGGGTATGGAAAATGGCACTCACAGGGGATGCATATGGGAACAAATAGGCCAGGACCCCACAGAGTGCAGACAGAGGCTGCCTAGCCAACAGGGGCACTGTGATATTCAAAGGTAAGATCTGAGAAGGAGCTGAATGACCTGACTAAAACCACAGCTATGTGGAAGGCACTGGTCATTGCTGCTGTGACAAATGATGGCAACAACACACATCTATCAGGTCAGAAGTCTAGAATCAATTTCACTGGGCTAAAGTTGGGGTGTATAGAGGCTTCAGAGGAGAATCTGCTTTCTTGCCTTCTTTACCTTCTAGAGGCTAACTGCACTCCTTGGTTTGTGACTCCTTCCTCTTGTCACTCCAACCTCTTGCCTCTGTCATTATATCTCCTCTGACTCTCACTTTCTGCCTCCCTCTTGTAAGGATTCTTGGTAATTACATTGAGCCCACCTAGATGATCCAGGATAATCTCCAATTCAAGACCCTTAATGTAATCACAACTGCAAAGTCCTTTTTGCCATATAAGGTGACACCTTCACAGGTTCAAGGGATTATGACATGAACATCTTTGGGAAGCAATTATTCAACCTACCCACATAGTGGATCCTTGGAGCTGAGTCAACAGCATGGTATTTATTAGGATTATGAATAGGCAGCTAATGTGCAGTTGGGTTCTGAGATCCTGTTCATTACAGTAAAATAGGACTTTGCATGTGCATTGTAAGATTATGGAATCAGCATCACAGAAAAGAAGGAAGTTTGAAAGGGATTCTCATTCAAATTGGGAGGTGTTATGGAGAAAATGTAAACTTTGGCTGAGGTTTACCTCACTCAATCTAGCATCAGTGGTACAATCCACATAAAAGCCCACCTCATTTCTTGCATTTTCTCATAGCTCTAGATCAGCCATAGTAACCACACAGGTTGGAAAAGATGTGAGAGGTATGCAGAATCTGGTTGAATTTCATTAAAAAGCCTGGAAGTGTTGAGGTCTACATGATGCAAATAATAATATAAAAGAATTTAAAATTCAGTTAGGTACAAAAGAAAATAGCCTAGCCTGGGCGAAGGGTTGAAAAATGTCAGATTATCAGATGAAAGAATTATGTAAGAGTATAACTCTAAACAAGGAACAACCCCCTCCCTTGAGGAATATGAGATCTGACACTCTTGGTTGTCATAGAAGCTATCCAAAGAAGGCTCACCTTGTCTTTCAATAATCTCCATGGATTTATTCATTCCCCAGTCCTGTATTCTGGCCTCACATCTCTGATCAATAAGCAATCTCGGGTTGAGTGAGATAATGATCCTATTCTGGCACTGTTAAGCTAGAAACATCAACACACCTAAGATATGAAATATAAGAAAAAATGAATAATGAAGTATTACAAAACCACAGTATTAAGACGTATGCTAAGTGTAGAAACGTATAATGAACACTTGATAGTAAAAGCACATATTGTGAAGAATTTGAGGTATTAGAGAAACTGACAGATTAGTCTTGGGCATTCAATTTAAAATTTGCATTTGAATTTGGGCTTCTCATTTTTTTAAAAAGACGTAAGAAAAAAGTGGACTCAGCTTCTAAGCAGTATTACGTGGTTTCCAAGAACCTAAAATTTTTGATTCGATTGATTTATAAAAAATTCTCAGTATTTGAGGAAGGCTTTGCTTTATCTGGTTGCAACCTGTCCATTTAGGCTCTGGAAGGGCTTTAAAAAAAATGGAACACATTTTTTATTAATGAAGTTTAAATGTTAAAAGGGATTTTATTAACTAAAGTTGTAAATGGGATTCATTGTTACGGATGCTTAGAATGTTCCATGCGAAAGGATCAGATACCAATGAAAGGCCTCTTGTTTTTATTTTATAAAATTTTCTAGATTTATAAATAGCCTAACAAGATTTTTCAGTTGAACCTCAAGCCTGAAAGTGAGTAAGGTTTTAAATGTGCTATTTAGTCAACAAATTTAATTTTAAACCTGGTGAGTATAGTGTTTTCTGTGTATTGCCTCCCTCAGATATCAGAATTGACAGCTCACACTCCTATATTTGAAAGTTCTGGGCTGGATTAGTCTAGAGTTTTCCCCAACAGAAAGCAATTTAACAAAGGGTCACATAAATGGAGGTTTAGAGAAGGCCGCCCAAAGCATAACTCTTCACGTGGGAGCTTTTCGACACATCGTAAGTCACACATACACACATCTCCTAGGTCAGTCTCCATCCCTGCCCTGCCACCTCTGCATCATTCACTCCCAAGCCATGTCTTCCAAATCAATTTGTTTGCTTGGTTTTCTAGCTACTCCTGAAGTGGGTTCTGACGTACTTCATCATGCCCTACACCCCGCACGCCCTCTACTCTCTGGGTTTGGAATCATTGTTTATTTTCAGTTTTTCTATGAAATCTCTAACATAGAGATGGATTCACTTTCACATCTCTCTTAAATTTCCTAGCTTGCCCATGGCTTCCTTCTTTGCACCTTTTGGAGCCTTGCCTCTTGTTCTCTACTCCTGTCCAACCCTGGACATGTTGCTTTGTTTCAGAATCAATCTCAGGAAGTACTTTGTGGAATGGTGTGTCTGTGGCATTCCATGAAAATGCATTGCGAGTTGTGTTGCATGGCAAAAAAAGGTGGCATCTGTGTATTTTGAAGCTCTGTGAGCAGAATGAGCTTCCACATGATTGCGGAACTGAAGCGGGGGGTCTCTTCTAATTTTTAAGACAGCAGGGAAAACAAATCTGGATGAAAATAGGCAGAACAGAGCTGAAAGGCATCCTATTACCTGGGCATTAGGGCAGCCAACTAATCAATCTCAGACAGCCCTGCCAGCTCCCATTTTCCAGGTCATCTCTCTTATCATTCCATTGTGTGACTCAGGACAATTTATAGCCCGCTTGTGGTCGCTTTGTATGTTTTTCACGGTGTGAGCTGAATAGATCTAATTCAACCCATTTTGCTAAGTTCTTTATATGTGCATTTGTCTTTTTTTGCCTTGATTATTTTGTGGTAGGGGATTTACTCTGACTTGACAGCATCCTGTAATAAGCAGAGTATAGTCACAATCTCTCGAAATTGACACAAAAACATGCAAATGCAGGATGAATGAGGAGTATTAGGTGTATTTGCTTCAATCCTGCTACTCCACTGGGAAAATTCATCTATTTTATTTCTGCTCACTCAAGATATTCTGGGGCTGGGGTTGGGACTCGGTGGTAGAGCGCTTGCCTAGCATGTGTGAGGCACTGGGTTCCATCCTCAGCACCACATAAAAATAAATAAAATAAAGGTCTAACAACAACTTAAAAAAAAAAAAAGATATTCTGATCTACAGTGCAGTACATCTCAAAAATGAGCTGCTTTTCAGAGAGCCTTTGTCTACATGTGAGACATGAATAGTTCAAGAGCCACATTAATAAAATTATCCCTTCAAGTATTGAGGATAATGTATTCTTTGAAAAAACTAGATTCTTTTGGTACAAAATTTAAGAATTCTCACTAGAAAATAATTTGAAGTCTTAGCAGTAAGGGAGATCCATATTAAAAAACAAATACAAACAAAAATCCTCGAAGATAAACATTTTTTTCTTCTAAACTCTTATTATTAACTGTGGCAAAGACCAGGTAATTTTTCACTGAAAGCCATGGCTCTCTTCTTCTTAGCTACATTTCTTAGCCCCTTTGCATCTGAGCGGGGCTGTAAGACAAGTGGCATTTGAGGAGAAGTGATGAGTGTCATTTCCAGACCAGGCAGTTCAGAGTGGGGTTGCTTTTGGTCCATACTCTGTTTTCTTTTTTTTTTTTTCATACTCTGTTTTCTTCAACAATAGGCTGATGGTGGAGCATCCAGCAGTAGACTCCAGGGCTTTCCCAAGATGGCAGAACCACTGGATGGAAGGAGCCTGTACCCTGAATGGCAGCATGGAGAATTTCCTGTCAGCACTCATGGAATGAACAATAACATTTATTGCATTAAGCCACTAAGATTTTACGGTCATTACTGAAGTTATCGTACCCGAATTAAGACATCTTACACACATTAATTACCCAGAAAAATGATTATGAATGCTGATTAACTGGCTGACAATTTAAGGCATCCTTAAAGGTTTTCAGGGGTTTTATTTCCTTCTTTATTTTTGTCCTATAACAAAGACTACAAGTCCACATGTCAGTGTTGAAGACTCTGTGGAAGAAACTATTCAGAGATAGAAATTAATTTCTTAATTTATCGTATAATTTAAAATATCTCTTATTGATGAATAAGCTTATAAAATCTGAATCAACGAAATGCAAATCAAAGTCATTCTGCACTTCCTATTTAAGAAAAACAAAACAGAAAATAACAGGTGTTGATGAGGCTGTGGATAAATGGGAACCCTGTGTATTTCTGGTGTAAATGTAAAATAGTACAACTACTATAGAGCAGTACAGCAGTTCCTCAAAAAATTAAACATTTAATTATGCTGCAACCTATCAGTTCCACTTTTGAGTATATATCCCAAAGAATATAAAGCACCAATTTAAACAGATTTTTTACACCAATGTTCACAGCAGCATCATTCATAATAACCAAAAGACAGAAGGAAACCAAGTGCCCACTGGTAAATTGATGGATAAACAAAATGTGGTACAGAAGACACCACATGTATAATGAAATAATATTTAGACTTATAAAGAAAGGAAATTTCAACACATTCTACAACCTGGATGAACCTTGAAGACGTTATGCTAGTGAAAAATATTATATGATTCTATTTATATAAGTATCTAGATTAGTGAAATTCATAGAGACAGAAGTAAAATGGTTTCCAGGTGCTGGGGGGATAGGGCAGCAGGGAGTTGTTGTTTAATGGGAATAGAATTTCGGTTTGTGAGGATCACAAGAGTTCTGGAAATGGATGGTGGTGGCGGTCACACAATAATGTCAATGTACTTCATGTCACTGAACCGTACCCTTAAAAATGATTAAAATGGTAAATGATATATGTATTTTACAATAAAATTGGCTTTAATATTCAAACCAGGTTGTTTTTTAATGGGTGCTAATAATAGATTAGTGTAGGGGTAAAAGACATAAGATCAATTTAATTTTTCCTTGACGGAGGATGGATCTTGAGGAAAGTAGAATAGTAACAGGAATTTACATGGATATAACTAACAGTTTAACAGCAACTGCCCAGAGCTGAGTTGATTGCACTTTTCTGCTGTGGGCACACTAGCATTCATCTCTAGCTCTAATTGATTATTTTCCCCCTTCACCCCTGATAAACCCACCTCTGTGATTGATATGTGTATTTTTAAAATTTATATAATTAACCCTATGCTATCGATCTCTCTGTTTACTGTTTTCTTTTTACTTAATACTTTTGAAAGTTCTGTCCATGTTGCTTTATACACCTCCAGTTTTGATGCATGGTATTCCATGATAAGTGTCTATCATATGTTATTCATCCATTTCCCTAGTGATGGGCAGTATTTTGCCTTCCATTTCCCCCTACCCCAAAATAAAATGCTGTAATGAACTTCTCTGTAGTTGTCATTCTTGGATCTGTGGATACTTTTCTCTGAGTTTACACTCAAGAGTGAGTATGCACAGACTGAATTTCATTAAGTTTCATCAATTATTTTTCCAGAATGGTTGTATTTATCTTATGCTCCCACCAGCAGGACATGAAGGAAACATTTCCCCATATTCTATTGTCCAATTTTTCAATATTTTCCAAGCTATGCATGTATATAGTACAAGGGGTATTTTATTTTTCTCTCAATTTGCATTTCTATGATTACCAATGAGGTTGAACATCTTCATGTATTTGTTAGCCATTATAATTTTCCCTGTCTGTACATTGATTATCCATATTATTTGCCCATTTTTCTGTTGGGAGTCCCAGTTTTTTTCTTATTACTTGGCGAAAGTCCTTGAACTATTTATCTTTTATGGTTTTTAATACTGCAAAGTATTTTCTTCCACTATATTACTCAATTATTAAATTTTTTGTGGTGGTATTTGTTGAACAGAAAGCCTTAGTTTCAATGGAGTCGAATTCATAATTTTTGCTATAAGGCCACAGAGAGTCTCTGGTACTTTTCTATTTATATTTTTAAGCTATTGAGAGTGTTTCTGTATCTATGGGGTGAGTAGGAATAAACTTTATTATATTCTGTATATGTGAAAGACCAGAATTTCCCAAAGAAAAAGACCAGAATTTTCCATGGAAAACTAATTATGTGAGCTATTAAATGGGTAAGAGAAAAAAAGAGTTCCATGGTCAAATAAGTTTGGGATAAATCTGGTTAGAAATGGTAAACAGAATTTTTTTATCCTACCAGTCTTCTCAGAGCCTTTAATGCGTTAATATACATTTGGAATATTCAGGAAGGGTCTGTAGCAGGAGTGGGCAAACTACCTGTCCATGGGCCCATGTGATTCATGACCAGCTTTTGTATATCCCTCAAACTGAGAATATTTATTACCTTTTTAAAATGTTGTCCAAAAAAGAAGATAAAGAAGATTATGTAACAGAGACCATCTGTAACCCACAAAGCTTAAAATATTCACTATCTGGCCCTTTACAGAAAAAGTTTGCTGATCCCAAGTGTATAGTATGCAAAGTATCTGAAATATATTGATCCCAGAACCTTCTAGTAGAGGAAGGTCTCAGGAGGCTCATGTTCAGCAGCCCAAACGCCAGGAAGCATGTCTGGGCGGGATGAACACAGTATTAACAAAAATAGAGATCTGACAAGTTTCCAATTAATTTGAAAGCTGTGTAGTCATGAAATTATTAAAGATTTAATTGATTGTATTGTCAGTGCCAACCTTTTACCCAACGTTAATCCCATCCAATCTTCTTTGATCGCACAAAGGGAAACACCTTCGGAAAATCAGCCCACACGCTGCCCTTTTTTCCCTGTGGCCATTCTGCCACCTACGCCACCACTTCAGTATATTTGTGCTTCTGCTTGAAACCACTCACTCTGAACTCTAAATTCCATTTTAATTTTTCCATTGTGTCACAGTTTCTGAAAATACTCCATTGATAACCCCTGTATTTTACAACTAATTCTGCTGTTTTTATTTTTTTCTGAAATTGTTTCTTAAAGGATCTATCTGGGATCATTTCCTTTCTATATGGCTTTCATTATATGTTGGAAGAGACAGATTAAAAAGTATTTACTATGTCTATTTATAATAGCCACAGTGGAATTATGGAGTGTGATACTATAATAGGAATAAAAGTGATTGCCCCACATATAAGGTACAGAAGTTTTAAAAATATTTATTCTGTTGATCAAATCCATATGGTATGGACTGAATATTTGTGTTCCCCTGACCCAATTCATATGTTGAAATTCTAATCCCCAAAGTCGTGTTATTAAAAGGTGGAGACTTTGGGAGGTAGTTAAATCATGAGGGTAGAGCCCTAATGAATCAGATGAATCTTCTGATAGAAGAGTCCCTAGGGAATTTCTCTTTTTCCATTATGTGAGGATATAACAAGAAAAGGAAGATCTGCAGCCTGGAAGAAAGTCCCCACCAGAAACCAATTATGTTGATATTCTGATCTCGAATTTCTAGTCTCCAGAAATAAATGTCTATGGTTTAAAAGCCACACAGTCTCTGGTATTTTGTTATAGCAACCTGAATGAACTAAAACACGCTAAGCAAGTATTATATTCCTTTAAGAGAAGAACTTTGGGAAAAGGATGGAAATTTAGAAAGTTCCCACCAACTGACTGCAGACTAATACAATCACTCTGGAAAGCAGTGAGAAGATCCCTCAAAAAACTAGGAATGGAACCACCGTATGACCCAGCTGTCCCACTTCTTGGGATTTATCCTGAAGAACTAAAATCAGCATACTGTAGAAGTACAGCCATCTCAATGTTTGTAGCAGTAAAGTTCATAGAATGAACCCAGATGCCTGTCAATAGGTGAATGGATTAATATTAATTTCTTAATATATATATATATTTCTTATATATATGTGTGTATATATATATATATACACACACAATGGAGTTTAACTCAGTCATAAAGAAGAATAAAATTATGGCATTTCCTGGTAAATGGATGAAAATGAAGACTATCATGCTAAGTGAAATAAGCCAATCTCAGATAATCAAGAGTCAAATGTTTTCTCTCATATGTGGAACATAGAGTAAAATAAGGGAAAGAAGGGATCAGATATCATAAAGACATAGGAAAGATCACTAGAGTAGAAGAAGGAGATTGAGAGGGAGAGAGGAGGGATAGGAAAGAGAGGTATGTGGAATGAAGTTTTTAAAATCATGCTATGTGCATAAATAAATACACCATAAGCAAGTTCACCTTTATATATTAGTAGAAAAAACCGATCAAAAATAAATAAATAGATGAGCAAGAGGAAGATCACTAGAGTAGAGGAAGAAGAATGAGGGGAGGGAGAATGAGAGGGAAATGGAATGGGGAGACAGGAACAGAAATTGAATTCCACAGATGTGCAAAATTGCTGAGATGAACCCAACTACTATGTATAACTAAAATGCTCTCATAAATAAAGTTCCCCCCAAAATGAAAGCAGACTAATTAGGTGGTTAAAAGAAATGTGTTTGGGCATGGGTGGGGGTTCTTTGAGTGTGGACTAGACATACTGACTTGTTTCCAAAAACAAGGGAAAAAATAGAAACTAAAATGAAGAAACTTAGCAAACATTACCTTAACCAGGTGACCATCAGTTATACTCATCAGTAATCTTACCTGGCATGCATGTGCCCTGATTTGATGAGAACGGTACTTTTCCTGGGAGGTATTCTTTCCAAAAACCTATAACCAGTCTGATCACGAGAAAAGCAGCAGATCAGCTCCTTCTGGAGAACATGTTACAAAATGCAACTGATATTCCTCATAATTGTCAAGGTCAAGCTCATGAAAAACAAGGAAAAGCTGAGAAACTCACCAGAAGTACAGAGAGTCCTACGGAAACGTGACAAATAAATGCAATACAGCATCCCAGATCCTGGAGCACTTTCGGGAACAGTTGCTGAGATCCAAATAAAGTCTGGAATTGAGTTAATAGTGATATTTCAGTCTTTATTTCCTCGTTTTGAGTACTGTACCAAAACAATAAAAGAAGATAACATTCGGGAAAACTGGAAAGGGCAGAGGGGCAAATGGGAACTCTCAGTACTGTCTTTGCAAACTTTCTGTGAATATAAAATTGCTCTAAGGTTAAAAAGTTCATTTGAAAATTGAGACCCTGGGGGTATGAAAAATGGTGGAATGAGATAGACGTCATTACCCTGTGTACACGTATAATTACACGAATGGTCAGAATCTACATTGTGCACAACCACAGAAACAAAAAGATGTACCTCATTTGTGTACAAAGAACAAAAATGCAGTCTGTAAAAATTTTAAAAAAAGGAAAAATAAATAAATAAATAATAAATAAATAAAATTGAGGTCTGAATTTCATGTGGAACAGTGGTAAATGGTGGTGGTGTTATGAAGTGTTAAATTGTGGGGTGTGGACAGAGCTCTTCCTGAGTACAAAGCAGAGAGCAACCAGTCAGGGCTGATAGGGCAAGCGCTGTGCAGCGTCAGATGAGGAGATGAGCACTTTACAGGTGAGAGGCCAGCATACCTGAGAGGAGGGCTGCAGACGTTCGGTTCACGGGTCAATAGGGATGTCCCAGCAGGAACAGAAGGTCAAGGTGGTGGGAAGTAGGTTAGGCCAGGGAGGGTGAAGCCAAGTGATGGTGGGTTCCACTGACCAGAGAGGGCAACTCAGAACTGATTTATATTGAACCACTGAGAAATTTCTAAAGAGAAAAACTCTTTATTGTCCAGAGAAGAAAAAGCATGATTAAAAATTATCTGTAGATTCTTCAACCACTTTAATATAAGGTAGATACAAATAATAAATGAAAAAGAAAATAAACATCTTCTAATATGTAAAATTATATGGAGGAGAGGAGTAACCTTTTGCATCTACACTTGGATCTTGACCCAGGAGATTTGACTGTAATAAGGGACACTTTCATTAGACATGACGCAGTGCCTTTTGTCCGAGAAGCCATTAAGCCTCAGAATATGTCACAAAGGCAGGTGCAGAATCTCTTACAGGGAAGAGACTGTAAGATCAAGTTGGAGGCTTGGCATGCATTCTCTGTAGAATAACCCTTTATTCCAGTTTCCTGCCAGATCTATAGCTCTATGATTTGAAAAACATTTTTTAAGCCTGCGGTCATGGCTGCTTGTGAAAAAAATCAATGATCGTACAGGATTCTCCCATTTAGCTTGTCATTTTTACATTCTCAGGTCAAGCTGGTGTATGTAACACTAAGAAAAATGATAGACTGCCCTGCTCAGAGCCACCGGAGGACAAGGAGAAATATGGTGTGTGCTCCCTTTTCTTAGTTGACCCTTTGGACTAGAGCCTGACCTACGATACTCCTGCTGACCTGCAACAGCCTTGCCATCAGTGGATGTGATCCGAGAGCAGTGATTCTGATTCTGAATGTGTGCTCTGTTGAAGCTACTCTTGGCAATGTGCAGCCTGTTCCAAAGAGCAGGGGCAGGCTCTTAGGTAGAGAGTAGAGAAATCTCCATTTAAAACTCAGGTCATTTGTTGAGTCACACGAGCTTCTTTACCACGACCAAGAGCATCATTTCGAAATCACAGCCTCTGACATTTGTATCCATCACACATCATCAAGAGCCATGCCGGTAGCTTATCCTCCTGGTACGTTTTTCTGGACAAGTGAGTAAAAGCTCTCTCATCATCTCAATTTTTATAATAATTCTGTTACAAACATACTAATGTTGAGACTATAAGGTAGTTTGGGTTCATGTGGATGGAGAAAGTGCTGGAAAGACTGGAGCATTTGGAGTAGGAGTATATGTCCTTGTAACCTAACAGATGTGTTTGACTGACAGGGGCCTTGTGGCTATAATGTCATGGTCTGATTTTTCTCCTGTGACACGGAGATCTTGCTTCTGGCCAAAACTGCATCCCCTGGTCACTATGCAAGGCAGGCAACAGTGCTATTTGCCTCTAGGCAGAGCGCTTTACCGCTGGCTCTCTGAGAAGCAAGATCTACCTTTCCATTTGGGTGAGTGAAGGGGTATTGGGGGGGAGGGTTGAAGTGGTGGGGTCAGCAAACTGCTCTGCTTGTACTTGCTCTGACTTGGGAGGAAGCTTCCAGCTCGCTATTCCCCTTGGCTCTTAATAGAAACTAAGAAAGCAGAAGCTAAAATCACCACCTACCTCTGATGAACCCATCTATGATTCATAGCATCATTTTACTAGAGCAGCCTGAGAACAACACGAGCACATCAGTCACTTAAATGGACAGTGGCTGTTCCAGGTCTTGAGTCATCTCTGAGTTTTGCTCCTCTCTCTGTACCACCCCCACTTCCAGATGATGCACTGGTCTTTATCATCCCACTGACATTTCTTATGAAGTCTGTGGACACTTGTGGTCCCAAAGATGGGATTTCACATACTTCACATTTCATGGACAAGACAATTTGATTCTTATACTTCTTTTTGTAACTAGAGATGCTAGATAAATTATCAGTTCATAAATACCTAGGACATACCAGGCACTTTCTAAGTGTTATCTCTAATCTCCGCAATAACCCCACAAAGCAGGTATTCTTTTTCTCATGTCAAAGATGAAAAACTGGCCTTTGGAAAGTTAAGCAAGATCCACTGCTGGCAGGAAGTAGAGATAGGATTCATAGCCAGATGCCAGCTCCCTTTGCACACCAGTGTGCATGTAGCTTGAGGAGGGTAAAAATCCTGCAGACTATGCAGGTAGGAGTGGGCCTTCCCAGGTAAACCAGCCCTGAAGAGATGCCCAAAGCATAAGCCTGTCTTCCATGTAAGGAATGGGAGAGTCTGGAGTTAGGCAGGGAGGTCAGTTCCCTACCTGTCAGAAGTCTCTGATAAATTAACAAAGGCTGTTTACCAAGTCTTTTCAAGTCCTCAAGACTTGAGAACAAAACTGTTCTTCAGTCTAATATTTACTTCATTAAATCTAGATCCATGAAATAAAATCTTCACTTCATCTAAACCAGGGATGAAAGTTAGATATCAACTTTATTTTTTTTAAACACACTATGATCATTGGAGGTGGCTATCCTGAGCATTGTGTTGAGAAGAATCCTGAAGCCCTAACTGGGCTTAATGGGAAAAGTGCCATAGAGAAGAGCATCTCTCTCATGGGACACGGAATGGGGTGAGCAGGACATAGGAACTTGTTATTTGACTATCCATAAGTATCTGAGATGGCTTCAAATACTAAGATTGACTTTTCATGAAAAAAATAGGTACTTTTAAGATACAACCATGGAGTTCATAATCTTAAAGTAAAGGGAACAAAATATTGATACATAAAACCTTAGGAATGCTATCATATTAGGATTCACCCAAATATCCTTACATTTTAACTTTGTTTTAAGAAAATAATTTCATGATTCTCCCAAGATATTTATTGCATAAAAAGAAAATCCTGGGCTTGGGATATAACCCAGTTGGTAGAGTGCTTGCCTCCCATGCGCAAGGCCCGGGTTTGATCCCCAGCACAAAAAAAAAAAAAAAAGAAAGAAAAAGAAAAAGAAAATCCTGAAAACATTTACTCCTTTCCTGTTTTATTTTAACCTCATTATCTGTAAGTATCACTGAATTTTAAAATAGGAAATACAAATTCTACAATCAGGGATGAATGAGTTAAATGCAAATGGCACTCCCGGAAGCCAGAATCAGTGGGAAGGTATATTGGATACTGAGAGACAGCAACAGGAAATACACTTATGTGTTTCAGAAAAACCTGATGTAGGGAAACTAGTGCTGCTAAAGGCAGAAGAAACCCATGAAAGAGGCAGACAAATCCAGGATTGCACAGACTACAATTTATTAAGGACCTACAGACAGAAGCATGTCTTGGGCAGCAACAGAACAGGAAGACACCTGGACCCCCTGGTAGGAATAAGGGGTACAGATGCTAAGTTAGAGAAAGGTGGGTGGTAGCCAACCAGAATGTACCTGGACTTTCTCAAGAACTATCAACATGTCAAATGTCAGTTAACTAACAAGTCTTGGCATGGTGTGAATGCTCCACTGACTATCTTAATGACTTTGTTATACTGTAGGGTTCAGAATGCATGCCAGGGTCACTGGGCAGGCAAAATGATGACTATAACCAATATGGCGGTGCAGGTTAACTTGGTACCCCCAGAATCTAGGGGACTCATCTGTATGAGCTTGCTCTATGCTCTGTTTTAGGCACCAAGGACACAGCAGTGAATAAAGTCAGCAAAGCAAAGTTCCTTATGGAGCTTAAATTCTAGGATAAGGAAACAAATGATAAACAAATACCTGATAAAAGAGATAGGAATGTAACTATTGAATATTAGTAATTATTCCACAAATTTTATAATGTAGGTAGCATTTTGTTAATACTTAATAGATAAATATTTCATAATATTAAAATGGATTGATAGACAACAAGCATCTGGGTGAGTACTTTCATTAAGAGATTCATGAAGACTTCTCTGAAGAAGTGACACTTAATTTGAGATCTGGGTGAAAAGAGGGTGTCAGTCATACCCAAATCAGAAGAATGAACACCCTAAGCAGAAGAAGGTGCTGTGCAAAGGCAGGAGTGAATCTGCAGAGGAACAGATGCACATTAGAGGAATAGGACGGAGGCAGCCGTGGCGGGAGAGAAGTGGGGAGGGAGACAAAGTCAGTGGAGATGGATGGCTGTGCGCAGACTCTGTCCTGGGGTAGGGTCAAGGAGATGTACTAGGGGGTGGGGATGGGGAGGAAGTGCAAGAGAAGCAGCAAGGAAAATCCTCGTTTCTGACTTGAGTGTCGAGATAGGGAACCTGAGTCAGGAGCAGGCTTTTGAAGGAGTAGAAACAGGTGGTCTGCTTTGGCTGTGTTAAAATTGACATGCTGAATAGCAAAGTAAATAGAAATATCAAGGAGGCAGTTGGATACATGGTTCTGGAATATAGGCGAAAGTCAGTGTTGGATATATAGACTACATATACATTAGCCAGATAGAGAGTTATGGATCTAAGAGAGAGAGAGAGAGAGAGAGAGAGAGAGAGAGAGAGAGAGAGAGCCAGAGGTAGTGTGACCATATAAATAAAACCATGACATAGAATGAAGTCACTCAAGAAGAGTGTTTATGTAGAGAAGAAAGCCCAAGAGAAATTCCCAAAGCTATTCCTACATTAGAGGGTTAGAAGAGGGTAAGAAGACTGCAAACTAATTTATAATGGCCAATAAGAGAAAATCAGAAGATCATGGTATTATGGAAATTAACAAAAAGAAACCAACCTCCTTTCTAGAAGAAGGGAGTGACCAATTACTTCAAATGATAATGAGATTAAAAACAGAGACATGGCCACTGAATTTGGCAAGACAAAGGCCCTTGGCAGCTTTGCCAAGAGTCTCAACGAGGTGGTAGGGAGAGAATCCCAATTAAATTGATTTGAGAGGGCAAATGTGTGACCATAGGCAGGTCTCATAAGAATTTTCCTGCCAAAAGGAATAGACTTGAGGGAGATTTTAAGATAGAAGCTATTAAAGTCTGCTAATATTAATGCTGTATGCTGATCCAGGAAACAGGAAGAATTGATGTAATCCATTTATCTCTTCCCCTTGCTCCTTAAAAAAGTCCTCTGAAAATGGTTCCATTTTATTTTATGGCTGCTTCCTTTTCTATTTGTTTATAACCACTCAGGGTGGGAACCACGTCTGGTTCATTCTTTCATTGTAAAAAAAACAAAAAAAACAAACAAAAAAATGCTTTGCTATAAGGTCACAGGGAACGGATTTCAGGACTGCCTTTATCCTTGCATCCACAGTGGCTAGCACAATCTTAGAGCATAGAAGATGCTCAATAAACAATTGGGGAATTGAATGTACTGCTTCTGAGTACACAAACAAATGAATGAATGGATCTGCATTTCCGTAGGAAATTTTGAATAATGAACTGTCCTCTTTGGTCCTTCTGAATTCTGAAAACTTCTTCCTGAAATACAGGCACATATTCAAGAAATGCTAAATTTAATCCTTACCCAGAAAAACAGATTTGTTGTACAGGGACATCTCCTGCTTGCTTCTAGTTCCCAGTAGGAGTGATTTTGATTTTCTTCTGTTTATATTCCCATTTCAGAGCTATGTAAATAAAGGCCCAGGTTTTATGATTTGCTCAAGTTCACACAGCTCATTGGTGCAGAGCAGGACCCTGACCTCAAATTTCCTGGCTTTCAGTTCAATGAGTTTCTACTTAAATTCTCAATTTAATTTGAGCTCTTCACCCACATCCTGTGACTCATAGGATCTACTCCTGTTTTTATTCCACTTGTTTCATTTCTTTATAAAACAATAACAAATCTGTATTTCTCGGGGAAGGACATGGTTCATTAAGCTTCTGCAAAGTTTTAACCTTTTCCAAGACTAGAGGCAGATGGAATGGACCATAATGAGGTTGACTTTTCTTGGTGGGAATTGGGGGTTGGACTGGATACAGAGCATCCAGCCTGGAGGCTGAATCCTCAAGTGGCATTTAGGGTTTTGTGATAGGCAGCCTCTGCGGCAGGCAGGCAGGGGATGAACCAGTACTGTTTACCAAATTGTAGCAGATGTTCTGCTCTTTGAAAGGTGAGGTGGAGGCCCCTCCCTCTTTAGGAAGATTGTCGACATTGAGTTTGGCTTTACAATGTTTATCTGGGAAATGTTGGCCTGGGTCACATGTACCTGGTGCTGAGGTTATGAGACAATCTTGACAAGCAGAGGATATGTTCTTAAACCACATGGGGACACAAGAGGCTATTGTATTTCCTGGCAAATGAAATCATCACAAGGATAAACTGATACCTGAATAATGCAAACCACAGGTGCTGAAGTTTGCATTTACTGATACACATGTCCAGGATGCACTCTCAGTCACGTGCCGGGTGCTTGACCAAGCTGCCACATGAGCATAGCATAAGCCATATGGGGTGTAAAGACCAGAAGATTAATTAAAGACTCTAAATGTGAACAACAAGTTTCCATGGCTGCATTGTATTAACTCTTTTTACCTTTATTTTTTGGCACTGGGGATTGAACTCAGGAATGCTTTACCACTGAGCTACATCCTCAGACATTTTGATTTTTTCTTTTGAGACAGGGTCTCGCTAAGTTGCTTAGGGCCTTGCTAAGTTGCTGTGGCTGACCTGGAACCAGTGATCCTCCCGCCTCAGCCTCTTGAGCCGCTGGGATTATAGATGTGCACCACCACATCCAGCTGTTTTAACTCTTAAAGGGCTATGTGCTTCTGTGGTTTAATATTTCCACTGAACATTATAATATACAGTAAACTAAAGATTTTGACATTATCAGGAGTTGCCTGTTTCTGGGAAATAATGACATTTTCTTATAATGGATTAGAAAAATACATATACATTTCTATCTATGCTTTGTTTATATATAAGATCATAAAGAAGTTTAATGGAGGAGCTGATTATTACTGGTTGATTCATTTCCTTTCTTCCTTCCCTCACTGAGCACATAGTCTGTGCTGCCCCCTGCTATTGGGTGCTATTGGGTATTGGGGATTAATAGTGAACAAGGCAGACCTGGTCCTTGGCCTCATGGAGATGATAGTTGAGGTGGGAGGAGAGTGGCAGATGGGGTGATTGGAGAGACAGATAGTGGACATATTCAAGATATGTGCAGTAAGTTGCATCAATAGGCCTGATGATTTATTAGACATGGGGTGGCAGTGAGGGTGACTGAGGAACAGCTGAATGGGTGGTAACCTATCTGGATGAAGGACAAGCAGATGAGTAAGTGAAAATCCGAGTGTGAAAATCTGAGTGAAATCATCATGAATTCTCCTTTCTTTTTCCATAGCCCTTTCAAATACAAGAGAATATCTGAAAGTCCTTCGGGGTCCCCAAAAGAAAATTATCATTTGAGTGAATCCTTTAGCTAAGCTTTTCCTCACATGATGGCAATGAGCATTCTAGTCTCACCCTCTTTGGGAACCATGATGGTAATCCACTTTGACATTTAATAGTACGCCATTGGTACGCTTGTCTCTTCCTAGTAGTGTACTGTATTGTGAGCTTCCTGCGAGTGCAGGTACTATCTAATTCATTTTGTCTCCCTCAGCATAATGTAGTGCGTGGCATTTGGTGGGTAACAACAATGACTTGTTGAGCCGAGTTATGAGGCAGCTGTGTGACCACTGACTGTAATGAACGTGAGCACACTTGTCTAGACTTTATCTGCTCTTTGCTAGCAGTGCTTATTTCTGTGTGGGACTCCTTTTAGCCAATGGGCCCTTTCTATCTTGCCAACTGCTTTTCCAGTCCTGATGCACAATGACGTTTCAAAAATAATTGCTTTATTTTTTGAAAAGAGGAGGGCGAATTTACGGAAAATTTCTCAGGGTTCTGTATGTCACATAAGCAAGGAAACAACAGCAAAAGAATGCCAGTGATTAACCTGAAGAGCCATGAAGCTTTAAGAAGTCTTCTTATTTTTTGCGGGGGGCGGGGGGTTTAGGGATTGAACTCAGGGGCACTCAGCTACTGAGTCACATTCCCAGCCCCATTTTGTGTTTTATTTAGAGACAGGGTCTCACTGAGTTGCTTAGCAGCCTCCGGGGCCTCTGTGATTACAGGCATGCGCCACCGCGCCTGGCTAGAAGGCTTCTTTTTTTTTTTTTTTTTTTTTTTTTTTTTTTGGGTGCTGGGGATCGAACCCAGGGCTTGTGCTTACAAGGCAAGCACTCTACCAACTGAGCTATCTCCCCAGCCCCGCTAGAAGGCTTCTTAAGAGAGTATTCTTACTTATCCACAGGCTGATCACTTTTAGATGAGTTCGATTCAGTTATTAGATCCTAAGTTAATTTTCACAGATGACAAAAATTTGACACATAGGTACTTGAATTTGGATGGATAGTCACTTTTCTTCATTGGTTTTCAACAAGTTCCAAGGAGCCTTGGGGTGGGGGTTGTGGAAGTCCTGGACAAGCCATTGGATGGGGCTCCAGCCTGTGACTTCTGCTCTCTGCTCATGTAGATTTCTTTTGTTTACATGTCCAAAAGGTTTCCTTTGAATGGCAAGTTCACTGCTACATAAAAATCATAAAGCTGATCTCAAATATAGTCTTGCCTGAGATTGGTGCTAGTGTGCTGCTTATCTATTTGGTCTCATTCAAAGTGTTAAAATTTGCTGGGCACTATGTCATGCCCCTGTTATTCCAGTGACTCAGGATGCTGAGGCAGGAGGATTGCAGGTTTGAGGCCAGCGTGGGCAATTTAAGTGAGACCTTAAGCAACTTAGTGAGACCCTGTTTCAAAATTAAAAGTAAAAAGTGCTGGGGATACAGTTCAGGTTCAATTCCCAATACCAAAAAAAAAAAGTACTAAAATCTTTATCAGTTCTTAGGTCAGAATGTTTGCAAAACACATACCTCATTTCTCTAATCATTGCATTTATTATTCTTTTTCTGAAAAATGCCTGTTTTATTGTATTTGTTAACCAATCAATGAACTCCCTGAAAGCAATAACATTAATTTTGTGTCTCTATTGAATTTAGCACAGTGCCTATCATGATAAAATTATACTGAATGAATAAGTGGATGGATGGATGAATGGATGGATAGATGGATGGATAAATGAATAGATGGATGGATGGATCATGGATACATGGATGGATGACTTTGACTATCAGAAGAGTGACTGTTCCACAGGACTAAGACCTGAGACTCGGTAATTGTGTTCTAATCCTGTCTCTGCAATTTTGTTTTTGTGAGACCCTGAATAAATTAATTTTGTATCTCATTATGTTAAACATAAAATTAAAAAATAGAGTGTGTTTTGCAAATTAAGGATAATGAGTCACTGTTTCTTGGGAATAGAGGGTACATGAGTGAAATTAATTACAAAGGCTTATGTTATTATAATTATAATGTTAATTATAAGACATAGTTGCTGTTGATGAAATTGGTCCAGAAAAAGGATGTAATATGAGCAGTTGTTTCAAATCTTGTGCCAATATTCTGAGTGGACAAAACTATTATTCATTGCCCAGAGGACCTTAGGCCAAAGTTTCATGCAATACAGACTGTTTTGGATTTCTGCAAATTCAGTAAAAGCTATGACCTAGTAGCCAAAAGAGACACTGAAAACCAAGGAAAGTTTGAAAAGCAAACACAATCATAAAAATAAAGTTGTATACCTCTCATCCATTGCCACGCTGGATGACTATATATATCTGAATAAATTTGGTAGAACTTATCGAGCTGCTTTTTAAGAGCTGGTGCTGAAGGAAATTAGAGATGAGTTATTAAGTCAAGGGAAACAAGACATGTACATAGAACAAAGGAAGTATTAAGGGCCACAAGGAAAATTGTGTTCAAGTTGTATGGAAATTCATGAGCAGGAGAATCATCTTCCCCCGAGTATTGCTTGGATTACTTATGCCTTGGGTTTTCAAATAAAATAAAACCTTTTATCTTTTCAATACATCCCTTAGCATAAATAAATATGTAGAGAGCATTTCTGGCAAAGACATGCATTCCCTAAGAAGGAAGCATTTCCATAAACATCAGCCTCTCCTTACTCATGGCCGTCAGCTCCATCTTGGTTCCGTCCTGGGGCATGAAGTTGCTTGAAGTTGCTTAGCTGCCTCTGAATCCAGGCCAACACTGGATCATCAGATTGGCTGACCTCACGGAACCATGTGTTTTGGATTAAAAATTTGTGTGTGGTGTGTATTTAGCAAATGAAGACTCCCCAGGCCCTACATTCTTTATTTTTTTTTTTATTTTTTTTTATTTTTTTACGTTTACATAGGGTAATGATGTTTCTTTTTTTTCCCCTTCCCCCCCACCCCTCCCACCCTTTTCCCTTTATACAGTCCTTCTTTCCTTCATTCTTACTGCTCTCCTTAGCCTAACTCTAAACCTAACCCTAAACCTAATGCTAACCCCTCCCACCCCCATTATATGTCCTCATCCGCTTATCAGCGAGATCATTCGTCCTTTAGTTTTTTGAGATTGGCTTATCTCACTTAGCATGATATTCTCCAATTTCGACCATTTGCCTACAAATGCCATAATTTTATCATTCTTCATTGCGGAGTAATATTCCATTGTATAAATATGCCACAGTTTCTTTATCCATTCATCAACTGAATGGCAGGCCATATAGCCCAACTAGTAGAGTGCCTGCCTCTCATGCTGGAGGCCTGGGTTCGAGTCCCCAGCACTGTGGCAATGTGGAAATAAGGAACAAATGAAACCTACATTCTTTATTATTCCTACATCCACCAGTATTTTCTGCAGTACTGTGAAAATAATGGGTCTCTGATATATTCCAACACCACAATTTTATAGTACAGGATATTGGTATAACCCAGAAAAGACTAAGAATAAAATTGGTATTTATATCGCCCCTTAAACACATTTGACCTTTATGTAAATCTTTTAAAAATTTAATGGGTTAATTAAAATTTCCTTAAAAATATACATATAATTGTGTGTACATATAATTATATTCATATATAAATACAAAAATTTGGAGAAAAAGACATTTGTTAATATACAACTTTATATTTTCATATATTTTCTCCTATAGATTTTTATATTCATGTCCTTATCAGAAGATAAGGACATCCCTGGTCCACCCTAGCCTGGAATCTGTCCTCGCTGTGCCACGAAATTGCTCTCTGAAGGTCATCACTGACTGCAGTGTCCCTAAACCCAGGGGTCCCATGGTCTTACCTTGCTCAGTAAGGCCTTTGGCACAGCTGAGGCCTACAACTCTCTGCTCCTCATTCCCCAGCCCCAGGCACACTGGGTTTGACTCAGCTTTTTGCACACTGTGTGTCTGTCTCTGCTTGGACCTTCTGTGTGTTTGTACCTCCTCCGTGGCATACTCTTCCTTCCTGTTCCAGGGGGGAAGTCTGCCCCTTCACCTGATTAATCCTGTCTCTTTTTTCAGATCTCAACACCAATGTTGCAGAAAGTTGATAACAGCAATTCTGCTTCAAAATACTCACCAGGAAAATAATTATCAATTCTCTTTCTCTCTCCCCACGACTCTCATTTTTTCAATCTCTTCCTCCCTCTCTATACGAGACGAGATCATAGTCATTTTCACCATTAAAACCTCTTTGTCTAGAATGGTACCTAACACAGGGTAGATACTAAAAAGACTTTGTTATTTTTGGATGAATTTATAAATAGTTGGAGTCAGGGTATACATAGGATTTTATACCCTGCTCTCATACCAACTACACATCTCCATGTCATTGCATTATCATCATGACTTTTGTCAAAATTGTTCAGGGACACATAAGCTCAAAATAACTCAGAGGTCCACGGATAGGAGAATGGATTTAAAACTGTGAAGTTTTCATTCAATGCAATACTGTGTAGCAATATGGTAGGTGTTATTTTACAAAACAACATGGAATCTTACAAACATGCCAACAAATAAAGCCAGAAACAGGGTACACATATTGTTTCATTTATACAGATTCCCAAAAGCAGGGCTACTGATTGATGATGTCACAAGTGAGGATGCTGATTATCCTCAGTGGGATGTTGGTGATGGGGAGGACCAGTGAGGGGCGGATCTAAGTATTGGTAAAGTTCTATTTCTTTTTTTTAAATTTTGGTACAATTATATGGTGCTTCCACTGAAGATTTTCCTACTTATGTAATGCTTCATATGTGGCTGTGTTGGCTCAATTTCCCTTAAAAAGTTTATTTAAAAATAAAAGAATCAATTTTACTTATAGATCTTTTAGAGGCAGGTAGCTTGACAAGGTTTAAGAACCTGTGTTTTGCTATATATGTATCTAATTTCCCCATGCTTTTCACTCCCTCACCCTGTCCTACAACGTCCATTTCCCTACAGATAATCTCCTTCAACTTTTTAAAAGTTGGTTCTCTTGCTTTTGACTTTCACATCCTTAGTGAACATGCTGGATTTCACATCTCACGGTTTCAATTTTAAGAATTCTCTACTGACTTTCCCAGCATGGAGAACCGGAATACAGCTCTTTGAGCCCATTCCCAGTGCCAAGTCCCTCCTTCCCACCTCTCTCTCTTTCTCTCTCAGTATTGATTATTGATAATTTTGGTTTGGTTAATATTCAATGTGTGGATGATTTCAAAATGTGTTATTTACAGCCCAGCTATGAAATAAAGTAGATCACTTCTTTTCTTCTAGATCACATTCTCTTTCTCTCGCTGTACCTTTTCTCTTTTGTTTGCTTGCTTTTCACAGAATTTCAATTACTCTACCAGTTGTTTAAATTTTCCTTCAATACAATTTTATCTTGAAGAAATCTCTTCCAGAATCTTGTGATTGCTCTAGCCTGGGATGGTTGCCTTCTCTATCTGGTTCAAAGTTGTTGTTTTTGTTTGTTTGGTTGTTTGTTTGTTTGTTTTTTTGGTATTGGGGATTAAACCAATACATCCCCAGCATTCCCCTTTTTATTTTGAGAGAGGGCCTCCCTAAGTTGCTGAGGCTGACTTCAAACTTGCGATCCTCTGACCTCAACCTCCTAAGTCTCTGGGATTACAGGCATGTGCCCAGTGGTTCAAAGCTCTTATCCTGAGATGTCCCTTCAAAATTATTCCAGGGATCACTTCAATTTATTCTGTGTTGATGTTTCCTATATTCCATGTGGTCTTTCTTTTCCTGATTTATGTCTTTAGTTTTAATAGAGGGCATTCTTCAACAGCTTTCTGAGGTAAGAGCACATGAGAAGTAAAAATGTTAAGGACTTCCAAGTAGGAAAATGTTTTAATTCTAACCCTATTCATGGTTCGGTTTGGTATAGAATTCTACGTTTAATTTTCCTTCAAAATTTGAAGACTTTTTCCCTGCCATATAATTTTCTGCATAAATAAATTTTCAGAAGTCTGTAGCCACACTTATTTATTCTTTTTGGTGTATCATACCTGATTACACTCTTGTAGGAACTTCTCTATGTACTCATTGATCTGAAATGTCAAATTCCTGTGTTATGTATCTAATTCACCTAATATAGTAGTCACTGAGCAAACTCAGTCTTAAAATACAACCCTTTCAGCTCTGGGAAATGTCCTTGAGTTGTTTTGTTAATAATTCCTCGCCTCTGCTCTCTTTCTGTTCTCTCTTACTAGAACTTCTACTACTAGGTCTCCTAGATTAATTCTCTAATTTTCTTATGGTTAATCTCCAATTTCTGGCTTCTTTTCATAGTTGTTATAGTTTCTTATCTCTCTGAAGATATCAATGATTTTTTTTCCTTCCCAATGTATAATCTTGAGCTTTTCTTTGTTGCTTTTTATTGAGTACTTGTTTGGATCTGAGTCTTACAAACTAACGGGTGTGCTCAGATGTCTGATAATATTGATCATATCTGAGTAAGTTTGATCATAACTGAGTGATTGGAAACTCTGAGCATGTGGGTGGGACTTCTTGCTTATGGGCTTGGTGACCAAACACTGGTTTGCCTGAAACTGTCCCAGTTTTAGTACCCAAAGTCTCATGTACCAGGAATTCCCTTAGTACTGGGCTGAAGTCATCCATAGTTATGATATCTCTATAGGGTAAGCTGCCTAAACTTTTCAGTGTTAGGGTCTTTAATTATTTTCCCTTCAGCTATTAGATTCCTCAGAGACTATTATTTCAATTTCCTACCTGGTAGTCAAAAACTTGCCTATAAAAATTCTTGGTCTGGAATTGGGGAGTGTGGCAAGATTTTCAACTTCCAACATAAAAATGTCCTCCTAATCCCACTTCAAGTATGACTGGTTTTTCTCATTCACACTACTTACTGAGTGCTTATCATATGCCAGACACTGTTTTAAGCAACAGGGAAGTAAGAGTAAATAAAACATAAAAAATACCTGGCTTTGTGAAGCATGAAGGAGGGGTGGACAATAGATAGGTGACAGGTAGGTAGGTAGGTAGGTAGGTAGATACACAGATAAATAGAGAGATGCATAGATATTAAATAAATATCACTTGTCAGAAAGTGACAAATGGATGAAAAAAATAGATTGGGGGAAAAGGAAGGACAGAACTGGGGTGGGAGAGGGAAGTTATTTTAAACAGTGGTCCAAGAAGACCTTCCTGAGAAAATGCTATTGGACAAACACCCAAAGGACACAACTGAGCTAGTCAGGTGGATAGTTGGAGAAAGAGCCTCCCAAGCAAAGGGACTAAGCAAAGTCCCTAATGCAGAAGAGTATGGCTATAGCCTATTAACCTAGTGAGCAAGGGTGGAAGAGCCATTTGAATTGCTGTGTAGAAATGAGACTGCAAGGGGAAAGGACAAAACAGAGTCCAGTTAGGGGGTGATCACAGTAATCCAGGTAAGTCATGATGTTGTCTTGGTTGAGGGAGAGTGTTAGCCAAATTGGTGCTTACATATGGTTAAATTCTGGATAGGTCTTCTAGATATACTACTGTGTTGGTTAGGAAGAGACAGAGGAAAACAGGAATCAAGGGTGACTCAAGGGTTCCTCGCCTAAACAACAGGAAGAATGGAATTGCCATTTTCTGGGATGGGGAAGCAGGTTTGGCTTTGCATGATTCAATTTGGGACACCTATGGAATGTTTGTGTGAGGGGGATCTATGAGTTGGGTATTAGGGAAGAGAATGGGAGATAGTTTGGATGAGCTGCCTAGGGAATAAAGTAGATAGAGAAGTGTCCCAAGGATAGAATCCTGTGGTGGTCCAGTATTTAGAAGTCGAGGAGACAAGGAGGAACCAACATAGGAGACTGAGAAGGAGGGCCCTCTGAGGCAGGTGGAGAACGAGGAGAGACCGCTCTGTGGACGCCAGCGGGGAAACTGTTTCAAGGAAGAAAGAGCGATCACCTGCATCAAATGCTGCTGAAAGAGCACTGTATTGAGACCTCTTAATTCACCCGCCCACAGCGCTTCTGCCTTAACCGCTCCAGGAACAAACCTCCTGCCTTTTGCTGGAATTGGGCAAGACAAAAATAATTTCCTGGTTATGCAGAATAGAAGTGATAACGACGTTTCAATTTGCTTTTTAGACATTTGGCTTCTCCCCCACATTTTAGTTCCCCATCCTTTATTCCACTCTTAAATGGATATCAGTCATTTTTGAGCCTTTGGAGAATCCCTATCATATAAAGTATTTTGATTTATGCCTTTCCCCCCTGCCAGGTTAGGGGTCAACCTTCTCAAATCTCTTAAGTCATTTACTACTTGATAACCTATGCACTTTCAAGCCTTGGAATTAAAATTGCTATCATTCCTTTTTCTTCCATTCCCTGTCCTTGCGGCATGGTATGGGAACCAAAACAGACACATAGACCAATGGTACAAAATAGAAGACAGAGACAAACCCACATAAATACACTTATCTCATATTAACAAAGGCCTAAAAAACATTCACAGGAGAAAAGATAACCTATTCAATAAATGGTGCTGGGAAAATTGGAAATCCACCTGTAACAAAGTGAAATTAAACTCCTATCTCTCACCCTACATAAAACTCAACTCAAAATGGATCAAAGACTTAGGCACTAGACCTATAGAAGAAAAAGTAGGCCCAAATCTTCACTGTGTCAGCTTAGGATCTGACTTCCTTAACAAGACTCCTAACGCTCAAGAAGTAAAATCAAGAATCAATAAATGGGATAGATTCAAACTGAAAAGCTTTTTCTCAGCAAAGGAAACAATCACTAACATGAAGAGAGAGCCTACAGAATAGAAGAAAATCATTACCACATGTACTTCAGGTAGAGCACTAATCTCCAGGATATATAAAGAACTCATAAAACTCAACATCAAAATAAATAAATAAATAAATAAATAAATAAATAAATAACCTAATCAATAAATTGGCTAAGTAACTGAACAGACACTTCACAGAAGTAGAAATTCAATTGATCAACAAATATATGAAAAAATGCCCAACATCTCTAGCAATTAGAGAAATGCAAATCAAAACTACTCTAAGATTTCATCTCACTCCAGTCAGAATGGCAGTTATCAAGAATACAAACAACAATAAATGATGTCAAGGATGTGGGGGAAAATGTACACTCATACATTGCTGGTGGGACTGTAAATTGGTGAAACCGCTATGGAAAGCAATATGGAGAAAACTTGGAATGGAACCACCATTTGACCCATTTATCCTACTTCTTGGCATTTACCCAAAGGACTTAAAATCAGCATATTACAGTGATGCAGCCACATCAATGTTTATAGCAGCTGAGTTCACAAAGCTAAACTATGGAACCAACCTAGGTGCCCTTCAACAGATGAATGGATAAAAAAAAAAGTGGGGTATATATTTTATATATATATATAATATAATGATGAAATATACATATGATGAAATATTACTCAGTCTTAAAAAAGAATGAAATTATGGCATTTGCCTATAAATGGATGAAGCTGGAGAATATCACACTAAGTGAAATAAGCCCATCCCCCAAAACCAAAAGTCAAATGTTTGATATACAGATGCTAACTCACAATGGGGGTTGGCTAGGGAAGAATAGAGTTACTATAGATTAGGTAGAGGGGCAGTGCACGGTGGGGAGGAGGTATGGGAGTAGGTAGGATAGTAGAATGAATCAGACCTTAATACCCTATGTACATATACTACTATATGACTGGTGGGATTCTACATCATTTATAACCAGAAGGATAAAAAATTATACTCCGTTATATAAGCTGTATCAAAGTCATTCTACCATCAGTATAACTAATTAAAACAAAAAAAATTTTTTAAGTTAAAATAAATCCTCCCTTTAGGGAGGTAGTAATCATAGAAGCACATTATTTACCTAGAAGCTTTGACTAGATTTTTCATGGTATGAAGTTTTCGACTGCTTGAATATACCTCATTTTCTTACTGTTACCAATGTTTGAAAATTAGGTTTCTTCCAATGATATATAACATTGTGATTTAAATCTTCTGGCATATGTGCATGATCAGGAATTTTTATTGCTGTGGATTGATACCCAGAAATGAAATAACTTTGTAAGAAGATATTAGCATTCGATACAATATGGAGACAACACATAGAATTCAAAGTCTAGTCTTTGGAATCAGGACCAGAATGCTTTTGTTTGGAGCCCTGATCTGCCATTTACTAGCTGTGTGACCTTGGGCAAGTCTTCATACAGTGTTCCAGTGTCCTCACCTGTCAAGTAGGAATGATAATAATAGTGTTGCAGAGGGGAGAAATGTGGATTATGACATGCAGAGGAACTAACAACAATAAATCACCAATATCATCACCATCATGATTGTCAAGTTGCTTTCAAAAGGGGATCAACTTCAATGTCATCAGCAACTTATGAGGGTCCCCATATATACACTGCTTTGATAACCAAACAGTCATTATTTTCAATGGTTCTCAATACTCGATTTGAATGCCCTTGAGATTTTTGCAATAAAAAACATGGAATACGGGGACTCGCTATTAATGTCCCAGTCTATAAAAGGGAAATTTTAGCAAATTGTTGGCAAATTCTGACACAAGAAAAAATTGGGGAGTCACATCATATGTGAATTCAATTTGCGCAATCCACCTTCTCTGGAAAGTGGGGTGTGAGATGGATGAGGAAGAAGAAAACTACATTTAAACCTGTAGAGATTCTTTCCCACCGTTTCACCCTGTGAAAGTGTGTGACTTTTGGAGAGAAAATTGAACCTGCTTTTCCAGAGCTGGTCTGAGTTTTAGTGTGCTTGTCTAGTGGTAATATCTTATGCAGATTGCAATTCTAGGTTTGAGCATGTTTTTTGAGCCTCATGCCCTCTAAATCCAAGACAACACTTACAAGTTGCCATATTGAGAGTCACTGCATCTGCATTTAAAATTAATGTTCAAGGATAATTCATATCCCAGTGTTTACTGACAACAGTGATGGTATCAACCTTGGTCCAAGACTGAATTAAATGGTGCCATCCAATATATTTTCTTTTGAGTCTTAAAATGTTGCTATTAGTTCAATGATTTTATCTGATACTACAGGTAGTGCTTCCGATCGGGACAACTTTCCTTCATTTTCCTGGAAAATACAGACCCTTCCTTCAATGCTAAGCTCAAACCTGGGCCCTCCCAGGTTCCTGTCAACCCATTAGGCCAAGTGTCTAGGGCATGGCCTTATGGATTCTATGTAGCAGTTGTCATGATGAGTTGGAATTGCACTTGCATGTCTCTTTTCCCAGTAGACTGTGAGCTTCTCTAGGGTAGAGACTGTGTATTATCAATACCAGAGCCTAGTAAAATGCATAATGGATGAAAAATGAGGTAGAGAGAGAACTGTGGTGTATATCTATGTCATGATACCTAAGGGAAGTATTTAAGAATGAAAACTGTTAAATAAGAGTAATAATAACCACTGATTATTAAAGACCTACAGTATATAGCTTTACATATATTATAATACTTCTTTAAAATCCCTACACATCACTTTACCTATTTTACAGAAGAAATTTTAGTCTTGGAGAAGTAATTTCCCCAGGGTCCAGTGACTTGTAAGATGAGAACAAGGATTTGAACCCAGTTTGTTTATTTCCACTCTCCTGCTTCCCTAGTTCAACCCTGCCAAGAGGTAGAGATGAGACCAAGTGGGATGACTAAAAAACATCCACTGGATTTGGCTATTGGGAGGTTATCCGGAGCTCTACTGATTTCAAGGAGGTACATCCCAATATGTCCAACCTTATTTCTAACCTTGGTAACCAAGTTCCTGATTACAAAATGTGTTGATGGAGCATACCTCTCCATTAACAGAAGTGCCACTGAGGATCCTTCAAGAGATCACTGTGGCTCAAAAATAAAGTCCAAGTTCCCAATGGAGAAGGGGCCACAGTGTTGTTAAAGGCACCCAGGCCTGGGGCTCATTCTCAGTTAAGAGACACATCCTACACATCAGGTTAGATCTGACCTCTGGAACCAGACTCCTGAACAAAAATTTTGGTGTGGGAACACTAGGGAATGTATGCGTCATCTTTGAGATTAGCTCCTCAGAATTCATCACAGCAGGAAAAGTTGAACTCTAAGCTGGTGAAAATGCGTCTATTTACTTAGCCTTGGGACAATGACTAAAGTCCACTCACCTACTGGATTAAAATATTATGCTGATATGGTGCTAAATGGAGGCTTGCTGAGTGTGAGTCATAATGACAAACCACTGTGACAAGACATATTGGAACATTCCCCCTCCCATTCTCAAAGGCATTGTTGGTTATGATGTTTCCAAATTTTAAATCCTGTTCAGTTACTTTATTTATAACCTCACTAAATCAAACGTAGTAAAGTGGTCTTGGCCAAACTCATATGGAATTTGGACCTGTGGAAACAGGGAGTACTTCCTAGACCCTCACCAACCATGAAATGCTAGGGATAACAATGTCCTTTATGTCCTTTATGGCTGAAGGGGAAAAGAAGAAGTTGGAGCATGGGCAGGGACATGGGGGGAGAGATGCAGCAAATGGACAATAAAAAGTGAATTGGTGCCCAGGATCCCAGACTACAACAGGGACCACATATGATCCTTTGAAACCAAGGAGACTAGGGCACAGGTACTTTGTGAGACCTGGGGCCCAAGAAGTTCTTCTTCAGATCCAGGTGACAAAACCCAACACAGAGCTGGGGAGAAGGCACCAATGTGGTGAAACTTTGTTATTCTGAGGCTTCATGCAGCCTCTATGGACAGGTGCCGTGTCCAGGGATACAGTGGGAGACATTGGGGCCCTCAGTCCTGTATTCCTTGAGGACCCAGAAGCTGCTATGGGGAAAGGAGGACTCATTGCAGACAGCAGACTCTGATGAGGAGCCTGGGTAGAAGAAGATGAGGGACTGTCACTAAACACATGTGACATACATGGGAAGAATCCCAAATGAATGGGGAAACTATGGGGAGATGGTGAGGGAATAAGGGTCTGCAGGTATGCAATTAACATTTGTGTGGCTCTGTTGGAACATGCATGCTGAGGAGACCTGGGAATATCTGGATGGCATCAATATAGAGAGCAGGGGTTGAAAACATCTGTGAATCCTTTGGTCAATGCTGGAGCTATACTGGTAGATGACTATTATGAAATTAATAACATTAAGATGCTGTATTCCCTATAGTACTACAAATTTTAGAATGCACTTGTACATGCTTTCTCTTATTTGATTCCCATACAAAAGTCCCAGAATCCCTATTTCACTGCTTGGGAAAACAATCTGTGGGCTTGAACCCCAGTCTGTATCCTTTACATCCAGTGCTCTTTCCACTAGATGAAACAATTGCTTTGTACAGCTCAAATGGTGCCCCTGGAGTTTTGCAATAAATAGCCGATGTGCCTGAATGAGACGAACCTGCCACTAGTCCACAAGAGTCAGCAAAAATGAAATAACCGGAGTGTGCTTTGAGAAAGGCCTCCCACTGATGTGAACTTTGTGGATGTAGGTTAAGGCCCTTTGCCATTTCATATTATAATTCATTTACTGAAGCAATAGGAAAACCAGTCATTCCTGCAATCTAACGCTTCATCTTGTTTTCAGAGCAGGAGAAGGAATGTCTTAAAACATAACGGTCACTAGTTCTTTAACTTGAGTACTTGGCATGCAGGCAAGGCAAAGAGCATCTGATGCTTTGTGTGAATATGCACATGGGTGTGCCTGTGCTAATGCATGTGTGTCAGTTGTCTACTGTGGAGTCCTCCCCACCTCTCTGAAGGGGTACCTGGGCTCCAGATTTGTGATATCTAAGATAATGGGTACTCCCCACTAATGCCTGCTCTCATTCTCAGTACTGCATGGGAGAGGTAAGCCTTCCAGACACAAAGTAATGAGTGTTGATTAGCACGTCCAGAGCTTCAACATGTCGGCTTAGGACCAGACTTCCTCAACAGGACTCCCATAGCACAAGAAATAAAAGCAAGAATTAATAACTGGGATAGATTCAAACTAAAAAGCTTTCTCTCAGCAAAGGAAACTATCAGCAATGCAAAGAAAGAGCCTACAGAGTGGGAGAAAATCTTTGCCAATCATACTTCAGATAGAGCGCTAATCTCCAGAATCTATAAAGAACTCAAAAAACTCTACACCAAGAATGTAAATAATCCAACTGACAAATGGGCTAAGGAAATGAATAGACACTTCACAGAAGAAGATATACAAGCAATCAACAAACATATGGAAAAATGTTCAACATCTCTAGTAATAAGAGAAATGCAAATCAAAACCACCCTAAGATTCCATCTCACCCCAATTAGAATGGCAATTATCAAGAATACAAGCACAACAGGTGTTGGCGAGGATGTGGGGAGAAAGGTACACTTTTACATTGCTGGGGGGCTGCAAATTAGTGCAGCCACTCTGGAAAGCAGTGTGGAGATTCCTTAGAAAACTTGGAATGGAAACACCATTTGACCCAGCTATCCCACTCCTTGGCCTATACCCAAAGGACTTAAATTTTTAATTTTTTTATTTTTAAAGACTACATTTTGATTCATTGCACACAAATGGGGTACAACTCTTCCTTTCTATGGTTGTAGACAATGCGGATTCACACCATTTATGTAATTTTACATGTGCCTAGGGTAATGATGTCTGTTTCATTATACCCTCTTTCATACCCACACCCCCCTCTCATTTCTCTCTATGTAATCCAAAGTTCCTCCATTCTTCTCTTACCCCTATCCTCCCACTCCCATTACATATCATCATCCACTTCTTAGGGAAAACATTCAGTCTTTGGTTTTTGGGGATTAACATTTCACTTAGCATAATATTCTCCAATTCTATCCATTTACCCGCAAATGCCATAATTTTATTCTTCTTTATGGCTGAATAATATTCCATGTGTATATATACCACAGTTTCTTTATCTATTCATCTGTTAAAGGACATCTAGTTTGGTTCCACAATCTAGCTATTGTGAATTGAGCTGGTATAAACATTGATATGTCATTACTGTAGTATGCTGATTATAAGTCCTTTGGGTATAAACCAAGGAGTGGGATAACTGGGTCAAAAGGTGGGTTCATTCCAAGTTTTCTGAGAAATCTCCATACAGTTTTCCAGAGTTGCTGCACCAATTCGCAATTCCACCAACAATGTACAAGTGTGCCTTTTCCCCCACATCCTCAACTCCTATTATTGCTTGTGTTCTTGATAACAGCCATTCTAATTGGAGTAAGATGAAATCTTAGGGTGGTTTTAATTTGCATTTCTCTAATTACTAGGGATGATGAACACTTTTCATATATTTGTTAATCACCTGTATATCTTCTTCTGTAAAGTGTTTGTCCAGTTCCATAGCCCATTTATTGATTGGGTTATTTGTATTTTTGGTGTAAAGTTTTTTAAGTTCTTTATAAGTTTTGGAGATTAGTGCTCTATCTGTAGGCTCTCTTCATGTTATTGATCGTTTTCTTTGCTGAGAAAAAGCTTTTTAGTTTGAATCCATCCCATTTATTGATCCTTGCTTTCATTTCTTGCACTTTAGTCTTGTTAAGGAAGGCTGGTCCTATAGCAACATGATGAAGATTCTGGTCTACATTTTCTTCTATTTGGTGCAGAGTTTCTGGTCTAATTCCTAGGTCCTTGATCCCCATTTCTTTATATGAGTTTCACAAGTCATTCCTACTGCTCATGGCTGAACCCAGTAGATAGAATCTCCAGGGAAGGTCAGTGGTGGAGTTAAATGGTGGCTTGAAGTCCTTGGCTGCCTATAATCTCCTTGAGTCACCCTAAGCAAGTTCAAAGAGATATGCATCCTAAGTGAAATTGTGTGCTTACTATAAAAGTTTTAGGAGAATTCAGCGAGCACCTTTCCTTCCTAGCAATCTGCCCTTCAGCCTATCTTAAAAAGAAACGTGTTTATTCCTCTTTCTTCATGCCCACGTTAGTGTTCTCATGTTTCCTGTGCCCCCAGAGTGATGCTTTCTGCTTATCTGAGAGGTGTCTGTATGCTTGCCATATTTTTTCTCTGGACCCTGAGCTTCCTGAGTCAGGGATATGTCTTATTTGCCTCTGAATCCCCCACAGTCTACAGTCTAAGATATATTAGCAACACCCCGGCAACTTCCCCCAAAGGCAATCAAAACTGTTCTTAGATATTGCCAAATTTCCTCAAGGGGACAAAATTGTACCTGGGTGAGAACTACTGAGCTAGATAATCCTCTTGTACTTTGAAGATTACAATTTCTTACTCTGTTGAACTAATCTATGCTGATACTTACTAGAGACTAGAGGAGGTCCCTCAGGCTGAATGTAGTAAGTATGATTGTAGGGAAGTGTTATGGTTTAGATATTAGGCATCTCCCAAAAGCTCATTTGGAGACAATGCAAGAACATTCAGGAGAGAAAGGATAGGGTTATGAAAGCCTTAACCCAATCAGTGGATTAAACCCCTGATGGGATTAACTATGTGGTAACTGAAGGCAAGTAGGGCGTGACTGGGGATGTGGGCATTGGAGTGTGGCTTGGGAGTATTTATTTCATATCTGCAGAGTGGAGTCTCTGCTTTCTGATCATCATGTGAGCTGCTTCCCTCTGCCATACTTTTCTGCCATGATGTTCTGCCTCACCTGGAGCCCCAAGGAATGGAGTCAATTGTCTGTGGACTGAGACCTCTGAAACCGTGAGCCCCCAAATAAACTTTTCCTCCTCTAAAATTGTTCTTGTCAGATCTTTTAGTCACAGCAGCAAAAAAGCTGACGAAAACAGGAAGACATAAGGTTGCTGGTAAGCCATCCTGGAAAGCCAAAGAAGTGAAATCAATACTTGAAAGGAAAGATCGAGTGTGTATACAAGTCATTTAAGGGAACAGATTGTATTCCAAAAGACAAAGCCCCAAACAGGAAAAGACAGATTTGGTTTTAACCTAAAGGTTCTTTGCACTATTTTCATTTTAGCCTGGGTGATTCTTTGTTGTAGGGTACTGTTCTATGCATTACAGGATATTTAGCAGCATTCCTGACCTCCTCCTCTTGAGTGCCAGTAGTAACTATCCCTTTCCACTTAAGACAACCAAAAATGTCCCTAGATTGCCAAATATCACCTGGTCAACAAGTGAGAACTATCCCTAAGTGAGAATCACTGTTCTAATCTAATTGATGCTTCATTAAAAACAGATGAACAGCACAAAACCTAGAAATTGGGAAACCAAAGAACTGGCATTGGTTGTGTTCATCCAACACTGGGTTGAGCAGGGGATGTCCTGATGGTAGCAGCAGATGCTTCTGACACCAGAGACACTATTTTGATTATTGGTATCCTCCAACTAAACTTCATTGCTCTGATTCCATATAGCACATTATAATGGGCGTTTGCATTCATTTATTTGCCCATCATCTGAAAAACCTTTGAGAGGTGAATTGTGGAAATTCACCTATTTGGTGAATCTGTCTTTTACCCTAAAGCTGAAAATACCAGATACCTAATTTTCCAACCTCCCTTGAAGTTAAGGATTAGCTATGTGACCTACCTCCTGAGCAATCAGAGATGCACCCAGCTTAGAGTCTTGGAAATGACATGGAACTCTCTTTGGTGACCAAGCAGCAGGAGCATGTGCAAGAAAATAAATGGATGATAGTTGTTTTAGTCAGCTTTATTGCTACTGTGACTAAAAGACCCAACCAGAACAACTGTAGAGGAGAAAAAGTTTGTCTGGGAATTCATGGTTTCAAAGGTCTCAATCCATAGACAGCAGACTCCATTCCTTGGGGCTGGAGGTGAGGCAGAACATCATGGTGGAAGAGTGTGGCAGAGAGAAGTGGTTCACGTGATGATCAGAAGCAGAGACTCCATTCATCAGACACAAAATAGATACCCTAAAGGCATGCCCCCAATGCCCACCTCCTCCAGCCACACCTTACCTGCCTTCAGTTACCACTCAGTTAATCCTATCAAGGGATTAATCCACCGATTGAGTTAAGGCTTCCATCACCCCATCATTTCTCCTCTGAATGTTCTTGCATTGTCTCACACATGACCTCACATCCAAACCATAAACAATGGCAACATCTAGTGGAGAGGGCTAGCCGTACTGAGGGTATAAGCACCAGCACTAAATGTGATTGTGCTGCCCACGGTGCTGCCAGTGTGAACTCATGCACCCTGTCTGAAGCATGATTTGGGGTGTTGTTACTGACTGGGTACTTCTGAGCCTTGTTTTCCAGTCCTCATGATAAATTGAAAAATTACCAAAAAATCTTTTAATGATTCCTTTTCTGTTTCAGTTAACTGGAGTCGGTTTACATTGCTTAGAAGAACTCTGAATGATACACAAATAGGCACTCACGATGGGATGCTTGCTTCCTGTGGTCTGGACAACTTAAAAAGAGCAAACGACAAGTTTCAATTCCTTGTCTTCAGATCATGCCGTGAGCCAAGAATCCAAAGTCAAAAAAAGAAAAAGAAAGAAAGAACAAAGAAAAAAAACAGCCAGTCAACCAACAAAAATCCTCAAAGTTTGACCCTGAAGGGTTTTAAACATCAGTTGAAGCCACACAGCTCTTGTATGAGAATTCAGACATTGTTTGGGAAAAACTATAAGCCCCCAAACTGGAGAAAGAATGTGTGGGAGCACATCCTGAATGAGGATACTCCCCATGTTCAGAGAACATTCTACCCCCAAACTTCACCAAGGTTCCTTTGCCAGGTAGAAGCAGCCTCTTTTGCTCTCTGATGAGGCAATTCCTAGCTTGAAAACTTTAAAAATGACCTTGTCTAAGGTAATTACCTGGAAAGAGTCAGCCAATTCTCAAACCTCATCTTCCCTCCTTCTCATTATCTGTAGACTTCAAACCAGGGTCAGAACCCAGCATGACCAGGGATCCAATTACAAAGTCAGACCCAGAAGGAAAAGACTTTCATAACTAAATGGTTGCAAAATTTTGCCAGTTTATATCAGCAAATATTGTGAATACTTGTGGAGATGGATGTGGGGAACTAGATCAAGGAATAAAGAATATAATTTGAGGTCAAGATGAATTTATCCATATGTATCATTCTTTTTTTGAGTGTTACATGTTCCTCCAAAATTTATATGTTGGAACTTAAATCCTATTTTAGTGTGTTTTCTGTTACTATGACTAAATAACACTGAGTGGGTAATTTATAAAGAAAAGAGTTTTATTTAGCTCATTGTTCTGAAAGTCTAAGAACATGGCATTGGTTTCTGCTTGGCATCTGGTGAAGACTTTCCTGCTGGGTCATGATATGGTGGAGGACATCACATGGTGAGAGAGGGCAAATCAGAGAGAGCTCAATTTAGTACCAAAGTGACTCCCCTGATAATCCTTAGTCAATGAACCCATTATTGAGGACAGAGCACTCATGACCCACTGTCTCTTAAAGGTCCCATCTGGTTCTGTCTCTTAATACCTCACAATAGAGATTAAATTTCATTGGTTGACCAATGCCTCAGTTTTACTGGTCTCCATGTATTGAAGTTCAGACACTAGGAAATTGTTTTATATATAAACAGAGCACAGAAGTGAAAGGTTTGGGAAGTAGGCATTTTGGAGGTGATTTATGGTGCTCACTCACAGTCTAAATATATCCCCCCAAGAAGTCTCAGAAAACCCTCATTTTTCAAGGCTTTGATAAATGTGTTGATCAGTGAGGGGGTTGTTAGCACATTTGGAAAGTACTGTAGGCTAGAGATTCTAATTAGAAATGCTGCCACTGGCATGGAATCCCCATTTTTATATGGGGATACTAGGAAACTGGGGTGGCAGAGGCCAAACAGCACCTCCTAACCATCTGAGGCAAACTAAGTACATTTGCTATCACAGACTTCCAGGTCAGTAGGTAAATCAGGTTAAACAACAAGCAACAATCTCTATAAGTGACTATTTCAGTGGTTCTCAAACTTTTATGTACATCAGCATGACCAGGAAAGCTTGTTAAAGCAAAATAGATAATTAAAAATATCATGTACTTTTGGACCTCATCCCTAGAGTTTATGAATCAGTAGGTATGGATTCAAACCATAGAATTAGCATTTCTCATGAGTTCCCAGAGTATATTGATGCTGCTGGTCCAGGAATACTTTGAGAATTATTGAACCAATTGATTTTGGGTCCTGAGAACAAGTATAAATGAGCACACCATAAAGACACTACTTAATTGGTAGAATTCCCAAGAATTATCAAAATCTAAGAATTGTGAACAAAGATTGTTCTTGAGGGATCACAAAAGTGTCCTGTGACCTCCCGTAACCTTAATCACTTCCTAAAGACCCTATCTCTAAATGCAATCACATTAGGGGTCAGGGCTTCAACATGTGAATTTGGTGTGAGTGTCGGGGGAACTACAATTCAGCCTGTGCTACTTGGTAAAACTGAAGACATCAGTTCCATTATTATGGATCTGAAAAGATATACTTTCACAATTCAGTTGATTGCTATTTTGGCCATTATGAAAAATAGGTAAATTCTGAATAATAATAGTGATTTATTGTAGGCACTATCAGGGAGTGATTCCAGTTGTAGTTATTCTTATATATGTGGTCTCTTCATGGGAGGAAATATGCACATCTCCATAGTTGCTATGCAGTTATTGATCTTTTAGCCTCTAAAGCAGAAAATGCCAGAAGTAGTTTGTTTTCACCTAGTGGGGAGAGCACTATACAGATGCTCCTTGGTTTATAATGGTATTACATTCTGATTGTAAATTGAAAATATCCTAGTAAAATGTGCATTTAGTACACTTAGTCTACCAAATGTCATAGCTCCACAACATAGAAGACTGGATTTTTTCAGTTGTTTCCTCCCATGATCAGTGATTGGGGAGCTACAGTGCATATTGTTAGGCCAGGAAAAGATCAAAATTTAAATGCAGTTTCTTTTGAATGTGTACTGCTTTCACAATGTTATAAAGTTGAGAAGTTCTAAGTCAATCCATACTAAGTCAGGGATCATCTATACATTTAGTATATTGCCTCAGGTTTACCTCAACTTCCTTTGATCTTGTGTATAAGTCAGTCCACAGGGACCTTGATTATCTCATCATCTTGTAGAAGAGTGTACTGTCCAACTGTATTGTTGAAGTATCTGAGGAGCGTAAACCTCAGGGGAGCTGGAATCTAATGCGTAATGCAGTGACTAAGGATACCAGGCTCTGGGAGATAAACCCTAGGAAAACACTAGCAGACGTGCAGATTTTTGTGCTTTTCTAATCTTATTTGTATAAAGAAGGCTGTTCTGCACAGTCCATTTTTGTTGGAAGCTGTGTACTGTAGGAATACCTGGACAGCGTATCAAGCTCGGCTATTCTGAGTGCTTCTAGACCATGTCTCCAGAAGAGAGATGCCTGTGGTTTTGAATCAACTAAAAGAGCTATTTGCCTTTGCAAAACATCTTTTGGCTTTCTAGTAAGCCTTGTTAGAAAATAATGGGACACCAGGTAACTGTACTGCCTGCGCTCTTCAGGGTAAATTATGTATTATTTACTCTCTAGAGTCATAGAATCAAGAACAGGAAGCTGACCTACTCTGTGATATCATCAGAAACTTTTTATACCTATCTTAACCCTAACACCAAACATTGCCAACTTGCCTGCAATGTCAGTCAAACCAAACCTCCTCATGAACTTTGATATCCCATAGAGATTAGGATTGGATTTATTTTCCATCTACTGCGATTCTTCTATCACTTTGACCATCGGGTTACTGAATGCCTGTTAGAAACAACCTGGTCCCAGTGTATGGGAACTGACCCCAAGGTGCCATGAGACTGAAGAAAGAGAGGTAAACAAATCCAGGCTTGAATAATGAGTAATTCATTAAAGAACCTACTGACAGGTAAGATCCTGGGTGGAATCGATATCAAGTAGATCCCTATAATTTGAGTTAGAAGGAGGACTGCATATTGGTTAAGACAAAAGTGACTTTATCTAAGACACAATGCCATCTAATTTATCTTAAATTCTCGTATCTAAGAGTCAGGCATATTCTTGGCATGAGGATCTGATTGTAAATCTTCATCTACCACTCTAACAGTATTTTGGTCTATACTATGCCAGAAACTATTTGGGGAAAACCATTTGGTTACTCTAGGGCAATCCTAGCCATTATGAGTCAAGATGGCTGCTGTCAGGTCAAGCTGAATTCATGCAATATCTTTTTCTCCATCATGGTATCCCACATCATGGTATCCCACACAAACTTGATTTTGAGCAAGGGACACATTTTACAGCAAAAGAAGGAAGCAAGTTGGTGAATCTCATGTGTATTTTAAATTTGTTTTCGCATGTATTGCTTTGTTCAAAAGTAGCTAGATTTAAAGAAAAGTAGAATGATCCATCACAGAGTCAGTTAAGTTGGTAGTAGGAAGGAAATACCTTGCAAGGTTGTAGTGCAGTAGCTCCTCAGTTTACAATAGGGTGACATCCCAATAAACCTATTGGAAACTGAAAATAGTATAAATTAAAAATGTATTTAATATACCTAATACACCAACACCAAGGTTAGCAACACCATATACTGCAGAGTATCTCTTGCTACCCTAGTGATTGTGTGGTTGTCTGGGACCTGAATTCACTGCCACTGCCCAAGCTTCTGGAGACAGTATTGTACTGCATATTTCTAGTCCAGGAAAATGTTGAAATTCAAAATTTAAAGTACAGTTTCTACTGAAAGCATTTTGCTTTCACATCATCATAAAGTCAAAAAGTTTTAAGCCAAACCATCACAAATCAGGGACTACTTGTACTTCCTTACTATATGCAATATATGCTCTGAACCAGTGGTACTATTTATCTCATAGGTTGGAATTAAAATGGGATCATCTATGTATTCATAAATCTCACTATTGTGACTAAAGACCAACTAGCAATTTTTGATTCACGTCCAGCAATTTTGGGGTCTTTGGGATTAGAAGTTCTGACACAGAACAGGAATGCTTACATACAGTACACAAGAATGATCCCTTCAAACTGAAATTGACATATGGGCATTTCAGGATTACATCACCAGATATGTAAGTTTGAAAGTAGGAATGGTAGGTAGGGTGATTGATTCCAACTATAAAGAGAAAGTCAATTGCTGCTTATCAATAGGGTAAGGATCAGTGTTTCTAGGACCCATATGACCCCATGAGCACCTTTTAGAACTGTCATATCCAATGGTAAATTTAAATAAATAGTTTTCCATTGCTATATATGCAGGTCACCAAAGGGGATCAGGTCCTTCAAAATACAAATTTGCATAACCCCATGGCAAAGAGAATGTGGAATGGATGGTGGAGGAGGAAAGTCACAGATGCCTGTTATATTGCGGAATCTCTTACCAAATTTTAAAAAAAGGTATTTACCTGTTTTTTTAATAGTATCATGTTTATATTTTAACTATTTTCTTCTTTTCTTTGTCTTTCTTCCATTATTTTGTACAGAAAGAGTTGATACTAGTTGATAATTTAATCCATGGTATATTACAGAAATTATAGAATATAATTGTTGCTCTTCTAGAGCAAGAATAGGACTCAGAGAGATCCAGGATGTGAAGCTGGGTGCAGTGCCGGATGAGACTTGAGGTTGTTGTCTTTTTGAGGGGGGATGAGAAATCATTTGATTTTATGCAGGACTATAGCATTTTGTTAGGCAGGATCACTTAGAGTATGAAAAATAGTGTCTGTAAATGCTGGACAACACGGGTGGACTGTGGTGGGCACTCATTATTCCTACTGACCATACAGTATCTCAAACTTCTTACACATCTCAGTGCAAATTGCAGTACCTATGTCCAGTGACTGAAGCAGAATGGCTTCATCATACCAGTTCTAAAGCAGGATCTGGAGCCTTTCTCTTGGCTATGTACCCAAATTTGATTCCTTAACCATTCAACATTCCAAATGTTGTCCAGTATAATTTTTGTGTGTGTGTGTGATGCTGGGGATCGAACCCAGGGCCTTGTGCATGCAAGGCAAGCACTCTACCGACTGAGCTATCTCCCCAGCCCTGTCCAGTATAATTTTAATAAATTAACTTTTTACTAAAATCCATTATAGTGGTTTTCTACTACATGTAATTAAGAACCCTAAAATCTTCTCAGTAAAACAATCCTCTGGCCACCATAATAAAGGATTCCTTGGGTAGCAGAGAAAAACATGCCCATTTATTATAAAAGGATATCCCCCATTGTTTATAAATAGACATTTATTAATGAATTGATTCAAGCATTGATCTCTTTTAGGTATTGCTAGCAGGAGTCCATACCTACTGAGCCCAGTCACCACTGAGTACGCTAATTAAAACCAGTAACTTTGTGATAACCACCTTGGGTTCTGCCTTGGTGGTTGTCATCCACCCCTGATGATCTTCTGTCTTTTCTCTCCTCAACTCCAAAATCCTGACACTGTCCACCTCGCAGACCTCACATCTCTATAACATCTTCACATACCTCCCTTATTCCCCCATGACAGTGAGTCAGGCAGGCATTTTTATCTTCCATCTAAGAGGTAAAATAATTAAATCAAGATAAAATACATCAACCAGTTAGTAAGAAGCCTGAATCCAGTTCTGAAACAGAACCAGGTCTATAGACTCCTAGACCAGCCCACTTGCAGAGTGCTCTGACCTCATTTACCCGATCCAGAGGTGCCACGGTGAGGGGGGCATACCTGTGAATGGAGCCTGCACCATCTGTGCCCATCAACACCACCTGAGGAAGTCACAGCAGAGACCCAAGTGAGTGAAATTCATCTCTAGGTGGCTCGAAGTTGTCCCTGCCTTGGGTCTTCTGCTTGCTTGTTCTAACATGTCTGTGTTTTAAGCCTCCTAAGCTGTGTTTGGTCAGGTGTACGGGACCTCTACTCCTCAGTCTCAGGTCACCTAGAGTTGCCATAGCCACACACAGGTGAGTGGAGGGTTTCCACTGAGCCCGTGTGGAAGAGGAGATTTCACTCTTTCAGAACGTAGGATGGTGAGGCACAGAGGCAATTTTGTTCAATGAGGTGTGTGTCAGCTAGTGAGAGATATTTCATCTGTTCACAGATGACTTCTTGCCAAGTAGATATTAGCAAGTTATACAGATCACCACAGGGACAAAATTCTCATGAAAATAGATGTTTGATTGAAAGTCTTCCTTTTCTGAAAATATACAGAAAAGGAGCCTAAACCTTCCAGGCTGTTCAGCTGCATGCTGTGCACATATGTGGCTTCATCCTTTTCAACTCTGCTTTCAACTCCTGTGCTACAACTTTGTTCTAAGACCCTCAGTCTTCCAAACTGAAATCACCACTTCATTTACCTTGCCACCGCATCTACATTTACTGACAAACCCTGCCGCTTCTGTTGCCCTTTCAGAAACTTAGAAACCCCAAAATGTCTTTCCTTACTTTGCTTTTTCATAGCAAGCAAATCATTTCCAGGATTTTGTATATCATTGATACTTCAAAATCAGAATATATACGAGCACAAAGGATGAGTAATCCCCTCAAGAGGACAAGTCGAGGTATTCCAGCAGCTGGTCACCTGCATTATTCCCTCTCTGTGGCAATGCCATGTTTTCTCCCATTCATTCATTTGGCAAAATGAATTTTCTGTTAAGTATTAGGACCCTTAAAATACCATCAATTATGTTTTCAAAGTAGAAAACACGACCCCTTCTAATCAGTAACTTATTCCTTACTTGAATTATGAGAGACAACTGGAGATTACATGTAACATAATTTTTTATAAATATGCCTATATGTGTTCTGAGAAATACAAATTATCTGTGGGGGCTGTTTCATACTATGTAAGGCACACCCTTTCCATTTTGAGAAAGATGCCAAATTTCCTCAATAATGGACTCCTTAAAGATCTAGAACAGGCTCAGTTATCTGAGCTGCTCTGATCACTAACAATACTTGTTACCATGTGTTGGCTGTGGATTCTCTGTCAACATGCCTGGGCACCCCAGGACTTCCTTAGTCAAACAGTGGTCTCTCTGCATCCTGCTAACTGCTCTGCTGCTCTTCCCTTCAAAAAGCATTAAGAAGGCAACCTTCCCAAGATGGCAGGAAGGCAAAACACAGAACCTCCTCTCCACAAAATGCAGCAAAGCCACACGGCAATCTTGTTTCTAATCAGAGAGGAATAATTATTTTCTTTCTAAAAAGGAAAGGAACTATCTTTGGAGAGAAATGTATTAAGAATCTTTTCTCTTTTTTGCATCTTTTAGATGAATTGTTTTTCTAGATTTACATTAAATGTTAGCATTTCCCTTAGCAACAAAAGTTATAACCAGCACTTTAGATTTAGATAAATTTACTTCTGGGACATATTAATAATTTGAGGTCTCTGCACTGGGCTTGGGTGGAAGTGGAACAATTATACATTCACATCTGAGGATGTTAATCACAAACTCTATGCAGAAAATATATTGGTTTAAAGAGATCCTTGAATGACTTTAGTATATGTTCCTCCATTCAATATTGAGGGTAATATGTCACTTTTATTCATGACCTCACAGTCCATCTTCTTTCCTTTTCCCAAAGTTCAAGTCAGACCATGGGGTATGTAAATGGCCTGTGGTTTACCACCTAAGTCTGTTTCTTTCCTTGAGTTGGCTCATCTAGCAAGACTAAATGGTTTCAGATCTGGAATATTTTCATGTAAGAAAATCTGCTCATTTTTTATGGTCTCCCTGAAATGCTAACTGACTTCAGATAGGGCTGGAGTATACCACCTCAGAGAATCCCAGAGTACACACCACAGTTCCAATAAAGGGAGAGTCTGTCTGTCTGTCTTTCTCTACATCTACCTATCTTTGTCCATCCATCTTTCCATCCTCCACTGAAATATGTATTGATCACCTGCTGTGCCAACCATGGTGTTAGATACAAAGATACACAGGTGAATAACGTGAAAACAGAGGTAATAGTGTCTTGGGGAAGACAGACAGGTGAACAAACTAATGACGGTACGGCATGCGCATGCATTTTTACTAGAGTTCACTTTATATTTCTAGTCCTAAGAACGGTGCCTAGCTCAGAGCAGGCATCCAAAAACATGTCGTATGATTCAATCACAAAGAGGTCAATGTGGCTGAAGCAAAGTGAGTGAGAGGGAGAGCAGCGGCTGGAGACCTTTCCGAGTGGGGCTGAGTGAGTGTGGTACAGACCGTGTGAGATCCTCTAAGGACCCAGGCTTTTACTCCAAGGATGGGCAGCCATAGGAGAATTTGGGCAGAGAAGCATCATGATCTGACTTAAATGTGAAAAGTATTCCTCTGGCTGCTGTGAGAAGGCCAGACTGCGGGGGTCACGGGCAAAAGCAGCAGGAAGTGAGGAAGTTCCTGCAGTAACCCAGAGGGAAGATGATGAAGGACCGGAAGTGAAGGCAGTGAGTCAAATCTGTTTGTGTTTTGAAGTTGTAGCTGGTGGGATTTGCTGATGGATGAGTTGTGGGCTGTGAAAGGAAAAGAGGAAGGAGCAAAGAAGGGATCTAAGCTGCTTGGTCTGAGAAGCCAGAGAACTAGGTCCACCTTCTCTACTGTCTACCTCCCTTCTTTCTTGAGATTCTGCTCAAATGTTCTTCATCAGAGAGGCCTTCTCTGACCACATAGAACAATTGTAGAAACAAACAGGCGTTTGGCTCTCTCTCCTCTCGGGCAGATGGTAGAATTGCTCTTCCATGTCTTATTTAGCTCAGGTTGGCCATGTGACTCCTGTTGGCTAATGGAGAGTGAGCATGTGTGACTTGTGCCATTTTCAGGTAAAATCCTTAATAGCTGGTGCATACCTTGCCTTCTTCTCTCTAGCTTCTGTTGGCGTCATGTTTGTCTGGGCCTATCTTCAGAGTGAGCAGTATGTTTCTAAGGCCCAATTGACCTTCAGTGAAGAAAATCTTTGTTGTAACAAACCACAAAGATTTTAGCAGCTGTTTGTCATTGCAACATAACCCAGCCTATTCTGACTGATACATCATTTTTTATATAAATAAAATGGCACATTTATCTACTTCCCCAGCTCTCTCTTCCTGCTCAGTTACCATCTCCTAACCCAGTACATATCAACTTTTTTTCTTTCATGTTTAATCCCCTTCCCCGGAGAAGAATACTCCAGGAAGCAGAGACCTGATCTGATTTATTCACTCCAGCACTTAGATCGGGTGTCTGATTCACAGCAGGTGCTAAGGAAATACTTGTCCTATAAATGAATAAATGAATGGGGATATCAGGGAGCACTTTACAGAAGATAAAGCATCTATTCTCCGAGGATGCACAGGACTTTGACAAGTGGAAGAAATAGCCTGTAAAGAGACCTGGCAGCTCAGGGAACATCAGCATCCTCAGGATATAAGGCAAGTAAAGACAGCTGTTGTAGGAATTTGGGGTCAGGGAGGTGGCGTGATGGAAGATGAAACCAGAGAGGTAGGTTGTGTCCAGTTTCTGAAGGACCTTCTATGTCCTAATATGCCCAGACTTTATTTTTTGAGCAATGAAGAGCCAACAGAGTTTTTAAATCAGGAAGTGACAAGATCACTTGAACAAATTACTTTCAGGGAGCAATCTCTGCTCACCTAATACCCTCATTTCTCTCTGGCCACTGCACCCATGTCACTCTTCATCAAATCATTCATTTTTTTTTTCACTCCAACAAATGTTTACTGCTGGCTACAAGCAATGTACTATGTAAGATGCTTGGGGAATGAACCGAAGCAAGAGATATTCTATGTCTGAGATGCACTTGCCTGCTCTGGGGTTCAGAGCTAGCACATCTAAACGGTAACTCCTGAGGCTGTGACTTCTGTGCACCATTATTCCCATCAGCACAGCTACTCCTGGTTCACAGCTGAGCTTCCCTAAATTTCCTTTCACTATGTCGCACTGTTTTTTTCTAAAAGGAGCTCTCATCATCATTGTCTTTGTTAGTATCTTTGTTGTCAGTATGCTCAAAAAGACAGCCAAGGTTAACGTGTTCATAGCACTTCACAGTTGAGAAGTCCTCAACACATGCATAATCTCATTTAATTCTTATAGGAACCTTTTAAGTATTTTCTGTACTTTATAGATAAAGCCAAACGAAATAAAACAAAAACTAGATTCTGAGAAGTTAGTTATAAACTGCCCAAAGCCATATACTTAGAAAGGCCTGGGATCTAGCTGATGTGGAATAGAGGTAAGTCAGAAATGATCCATACCCACTTGCAGATTTTTCTACCCTATAATTTCCTAGTCTATTGGTTTCTGCCTCTGGATAAAAAATATTTTCTGAGCATCTGTGGTGTTACTGATTTGGGACTGCAGACACAGTGGTAAAGAAAACCTAGCGTTTCTGTTTCCTGGAGCTTAATAGCAGGCAGTAGAGCGAATAGTCCAACTTATATCATAGGGGGATTTACCTTTTACTGCAAGTCCTGATAAATGGGTGGAGGAACTCTTCTCTCAAATGGTCCATGGACAGAATGGGTACCTTGTCACCACGACTTCGCCTCTTCAGGGGCTACTCTTTAGCTGGTGTGATGTTTTCTCCTTGTTGAGCACAAACATGTTGGACTCAGTTATTCCTGCCGTTGTTCTGCACCTGGCCTACCTTTCTAGCTACTGAAAAGTAGCCCTTCCTTGCTGGTAGGAAATGTTAAGCTGCCAACCTTCAAATGTCTTCATTGTTCCAGGAAACAGGCAAAAGCTCTTCTTGAGGTCTTTGTCACTTGTCTCCCTTTCTTCAGCACACCTTCTATAGCCAGATCTACTGGAGTCTCAGCAACCTCCAGGGCTACTATGCATCTAGTTGAGAGGCCGAGCTCAGGCAGAGACATAAAGCATGACAGGCACCCAACACATTTATTATTTTGCACTAAGGACCCCACCTGATTGTATTTTGCAATTTCTTTCTTTATAAATGGATCCCTGGCAGGGTTCAGTACCTTATGTGTTCCTATTTATAAACTTGGTATCTCTTGCCCCTAGGTGTACCTCTGATCCTGTTCCATTTAGGGATGAGCTTCACAGAGAAAGCGACATCTTATATGTGTCCAATAAGCAAGTCCTTATCACTGCTGTTCTCTGATCCCCCCTGGAGATATCTGCCAGTGACAACACAGCCTTTGGACTCTAGTCGTACAGGGGGCTTACCATTACCATGGGGTAAATCCTAATCTGAATTCCAAAAGTTCAAGAACCAAAAACTCTGACATCTAAGGACAAGAGAAAATGGGAAAATCAACTCAGGGAAAGAGTGAATTCACCCTTCGTCCATTTCTTTGTTCTATTCAGGTCCTCACAGATGGGATGAGGCCCATCCACATTAAGGAGAGTCATCGACCTTATTCAAGTTCACCAGTTAAAATGCAGATCACTTCTGGAAATACCTTGACAGACACATCCACAAATAATGTTTTATCAGGTATCTGAACATCCCTTAGTGAGCCCAGTCAAGCTGACATGTAAAATCAATCATTGAACTATCTAAACTAAAAATTAGAACACAAATTTTCTAACTATGGACACGTCAAATGAAGGATGGCTAAACAGGCATAAATTACCAGACTGCAGTGGGTCTGGCCTTGTGAACTTAAGCAAAAGTAGCAGAAGGGCTTGTGGGTAACATGGGATCTGAGGTATTCTTGCCATAGAGAGTCTCTTTCTCTTCATAGCTCATGCTCTCTTACCTTCTCTTTGATCTATTTACTGACTCTTGGGTGGTCTCTTAAGCTAGGAATTGGGAAATCCCACTAGATGGCTCTGATTGGCTCCTGAGAAGGAAGGTGACATTGATGTCTGTGGGGTTCAGATTGATCTTCTTCTTCAAGTATGCCTCCTGCTCCCCACCCATGGTTTTTCCGTTGTAGTTTTTCCATTGTGGCTAAACTTGAGTTCCTTCAAATTTTCTGTCCATAAATCCTAACAGCCTGATCTTCTCCAGGTGCAGGGGTGAGAAGTGGGAGGGGAGAATCCAACTGTTCTCAAGAGAAGCATGATGATTTCAGATGTGAAGAATGAGATAGAAACAAGTAGAATGTGACCAACTTCTCGTCTTAAACATTTTAAAGAGATTGAACTAAATGTTCTTGGGAGCAAAGGTGGTAGAAGATGGGGATCATGAGAAAGGGAAATTGTGTGTGTGTGTGTGTGTGTGTGTGTGTGTGTGTGTGTGTGTTTAAATGCAAATTACTGTATTTCTGATTATAAAAGTCAGAGGAGCAATATCAGCAAGATGGCAGGATAGGAAGAGCTAGATCCTCCTCCTCCCGTGTAGACATAGATTTAAACCCACAGACCAAATGCTTCTCTAAGCCAATTAAAAGGTTCCTGTGTCCTGGGTGGGGATCAAACCAACCACATTGAAGCCCAGTGGAAAATTATGACACTCCCCATTCTCTGTCACCAGAATATTCCCCATACCACACTATGTTCTGGAATAAACACCCAACTCCCATTTTCTCCCTGAAGAGGGAAAGGAGGAGAGCAAATGTCAGACTTTCTGACTTTTAGGGGTGCTTTCTGTTTTTCTTGACAAGACTGCACTGATGGAAGCAGCATACCAGGTTAGGGATCTCTGAGACCACAGATCATCAACGACATCCTAAGCCCCACAGTATCACAGAAAGACACTGAGTGGAGCTCTAGTACCATGAGCAAGTACAGCACCAGGGAGACCACAGACATCAGGGAGCTCCTAAGAAGAAACCATCATCCCTCTTCAAATAGATTGTACTCACAATCCCAGAGAAGATTCATACCCAGTAAAAGCTTGAGAGGTTTCCAGAATTTCTAGACTGCCTGATTGAAGAAAGTCCTGTTTGTCCAAAATAAGACCACAAAGCTTAGGAGATTTGGCAAATTTTTTCAAATGCCAAAATCCCAATGCCCCCAAATACCAAGTCATGCAAAGAAATAGGGAATCATGACACGTTTAAAGGAACAAGTTAAATTTCCAGCAATTGACCCTAAACAGAGATATGTGAATTGCAAGAAAAAGATTTCAAAACTACCATCAAAAGATGCTCAATAAGGCGGTACTGTAAAGTTCACCTTTCGGGCTCTGCAGTGCTCCATACTGTCTCTGCTATGAGAGGCACCAAATAGTTCCATCATCCTGTCACCGGGGCTGTCTCAGTGAGTTCACCCAGGAGATCCCAGAAGACAGGAAATGGGTCTTGTAAATTGCTGAGGCTGCCCTTGAACTTACAATCCTCCTGCCTCAGCCTCCTGAACTGTGATTACAGGCAGGTACCACAAGTACGTTTTTTAATCTGAAGTGATGCCAGGAAATGACACATCAGAACCCTCAGCCTACTCTGGCCTGTGAACTTCTTATGAACTGAGCAAAGATTCCAACTTCTGTGAGTCTCATCCTTCCTCTTGGAAACATGTGGAATGTTTTAGGACTCAGCGACCTTTGAGGACATGAATGTGAACTTCACCCAGGAGGAGTGTGCTTTGCTGGAGCTTCCCAGAAGAAACTCTATAGCAATGTGATGCATTAAATCTTCAAGAACTGGCCCTGTAGGAAAAAAGTGGAAACACCAGAACATGGAAGACCAGTATGAAAATCCGAAGAGAAATCTAAGAAGTCAAGTGGCAGAGAGACTCTGTGAGCATGAAGAAGGTAACCTATGTGGAAAAACGTTCAGCCAGATTTCAGATCATATTGTGGTCCTAGATCAAAACCAAGTGGAAGTCATGTGTTTGGAGGAGTGGCCATTGGTCATTCATCATTGAAGAGGTCTAGGTGCAGACCATTTGAGTTTCAGGAATATAGAGACAAGTCCTATGAGTGCCAAGTATGTGATAAGGCCTTTAGGTGGCCCAGTTACCCTCAAGAACATGAAAGGATACACACTGGAGAGAAACCCTATGAATGTGAGCAGTGTGGAAAAAAGTTTACCTGTCCCCATCATGCTGAAAGACACATGGTAACACACAGTGGAGATTGGCCTTATAAATGTAAGGTGGGGCAAAGGGTTCCTTATCCCAGTTTCCTTCAAAATCATAAAGCAAGTCACATTAGAGAGAAAACGTATGAAGGCAAGCAATGTGGGAAAAATTTATTGAATTTCAGTTCCCTTCAACTATATGAAAGGACTCACACCAGAGAGAAGCCCTATAAATGTAAGCAATGGGATAAGACCTTCCAGCTGTTCAGTCACGTTTGAACTCACAAAAGGACTCACCCTGGAGAGAAACCCTATGAATGAAAGAAATGCGGCAAAATTTTCACTTATCCCTACACAGCCCAAAGACACATGGCAATTCACAACAGAGAGTGGAATTACAAATGTATGGTGTGCAACAAAGGGTTTTTTTAATCCCAGTTCTCTTTGAATTCATGAAATAACCCACAATGGAGAGAAAACTTAGGAATGTAAGCAGTGTGGTAAAACCCTTAAATACTCTGTTTCCTTTCAAAACCATGAAACGACTCACACAGGGAATAAGCCTTATGAATGCAAGCAGTGTGGGAAAGTCTTCAGTTGTCTTACTTACATTGGAGATCACCTGAGAACATACGGTGGGGAGAAGCCATATGACTGTAAGGAATGTGGGAAAACATTTACTTATTCCAAAAGCCTTCAAAGACACACGTGCTCTTGCACAGAGGAGTGGAGATGCATGAATCTTACAAATGAAAGCAATGTGGGATAGCCTTGAGGCATTCTAGCTCCTTGTAAAAACACAAAAGGACTCACCATGGAGAATAGTCTTAGGAGTGTGATGTGATTATGTATTCAGTCATTTCAGCTAGAAGGACATGAAAAAAATTGAAATGGTACTCCCCAAGCGTTAAAGACTTTTACTGGGACAAATTCTGTATGCAGAATGTGGGACACCTTTTCACACAGCCCTACTGGCCCATGTGAGAAGACAGTGGAAAAAAAGCCCACAAATACTACCGGCATGAGAAAGCTTTTCCTTCTCCAAGTTTAGTTTGAAGTCATGAAAGAACACTCAGCAAAAGTAACCTTGAATTTAAACAATGTGGGAAAGTCTTCAGTTGGCCCTGCAGTCCTACAACGTGTCAAAATGCACATTGCATCCAAACCCTGTAAATGTGAGAAATACTTGAAATTTTTTTCAGTGTTAATACTCTGAAAGTCTTGTTTAAAAAAAAATGCTCAATGAACAAAAAGAGCAGATTAAAAATAAATAAAATCAAGGAAATAACCCATGAACAAACTGATAATTTCATTAAAGAGAAACTATGAAGAAAAACAAAACAGAAACCCTGGACTAAAGAATACAATAACTGGGGCTGGGGAGATAGCTCAGTCGGTAGAGTGCTTGCCTTGTAAGCACAAGGCCCTGGGTTCGATCCCCAGCACCCCCCCTCAAAAAAAAAAGAAAGAATACAATAACTGCACTGAAAAATTTACTAGATTGTCTCCATAGCAGAATTGACCAGGCAGAAGAAAGAATCATTGAAGAATGTAGAATCCTATAGTATAGTAATATAGGTGAATGAATCACAAATCTGGTATAGATTTTTTTTTAGAAATAAAAGTGTAACTACAAATTTACATTAATTTACACACAATTTTTAAAGGTGATTTGTGCCATCAATTACATAAGGGGGGCAAAAATGTAAAGGAGTAGAATTTTATACATCGTTAAACATACAATGGGATTTATTAGTTAAAAATGAATTGTTATGACCTTAAGATGTAATTCGTGTGATAGCATTGGTAACCACAAAGAAAATATCTATAAAAATATACAAAAGGGAAATGAGAAGGAAATCAAAACATGTCATTACAAAAGAATTCAACAAAATGCAAAGGAAGACAGCAAGAGAGAAAAAGAGGGACAAAATAATAAGACAGGCAGAAAGAAATTAACAAAATGACAATAGTAAATCCCTCCCTATAGAAATTAAACAGATTAAATGTATCAATTAAAAGACACATTGATTTAAAGGATAAAAACCAAGATCCAAACATACACTGTCTGTAAGGTAATGACTTGAGCTAAGAACACACAGGCTAAAAGTACAAATGTGGAGAAAGATACTTTATATAATAGGAACTTACAGAGAGCAGGGGTGGCCAAACTTATGTTAGACAAAATAGACTACAGGACAAAAATTCACAAGAGACAAAGAAGAACATTACATAATGATAAAAGGGCCAATTAGGAAGCTATAACAATTATTAATATATGCACCTAACAATAGTGCATACAAATATATAAAGCAAACACTGACTGAAGAGAGAAATAGACAGCATAACAATAATATTAGGAGATTTCAATCCTTACTTTCAGTCATGGCTAAAACAATCGGACTGAAGATCAGTAAGAAAACAGGACCTGAACAACATTACAGACCAATTAATTGCATGTAGCAGACATGTTCAGAACACATCCCCTAACAATGGCAGAGTACCTGTTCTCGTAAAGTACACACAGAACATTCTCCAAGGTAGACCACATAGACCACAAAACAAGAGTTAATAAATTTAAGATTAAAATAATACAAACTATTTCCTATTCATATAATAGAATGAAAGCAGAAATCAATAAACAAAAATAGGAAAATGTGTTTTCACAAATACATGGAAATTAAGCATTACATTCTTAAACAACCAATAGATCAAAGAAGAATTATGAGAGAATTTAGAAAATATCTGGAGACATATGAAAATGAAAACAACAAAACATGTTAAAACTCATGGAAGCAACGGAAGCTGTACTAAGGGGGAAACATTTACATTAAAAAAGAAGAGGCCAGGCACAGTGGTACATGCCTGTAATTCCAGTGACTTGGGAGGCTGAGGCAGGAGGATTGCAAGTTCAAAAGCAGCCCTAGGCAATTCATTGAGATCATATCTCTAAATAAAATACCAAAAAGGGTTGGGGATGTGGTTTGGTGGTTGAGCACCCTGGGTTCAATCCCCAGCATCAAAATAAATAAACAAACAAATAAATAAAGGAAAAGAGATCTCAAATCACCAAGCTAAATTTATACCTCAAGAAACTAGAAAAAGAAGAACAAAATAAACCCAAAGTTAGAAGGGAGGAAATAATAGATTCCTCATTCAGCAAAATGAAGGACAGAGTCTGTAATCATCTCAATCGATGCAGAAAAAGCATTTGACAGAATTCAACACTCTTTCACAATAACAACACCCAACAAACTTGGAGTGGAAGGAAACTACTACAATGTAATAAAAGACATAGATAAAAACCTACTGCTAACACCATACTCAACAAGAAAGCTTTTGTCTAAGACAAGAAAGTTAGGTAAGGATGCCCAGTCTCACCATTGCTATTCAACATAATACTGGAAGTTTTAGACAGAAAAAGTAGACAAGGGAAAAAAATAAAAATAAAAGACTTATGAATTGGAAAGTAAAATGACCTCTGTTCCAGATGGCATCATATTATATGTGGAAAATCCTAAGAATCACACACACACACTTTAACAAGTGATTTTAGCAAAGTAGCAGAATACAAAGTTGATTCACAAAATCAGTTGCATTTCTGTATACAAGCAATGAAAAACTCTGCAAAGTAAATTAGGAAAACAATTCCATTAGCAATAGCACCAAAAGGTTACTTTTCTTATTTTTGAGATATAGTAGGTTCTTTTTTGTTGTTTATTGATTTTTAGATATAAATGACAGTTGAGTGTATTTTGACATGTTATATATACATGGAGTGTAACTTATTCTAATTAGACTCCCATTCTTGTGGTCGTACATGATGTGAGTTACACTGGTCATGAGCATAGGAAAGTTATATCCGATTCATTGTCTTTCCTATTCCCATCCCCACTCCTTCCCTTTATTTCCCTTTGGTCTAATCCAGTGAACTTCTTTTCTTCCCTTCCACTCTCTCCCTTGCTGTGGGAGAAAGAACGTTTGGCCCTTGGTTTTTTGGAACTGGGTTTATTTCATTTAGCATGATAGTCTCCAGTTCTATCCATTTAACCAGTGAATGCCACAATTTCATTCTTCTTTATGGCTGAGTAATATTCTATTGTGTATGTATACCACATTTTCTTTGTCTACTCATCTGTTGAAAGGCACCTAGTTCAGTTCCATAACTTGACTATTGTGAATTGAGCTGCTATAAACATTGATGTGGCTGTGTCACTGTAGTTTGCTAGTTTTAGGTCTCCAAAAGGATAATTTTTCTGCTGGCTGTCTTTCAACAGGTCAGAGAGAGGAATAGCATCTTGTGGGGGATGACAGGAATGTTGAAGTGAGTTCATAAGAGGTCAAGATCTTCTTTTGCTTGGCCTCTTTATTATTGCAGTTTCAGACTGTCTTGACTTCATAAAGTATGAAGTTGTGTTAAAGTCCACGTGATTCATCAGTTCATCCTTTTCTTTTTAGTTTGATTTTAATTCAGCAATTTGGCCAAAGCACTTACTGCCAGAAAATGATTGTGTATACTGACCAGCTCAACATGCAGTTTTTCTATCATAGCATGGAGACTGGGAAACTGAAATTTAGATTTCCTAGGTTTCCTTGAGGTTTGTCTTCTGGATAAAGTTTAGAGCTACCAAGTAGGTATGTTCATGGTGGAGTGGGATTTGAAACTGAACCAGGAGGCAGAAAAGGAGAAAAGGAGGAAATCAACATTCATTTTGCATCATAAATAAGGTTTAGCTCCCTTTGCCCACCTTCCCAATCATAGTTCCCTCCCTGCCTCTCCTTGGAGGTAACCATTGCTATCAGATTGTTCTGGATCCTTCCATTCCCTTTCCATCCTTTTTCCAACTGTATTTATGAATGTATGTATACATATGTCTTCAGGTGTGAGCTTACATAATATTTTACCATATCATTCTACCGCCTGCTACCGCAGGAACAAATTGATGTCCCCAACACCTTGACAGAGTTACACTATTCTGCAGCATGGACACATTATAACTTTAAAAACATGATTTCCCTTTGAAATATATAACCTACAAATTGTTTCCAGTTTTCTGCTATCACAAACAACCCTGCAAATAAAGTCTCCTGTGTCTCCTGTGCACAATGTGAAAGTATTTTTCTTGGGCTAATACTAGAAAGCAGGATTTGTGGGTTTAGGGCATGCACACTTAAATTTCCATGAGTGCTAACAAGAGTCCTCTAAAGGGACGGTCACAGGTCACACTCCCACCATTCTTCCTGTCTTTAGGTGTTAAGCGAGAAGTTTCAGGTTTGGAGTCAGGCTGGGACTTCAATAGCTGCTTACAAGCAGAGGACCTAAGTCACTTAACCTCCCTAAATCTCTGCTTCTTCGTCTGCAAAATGAGGATAATATTTAAGTCAGTGTCTTAGAGTTCTTACAGGGAACTGATGAGCTAAGCTCTATAATATTTAGCATAGTCCCTGGTACATAGCAAGCACTAATGAAGGATGACTCTTAAGCCACAGCCGCCGCCTCCTCCTCCTCCTCCTCCTCCTCCTCCTCCTCCTCCTCCTCCTTCCCCTCAAACTCTAAGCTCATCTATAAATGGGGCTATAGCCTTCTGGGTTGAGATCACTTTGTTACTATTACTGCAGGATATATCTGTTTTGAGAGGTACTAACAGGCTCCAGGATACATTTCTAAACAGACCCTCTGAAAGAATCCCCCCAGAACATGGAATCCTATCTTAGGAAACCATTTCACACTTTTAATTTAATGGTGGTACTGAATATGGGCATGAGTCATGTGCGGATTTTTCCTGAAAGAACCACTTCCCTGTGCACTTGAGGATATCTAACACTTTTCAAAAAACTTGCATATGAGCAACTGAAATTAATATAAATGTCTTCGGAATGTAATTTGTAAATGGAGTAACTTGTGCTCGTTACCATGTTCTATTTAAGGAAAAGGAATATATGATTCCATTTAAAAACAAGTGTTTACAGTAACTCAGGTTATCAGAGTGAAACAGAATGTGGATGAGAGTCAAAGAAACCAGGTTTGACTCCCAGACCTGCTTTCTTTAGTCAGGAAAAAGCCCTTAATATTTCTGAGCCTCAATATTCATATTTATATTTACCTCATAAGGCTGTTAAAAAGGTTTAATGAAAATAATGTGTAAGCATTAAGCGCATGGGGTATCCTCTTTTAGCATCGTTTCCCTAGTCTTCTGAATTCATCGTCTGTGTTTTCAGTTCCAGATATGTGCCATAGACCCTTTTATAGGCAATGGAGTAGATAGACACATAAGAAAGGCCTACCTTCAAGGGGTATTTTAGTTTGGTCAGAAAAATATGTTGTCTTAGTTCATTTTCTGTTACCGTAACGGTATTCCTGATACATAGTCACTTATAAAGTAAAAAAGTTTATTTCCCCTATAAATCCGGAGGCTGGAAATTCAAGATTGGGTATCTGCAGCTCGTATGGGCCTCATGCTACATCATAACATGACAGAAAAGCAGTAGGGTAAATGAGTGCTTGAGAGAGAGACAAAGGATGAGGGACAGATTTGCTTTAACATGACTCTCTCATAATAACGGTCCCATGAGAACTCCCAAGAGAAAATGTGTTGTTCCCTCTTAACTACCTAATCACTCCTTAAGGCCCCACCTCCCAACACCACCAGAGAGCAATCAAATTTCAACATGAGTTTAGAGGGGACAAACCCCCTTCAACCCACGGCAAGGCATGGCTAAATGCACTGGAGAGAATATCAGTACATTAATAACATCATGTCCAGGGCCTACATCTCCAGACATGGCAAGTCAGAGAAACCTCCACTGAAGCGCCCTTAAGCCCAGTCACGAGGGTGAGGATGAGTTCACCAAGCAGGGAAGAAGAGTAGGAGAAAAAGCCAAGAAAGAGGCGCATGCCCTCTGACGCTGGCGAGCATCCCTCTTTTCCTCTGGAGTGCCTGGCCTGGCTTGGCTGTGCCAGCTAGCAACTGGATTAAAATCTTGGGCATCACACTCACTAAAGAAGCTGAGAATTATCCCTGCCCATTGCAGGCTGCACTTTGGAGCCTTACAAATGAGCCCAGGCCTACGAGTCTACCTGAAAAATGTTTAGCTCATATATATATATATATATATATATATATATTTTTTTTTTTTTTGTCCTATTGCCTTTTCAAGAGGGGACTAAGCAAGTGACGACAGTGGTGACTGGTAGACACATTTTCCACCTGTCACTCTTGATCATAAGTGGTTTTTCCCTCAGAAAGGCTCATTTAACATCATTTTTACAAGTCGTGCTCAGGGGCTGTGTGGGTGGGTGCTGCTAGGGCAGCAAATAATCAATGGTTTTTCAGCAAATATTGGAGTGAGTGACCTGTGGGCAGAAAAGCCTGGATCTATTCTGTCCATTTAATAAAGAAAATTCCAGAGTGTGAGGCAGTTTGTCATTAAAAGTGGCCATTCCCAGATATAGTTCTTATGTTCCTTGTATTCTTTTATAAACTACAGGCATCTGCCAGCTGCTGCTGCTGCTGCAACAACAATGTTTATATCTGGGCAGAGGGACAAAAACATGGTAGAAAATGAGTAGGCTGAAGCCCATAAGAAAAAAATGCACAATCAACTTTTGCTGTGTATTTTTAAAGAAACTACAGTCCAGTTGTAACTGAGAATGACTCATCCAGTCTATAGAGGACCAAGAGGAGTGAGGGATGAACACAAACAAGCTTCTATTTTACATAATTCTCATTTCCATGCAAAGAGCTATTCAAGCAGCGCATGGAATTAGCCAGCAGTATAAGTACCTCCCTATTTCAAGTGTCAGGCAAAGGGCACAGGATTTTTGTAGATAAGGATTATGACATCTGGTTAATTGAAAGAGCGTCATAGACCATATTCTACCATCTAGAGCACCAGGGAGTGTCACCGACCCACATAAAGGCAGGGTGGGGTAATGTCTAAGGATTTATTGACTACAACAGAGACCCACTCCAATGACTTCAAAGAGGGGAAAGAGGAGATTGATAGTGATTCTCAAACTTATCTACTCATTGATCTCACCTGAGGAATTTTCCGAACTATTGACAGCTGGGTCTCATCTCTGAGTTCTGATTTTTAATCAGTCTAGAGTCTGACTCAGGAATCGGGATTAAAAACAAAAGCGAACAACAACAAAACCCTCCCCAGACAATTCTAATGTTCAGCGAAACTTGATTGAGAGCTACAGCAACTGGACTTGGAACAGAGAGATGCCAGGACTCGAGACAATCAGGACTCCTGTGACCCTCAGCAGCTGGGAGCCCCACCAGGGCTCCATGCACATGGCACCCCTTAGGACCTAACTGAAGACACGCAACGCTGGGGGCGGCCTGACCACTGCTACTCTCTCCCTTTCAATGGGGAACCCAGACATGGTTACTAGAGTATTGAATGCTGCCTCTGGTTCTTTCATCTTAGCTCTATTCTAAACCATCCAAGTCTCTGGACTTCCCAAGTATAAATTCTTAAGAGAGGAATTTAATAGATCAGTGCATCTTTTTGAGACAGATGACAAAAAAAATCATCTGCTACTGACCAGTTGATGGATGAACCAAGCAGAGACCTCCGTCCATCATGATAGGGAGCACATTTGGTCCTGGCCCTTGAGGGACCAGAGCTCTGAGCATGACATATTCTCCTCAGGAAGTGTGAGCAGGAAGGTGTTGACTGGCATCTTAAACACAGTGAGTTTGGCAGAGAATGACAAGTTTCAATAAAAAGGATGTCCGTAGAATTAACCATCCAAATCAGGATCCTTTTGAGGGTGAGAACTGTGATATTGATAATAACATTGAGAGAGTAGGTGCACACGGAAACAGTCCCAGGTCAAGAGGCATATATGGTCACCCTGGTTTGGCTTGAATTTTGATAGAAAAGGACCTAGACAAATTTTCAATATCTGATCATATGGAAAGTGACCATGTGTTTTAGATATATTTATAGAGGGAAGAACCATAGTGAAGAAGAGACTGTGCAGAAATACACTGAGGCAGCTTCTATACAGGGTAGAAGTTCTTACAGACGAGAGATCCCTCATTGCCCTGGATATGCAAATTGCCCACCTAAGACTGGTGTATTGGTTTCCTAGGACTGCTGTAACAAATTATCACACACTTGGTGACAGAAAGCAGTACAAATTCTGGAGACTAGAAGTCCAAAATCAAAGTATCCCTAGGGCTACACTATCTCCAAAGGGTCAAGGGGAGAATCCTTCCTTGCCTCTTGTAACTTCTGGTAGCTTCAGGCATTCCTTGATTCGTGGCTGTGTTATTCCAAAATCTTTCTCCAGCTTCACATGATCTTACCCTCTTACCTATGCCTTACACTCCTTGGTCTCTTACAAGGGAACATATCGTTGGATATAGGGTCGTCTAGTCAATTCAGTGTGATCTATTAAATAATTCGTTTGGCTTACTCCATTGTATATGCAAAGACCCTAATATGATCATGTCCACAAGTTCTGATGGGCATATCTTCAGGAGCTCCACTACTGAACCTACTATACAGTCAAGGACCTAGAATTTGTTTCATTTAGAAAGGGATGTCCTAAAAAAAAGAAGGTACACAAGAATCCATTTGGGGGTACTATATATTAGACTCTATGTTTCAAATAGCAGAAAACCCATCTAAAACTGGCCTCCACAATAGAGCAAATAGGTTTATGAGAAGTCAAGATACAGGGCTAGCTTCAGGTGTGGTTTGAACCAGCACTTCAGTTATGCCAACAAAGATCAGTTTCATTACCAGCTTCCACTTTGCCCTCCATTGAGTTTCTTCCTCATTAAGCTGGTTTAATTTGTGGTGCCACAGTGGCAGCTTGTAGCTTCTGGTCCTGTAAATATTTTTGTTCCTAGTCTCCAGGAAAAGAGATCCACTTGTTATCTGATTTTGCTAAGGGGACGGGATACTCTGGTTTACATCAGTCAATTCTCACCCTTAGCACTGAGGTGGGGTCAACCCACCCAACCACATGCCTGAGACATGAGATACTATTAAGAGGGCAAATCATAAGGATGCCAAAGATACAACCAGCATGACAGAACCACTACAGATATCATCAAAGAATGAAGATGAGGAACTAATAGCTGGAAGGAACGTTTACAGAATGTTCACCATGCACCATGATCTATGTATTAATGATCTCCTGAGTTTGCAACAGCTGAAAGTGTTACTACTACTATCCCTGTTTTATAGAACAGGAAAAAGAGATAAGAGAGAAGAAGTAGTTGTCTAAAGATACACTCAAGTAAGTGAGGAATTTGGGATTAACTAATTTCAGCTATTTAAAAATTTTTTTATGGAGCCTACATTGTTGTGTGTGTGTTGGGGGGAGCAAGGTAGGTGGGGGAGGAACATGGTGCAGGAACAGTGGCTAGTTCAGTGTGAATGGAGCAGAAGGGATGGTAAGGACCTAAGCTCAGAGCTAGAGAGGTAGGCTGTGACTAGGCCCAAAAGGACAAACATACTAATAAATTAGCGTATTATTTTGAGGGCAATGAGGATGGTTAAGATCAAATTTATTTTAGAAATTAAAATCTGGCAGAATCATGAAGAAAGGATTGGGAAGGGGCAAGAGTCACTGTCAGGAGGCCAAAAATCCAGATAAGCAACGTTGAGGACCCTGGGCAGCAGGGAGTGGGGAGATCCCAGGGGTTAGAAATAGTGGAACCAGTGGACTTGGTGGCGGCATGTGTGAGGACAATAAAGGAATCCATGATGAGGCCCTGGTGTCCAACCTGAATGACTCAGCCCGTAAACTGCCATTAACTGAACTCATAATAATATTTCGCATTTATAGAGTATTTACTTTGTACAAGTACTTCACAGGGACTTGCTTGATTAATCTTAGCAGTTTCCTTTAAGACCACAAACAACCACAAAGTTGCAGAAGCACTTATCAATAAACATTTATGTAGCCAATGCGTGCGTGAATGAGGGCTGGGGGAGGTCTGCCAAGGCCCAGCTGAGGACTTGGGACCAGCGGAGAGACACGATCTCCCTTACCAGGTTACAGCATTTACGGCAAATGTGTGTCTGATCTAAGGTAATGTGATACTGGCTTAGGGATAGATAAATAAACCAATGGATTTATTTTCTCTAAAAAACATTGTTGAGGGCTTAAAGAAATGTAAACTTTGGTCTTGGCAGTCCAAACCAATGCAAATACTTTAGGAGCAATCTGTCAACATTTAGTAAAGTAAAAGTAGCCTACAATCTACGACCTACCCGTGCTTCTCCAGAGCGAGCAGAATGCTACATATGGGAACTCAACGGAATGCTATATATGTGAGAAGAATAGAATTATAAATTAGCAGAGAAAGGACAGATCTTCAGAAAATGGCACTGTGATACTATACAGAGAGAAAATTAAAATTAGATCCTTACGATACACTAAAACAAAAATAGATTTAAAATAGATTAGAGATCTAAAGTTATCATTTTTGGCTGAGGAGATCTTATGACCTTGAGATAGAGGTGAGTTTCTTACACAGAACACAAATCACTAAGGGAAAGACTGAAATATTTGAATATTAAAATTCAAACCTCTATTCAACAACATAGCCAACATCATATAGCTCACATTACCTTTAACTGGCAATTGTTTAGCAACCAGAATACATCTAGAATGCTTAGAAAGCTGTGAAGAATGGCAAACAATGTAATAAACAGGCAAAGAATGTTAAATCAAAATGAGGAAATTCTCATTGTTAATATGTGTATAAAAAACTTCTCGACTTCACTAGTAACCAAGGAAAAACAAATTGAAATTACAATGAAATGTTATTCAACCCTGGTCAATTTGGCAAAGATTTAAATGTCTGACATTATCAAGAGCTGGCAAGGATCAGAAATGCCAATGTTGTGGAAGATTTTTTAAAGGGCTTGGGAATTTTCTAGATTAAAGGAAATTAATGATACATGATGATTAAATGTAATATTTGATTCCTGATTCAATTCTGGACTGGAGGAAAAAAAACAAGGACATTATAAGGGCAGTGAGGAAATTTGAATCTGGACTGTATATGTAATACAAAGCCTGATACCCCACCTCCCAACCACTTGTCAATCTGTGCTCCACCCGCCTCTTACCATTACAGGAATTTCCGGCCTATGCTACAGCCATTTCCTGCTTCCCACATTACGTCCTAACATGCTAGCTAGCTATTGGTTCACCAGTCAGCTTGCAAGTATTCTCCTCCGCTATTGGTTCCTTCCAGCCCAGCGAGATTCCAATATCTGGGAGAAGCATTCACGCCATCTTTCTCTTTTCCTTTCTTTTCACCCTGGAGCGGATGCGCTAGTCGTCCGCATAATAAAGTCTCTTGTGTTAGGCCTTGTGTCCGCCATGGATTTTTCTGGGAGCTATTGTCCAGCCGCAACTGAGACGGGCGTGCGCAGCGGCAGTCCCTCCGGAGGGGCTGGAACTGCAACGAGTCCCGAGCTGAGCTGCATTTTTCCTTACAGTGTAATAGTGGAATTGTATCAGAGTACAATTTCTGAGGACTGTTTTGCTATACAGGAGAATATCCTTGATCTCACACACACACACATATACATATATATACATATATATATATCTCAATATATACTTTAATATATGTATTCATGTTGAAATATGCAAAACCAAAGGTCAAAAAAATTTTGAAGAGAGAGAAGGGGAAAGAAAATATAGCCAAATGTTAAAGACTATTGAATCCAGATGGGGTGTTTACATGTCTATTGTATCATTCTGACAACTTTTCTATAAATTCAAAGTGTTTCCTTTAAAAAGGAGACAAGGACATGGAAAAATGGAATCTTTATCATTGTTTTTGACTGTAATTGAGTTTAGAGAACTATTTGGCAATATCTAATAATGATATCTAATCTTATAACCCCCAGGCCTACTCTGGAGATGTTTTTCAGAAGTGCATAAGCACATCTGTGTGTAAGATAGTTTACTGTGCTCTTGTTTTCATGGAGAGGAAGCCGAGAAAAATTTAATGTCCACCACCAGCACTATAAAGACAGCATCTCTTCCTACAGTTCTGCAAGGTGAGTGAACTTGTCCTATGAGCAATATTTTTAAATCTCAAAAAATATTATTGAATGAAGAAAATTGCTGAGGAATCAGCATGGTAGGATACTCTTCTCTGTTATGAAAATGGTACGAAGCAACATTACATTTGTTTGTGTGGTCAATGTTTAAAAATACCAGAGATGATAAATATCAAAATTTTAAATAGTGGAAAGAAAGAATATGATCCTGGAGCTCCCTCTCCCCCACAGGAATCCTCAATTGTGTATAATTAATGTCTTTAAAAAATAATCTGGGAATAATAGAGCAGACCATTAACATGTGACACAGCTGGGTGGTGAAGAACGGGTGTTTATTTCATTATTCTCATTGCTTTACTGGAAACACAAAATATTAAATATATATTACATATGTTTATAAATTATAAATATATATTTATTTATATATTATAATAATACATATTTATTTATATATGTATTAATTATTTACCAAAGTTTCAAAACCTTTGGCAAGACAGGACCTGGAAATACACATTTTACTTTGCCTTTATAGAAAGCACGCAAGAAGCTTGCTCTAAACTCAGGATGAAGCTCACGGCCGAGGCTGATTTCAGAAGGTATTTCTTTAAGATGAGAACTTGAGATCTCAGTGGTGATTTTGTACCCACAGAGCGCTAAATTGACACTGTGAGCATTGGGTTGATGTGCAAATGCTGCATCTCTCTGGTTTTTAAATGTGTGCATTCACACCTGCAGGGGGTTAGGAGGGTGGCTGCATCTCAGGCCCAGTAGCCACACATCTGACAGGACAAAAGCGACCCAGAGCTCATTGCAGCAAGCACAAACCTGCTGTGGTGGGCCGGCACCCTCTCAGGAAGAACCCCGGCACTGCTTAGAACCAGAGGCGGTGCCATAATGGCAGCTGGCAGCCTTGTGTCCTGACTCGTGGCTATAAATGGCTGATCAGGGCTCTCGAGGAAGCCCCGTGGGCAGTGTTCCCACACTTCCTTCTGACAGTCTCAGTGACAGCAAGCGTGTCCCAGATTTTGGTCCTGTCTTGCATTGTAGCTTGATTCTCAAGGGCTGTGGCCTGGAGCCAAGTTCTGGGAGAGCACAGAGCATGCTCCTGCTCTAAGTATGAGTTTTATGACTTAAGGTATTCCATGGCCTATCTGAAAGTCCTTCGATTTGGTAGACACTCAGTGAGCATCCCTTTGTGCCAGGCTCTGGACAGGACTGAGTAGTCTGAGATGAACAGGGGCAAGTCCAGGTCCTTCTGGAACCCACAGTTCAGCGTCGGGGCTGACAGAGGAGTAAAACAGCAAGAGAAGGGTTCTGGGAGTGCAAGGAGCACATGGATCTCTGACGGTGCCCAGTTTGGTTCTGAACCTGGGTTTAAATGGCAAACGTAAATGTCCAGTAAAGCAATGAGCATGAGGGAGTGTGGTTAAACTGTGGCCAGTCCTTAAAAGAAGAAAATGGAAACTCCCAAAGCTTTCAGGGCAAGCAGTACTGTATTTTAACCAACTGGCTGAAGACTGCTGGGGCTGAGAATTGCTAAAGTTGGAGGCTTACACCTCGGAATAGTGAATGCTTTGCTGGGTATCCAGCCATGGAGGACCCAGTAATGAACACCTGTTTGATGGAGGTGCTTATCCTTCAGTCCCTCCACCATTCACACAGGTAAATTCAGGTGATGCCTCAGGTCCTGGAAATGTCCAGCCTGGCCCAGGAAGATGCTCCTCTGCCAAGCTTAGTTCACCAAGAGGTTTGGGGGGGAAAGAGATGGAAGAGAACACTCCAAAGCATTCAGGAATCCTGCTAGCCACCTCAGATATCCTCCTGCTAGCTCTGAACAGGACTCAGACTGCTGAGATTTGAATACCATATCTGAATTCTATCTGTGTGCTGTTAGACAAATTAATCTCTTTGAGCCTCAGTTTCCCTAATTGTCAAGTGGGAATTAATAATTGCTACCTCATAGGGTAGTCCTAAGGACTGAATGAGATAAAGCAAGCTAGGCAGAGTACTGTGCCTTATTTAGTACTTAATATAAGTTAGTTTTCATTATCATTGTGATTATGCCCACGTTTCTTATACCCTTTTGAAAATCCACAGGCCCTCGGTGTTTTTTGCACTGTCTTCTGCACACCATTCATTAGATAGATCCCATCCAACTCCACTTTCTGCAGTTGATACTGTGAAGATAGGAAGCCGATTGAATGTCTTTTCTCTTAAGCTCCTCTGGAGATTCAACACTGTCTTCCCCCTCCCCACACACCAGCTGAGAAACCCTTGGATAATCATTGAAGGCTTTTAAGCAAGGAAAGCACATGACTACAGGAGCCTTCCTGCTGTATCACTTAATTATCTTGGGATCAAATTTATTACAAGTACCTCATATAGTTTATAAGCTTTTGTCTTCGTTTGTCAACCTCCCCTAATTCTCTTATTTCTAGGAGATTACTCTCGGCTTCCGGGTCTGTTGTACTACCCTGGGCACAGGGGTGTTATATTTTACACGTTGGTGAAATAAGCTCTTGTCATTTTCAGGCCTAACCCTGTCTGGATGAGTCAGACTTGGCTGCTGCGTGGCCTCTGCAGCCGCTGTCTGAAGGGTCAAGGCGCCCTTCTCTGGGAGAGACCCCGCTCTGCTGCCACCTAGTGGCGAGTTTTGTAATGAGTAAAAGATGATGAGACGCGTTTCCAAAGCACCCTTGGAAATGAGACCCTCTGTTGCTGTGCCATTCCGGATGACAGCGTGATGACAGATATTTACTCATTTTTGTAAAAGATGACTGTCTAAGTGTTTCTGGCATATGGGAGACTGCCTTTGAAAACCAATTCCATTTTATTTTTCTCTTCAGAATGCACCCTAGCAGAGGAAGAATTAGGTTGGCACTGGAGAGGTGAGGATGTATTGCTAATTTTTCCCAGCCTTTCGGATGTGCCAAGTTCTATTTTAAGCACTTAGAATATCTCCACTTAATCCTATTTCAATCCTGAGGAGAGTGTTGTAATAACAAAGTTAACCTGTTTGTGTCTCGTTTTCTTCATCTATAAAATGGCATCATTGTGAGAATCTGTTCAGCGGATTGTCCTTAGGATTAAGAAGTTGGCAGCTGGACAACAGAGAACAGTGCTTGGCCAGAGGCAATGCTGTTAAGGCTTTGCTTTCTTTGGTCAGCAACTTTTCTCTTTCCTGACTACTTCTTGTGGTTCCTCCAACCATGATCAAATCACCATGTATTTCCCCCCACGTCTTATTTAGATAATATTTGCTTTTAGAAATAGGTTGCCAAGAAACTCACAGTGTTTATTTGGGAAGTGGAATTTCTTCACAGAGACTTCTTCAAAGGTTGAGAAAGACCGAAAACAAGCAGGAAAGAGTCAGGACACACCTGGTCCCAGGTACATACCTCCTGCTTGACAAAAGCATATTTAGTCTTTCTCTAGGACCTATGCCTGAAACCCAATTATGTATTGTTTTGGTTTCATGCCCATTTCTTCTCGTATTAGTTCCAAATCCTCTTCAAGTAATCTCAAGTAGTAGGTGTTACTAATTTATATTAGATTGCTTCCTATCAAAGTTTTTAATTTATGCTCACGATACCAATATTCCATTGTGTGCTATTTTTCATGTTTTGGTCTTGGAGTCTGTACCATCTGTTTGTGGGTTTCTGAATGGGGTTTGGATAGATGTTGGGCTCAGGTTTTTCAGTATATCCCATAAGCCTGAACACAGTCTGACATGACAATGCACACTCATCATTTCCTCCTCTTCAGGAATTGCTATGTGCAATAATAAAATGCTGTTGCTTCTTCGTGATTTGTTTGTTGTAAGAGCCCAAAATTATATCCTGCTGGAGAAAGATCTTGTTTGCCTCAAAAACAAAATTCTATTTATTTAAGATATAGTATAATTTTATTTGTCTAATTTTTCATGGATGTTAAATTTCCATCTTGGCTTTTCTGAATTCTGATAGGCTTTTCTTTGTTGTATCATGGGGAATATGAGAACTTAAGACAAAAACTCTTAACATTTGAACTCAGCTTTACTTTCATCTTGGCAAAAGGTGTGAGAGTTAAATGGATCTTTGTTGATGTTAGCTCCTGCTGCTCTATGTCCAGTAGAAGGAATTACAACAGACTTAATTGGAAGACATGTCCTACTGATTTGGCAGTTGGGAAAATGGCAAGTAATTGAATTCTTTCTCCATCTCCAATCACCACTATGATTCTTTGGCAGCAAGGAGAAACACTCTGAGTTGGTTAAAAGAGAACATAAGCACAGCAGATATGATATCTGAGCAGATTGCCACAAGCACACTTTCTAGGACTGATTCTCTAACTGTTGGGTAATTTCAAATGCCAATACATTACCTTTCCATAGGTGGACAGGGAACTGGGACTCTCATTATAGGGTTTTGTTAGCTAAAGGGCTTGTGAGTAACCTGGGGCAGGGGTAAAGTAACATACATCATTTACTTTTGGCACCTGGTATTATTTCAAAACCTCTCTCTGTATTTAGCTTTTATATACATAACTTAAAAATTACTTTAAGGGATTTTTCAAATAAAGATAAAACGTGCCCTGGACTTATATGCTAAAAACTACAAAATTCTGATGAAATACATAAAAGAAAAGCTAAATAAATAAAAAGACATACCATGTTCATAGATTGGAAAACTGAACATAATAAATTAGGTCAGTTCTTCCAAAAATGACCCATAGGTTTAATGCAACTCCTGTTGTTATCCCAGAAAGATTCTTTTTACAACTATAGACAAACTTATTCTTAAATTTATATGGAGAAAATTAGAATAGCTTCAAGAAATTTGAAAAATGTTAAATAAAGTGGTAGGAATCACTCTAACCAGTTTTAAGATCAACTACCTACTACAGTATTCAAGACAAGTCAGGTGTTGGTGAAGGAATAGAAACATAGATCAATGGAATAAAGAATTAAGGAATAGATCCACATAAATATGCCCAAGGAACTTTTTGTGTTGCTCAATAAAATACATATAGCAAATTTTGCCATCTTAATCGTTTTAAGTTTACAGTTTAGTAGTATTAAATAATAATTAAATAATGTTCAATTATCACCACCACCAATCTCCTTTCATCTTCTAAAACTGAAACTCCATACGCATTCAAAATAACTACCATTCCCCTAAACCCTTAGACTTAGAAATCTGTCCCTATGATTTTGGCTACTCCAAGACCTTCAGAGAAGTGGAATCATACCATGTTTATCTCTTTGTGACTAGATTATTAACTTAGCACAGTGTCTTCATGGTCGATCTATTTTGTAGTATACTGCAAAACATCCTTCTTTTTCATGGTGGAAAACATCCCATTATATGGATAGACACAATTTTGCTTTTGAAAATAGTATGAATATCTCTTTGACATGCCACTTTCAACGTTTTAGGTATATAAACCAAGAATTGGTGAAATTGCTGGATCACGTGGTAACCATCCTTTGAACTTTTTAAGGAAATACCATACCGTTTTACACACGAGCTGTTTCATTGTACATTGTCACCAACAATACACAGTGGTTCCAATTTCTCCACATCCTGTTATTTTCTGGGTTCTTTTTATTTGTTTAGTTTTGTGGGCCTGGGGATTAAAATCAGGAGTATCTACCCCTGAGCTAAATTCCCAGTACCTTTTATTTATTATTTTGAATCAGGGTCTTACTAAGTTGCTGATGCTGGCCTTGACCTTGCAATCCTCCTACCTCTGCCTCCCCAGTCTCTGGGATTACACATGTGCACCATCACACCTGGTTATTTTCTGGGTCCCTAACATTTTGTTTGTTTGTTTGTTTTGTTTTGTGATGTTAGGGATCTTTACAAAATATGTTTATAGGAGCTATCCCAGTGAGTGTAAGATGGTATTTTTTTTTGTAGTTTTTCTGATTACATCAGATGCCTTTCCAGGTGCTTATTGGCCATTTTTATCTTCTCTGAACTATCTGTTCCAGGCCTTCACCCACATTTGAATCAATTTATTTTGTTGTTTTGGGGTTTTGGAGTTCTCCACGTATACTGGATATTAATCTTTTGTAAGATGTATGTTTTATAAATACTTTCCTGTGGGTTGCCTTTTTCCACTGATAGTGTTTTCTAATACACAATTCAACCAGTTTTTTGTAATGAATAATTAAAGACAATTTAATGGAGGAAGAATTTTTTTCAACAAATGATACTGGAGAAGTTGTATCCATAAGTAAAAGAAAAAATTAAACAAACAAAAAACCAAAGAACTTTCAACCAAATCTCACATTTTAAATGAAAGTTAACACAAAATGAATCATAGGTGTAAAGAGAAAACATAAAACTTTAAAATGCTTGGAAGAAAACATCGAGGAAAATTTTTAGGGTTCTGGGAACAGATGGAAAATTCTTAGATGTGATACCAAAAACACAATTTATAAAAGAAAAATCAATCATTTGGACTTCATCAAAATTAAAACTTTTTTATCTGCAAAAGACTATCAAAAGAATGAAAAGATCTGGACAGAAAACCATATTCTCAAACCACACATCTGACAAAAGATTTATCTGTAAAATATATAAAGAATTCACAAAAACTTACCAATAAAAAAACATATAAGTTCCACTAGAAAATGGACAAAAGACATGAACAGACATTTCACCAAAGAGGCTATACAGATGACAAAAAAGAACATGAAACAGTTTTCTCCATCATTAGCCAGTAGGGAAATTAAAACCAAGTATCACTATGCACCTATTTAAAGATCTAGAACAGATGGGCTGTTCACTGCTGGTAGGAACATGAAAGCATAGAGTCACTCTATTAAAAAACTAATATATAACCCAGAAGTTACACCCATGGTTTTTTGTCCCATAAAAAGGAAAAGGTATGTACACACAAAAATGTGTACACAAATATTCATAGCAGTATTATTTGTAATAGCCAAAAATAACCCATGTGGAAATGACCCACATGTTCTTCAATGGTAAATGCTTAAAAAATGGTACCTTCATACTATGAACCCTCAGCAATAAAAAGAAATGAATTATTGACATATGTACCAACTTGAATGGATCTCAAGGAAATTATGATGAGTGAAAAGCATTTTTCAAGAAGTTATAGACTATATGATTCTATTTATATAACATTCTTGAAATGACAAATTATAGAAATGGAAGACAGATCACTAGTTTCTAGAGAACGGGGAATGGGTGTGACTTTATGGGAGTAGTATGAGGGATTTTTGTGATGATAGAACCATGCATGGTGTATCTTGATTGTGATGGTGTTGCATAAACTACACATGTGATAAATTTTCATAGAACCATACACACACCTAGTGCATATAAAACTAATGAGATCAGTGTACTATGTATAGATTGTACCAATGTTGGTTTCATAGCTTTGATATTGTACTATCATTATGCACATTATCATTGGGCCTTTGGTACTATTTTTACCTGATGAACCTGTAGTTATTAAAACAAAATACAAAAAAATACAGTCTCATGGTAACCACTTACATAATACAGAAGTATTCCTCCCCGAAAAATGTGGTAATTGTCTAACCTCTTTTAACTCTAGTGCCTGAAGTAGCCAAAGTCTGGTGGAGAGCCTTTATTATGTTGTCTTTCATTATCAGCATATACAAAGATGCATAGGATTCTGTTTCTTTTGTTTGTTTGTCTTACAAATACATGAGTCATGTGCATTTTCCTGAAACTTGCTTCTGGCCCTTAACAACATGCCATGGACACCTCCCGCGTTAGGTCACTTGCTATACATAGCTCTTTCTGGTTGTTTAACACCTGCACAGTTCACATATTAGCTCTGCCACAGCTTATTCAATTGTTCCTTTACTGACAGATTTTTGGGTTGTCTTTAGTTTTTGACCACCACCAATCATAACGCCTCTGTTTTATTTCTGACAAGCCCAAGCTTCCACCATTGATTTTGAAACTTTATTGTAGTATTAGAATCTTTTCTTCAAATTCAATCCTACCACAGAATTTGATAAGTGAAACACAGAGACCTGCTCAGGTTGAATGAGGTGGGTGAGCTCAGAGCCCCTGTGTCCCTTCAGCAGCCCTAGAGGCATCTCTGTGAACCATCTGGGGCTTAGGGAACAAAGAAAGAAACTTGCATACACCTGTGATACATAGCTGTCATTCCGGTTCCTCTCCTGGCCTGAACTCTGATGTCCACACCCCCAATTTTGGGGTCCTGTTTTAGTGGACAGAGACTCTCAAACCAAGATGTTTTTCAGTTGGCAATTTATGAAGAGGATGAAGTGATCTGATTTGAAAAATGGCTGAACCTACATACACTAATGAGAACAGTATTTGGCCATGTCAGTGTGCTGACCCCTATGGGACTCTGGTATCCAACTCCGTTTCTTCTCACTGAGGAGAATTGCCCCAATGTGGTGCAGGCCCATAGCATAATATTTATCCACCACATCCGGGGACCCTCTTGTGTCTGGTGTTAGATTTTCCCTCATTGCCTCTGCTGGTTTCTTATCTCCACGCTGGGAAGACTGACTTCTTAATCGTCACCTATGCAATTGCTTAAAGTGCAGTTTTAAAGTCCTGTATTGTTACCAAATTGATTTTTTGCAAAAGACTTTGCTTCGCTCACCAAAGCTCTGTGAATGCCAGTTGCTGGCTCCTCACCCAGATGGATATGGTGCCCACCTGCTCAAACCCTCAGCACTCCCTGTTTAAATGATTCCATGAGTGTTAATCACTTCATATCCCATCTTCTGTGGTTTCATTATAGTCTGAATAACTTTGGATCTGAAGTCAGAAAAAGAATAAACCATGATAAACCCATTTGCTCTGAGACAACATCTATTGTTCAGGCACCTAAGTGACTCAGTCATATCCTGAGCTCTGGGACTGTGCTCGGTAAGTTGGCACATATGTATGCATATTGGCATGGTCTTTGTCCCTAGGGAACCTATAATAAAGTGCTGGATACAGACATGGAAATGGAGAAAGTAAACCTGGTCATTGTTTGCAGTGAAGAATTTAAGAGGTAAATTAATGTGAGCTCAGGGAGGGTTTCCCAGAGAGGTACATTAAGTAAGGGGTATTCAAGGATCTACAGGAATTGAGAAGACAGAAAGGTCAGCACTAGGAAACATTCTAGGCAGAAGAAACAGCTTGTATGAACATGAAAATTGGCCCAGTGTGTTTCCAACATTAAGGGTGTATCAGCCTATTCACTTCATTTATTTTAGAAGATAGTAGGACTCAAGTTTGCGAAGATAAGTTGGGAAGGTGACCTCCAAGCGTAGAGGTTTGATCTTTTTCTTTCAGAGAGCAAATCTCTGAAAGCTTTCCAGCAGACACATGGCCCACTGAGAGTGGTGTTTAGGAAAATCATATGGCCAGTCTTGTTTAGAAGGAGTGTGGTCAGGAAGGAGCAAAAGAAGAGAGGAAGTCACTAGAGGACTGTGGCCCAGAACAGACCTGAAATCATAAGAATCTGAACTAGGATGACAATAGAGGAGCAGGGGCCTGGTTTAAGCACCCCAAGAGCAAACTGAGAGTGGCCGTGAAAGGCCAGCAGAAGCCACAGCATCGTAGTTTGAAGGCAGAAAATTGGAGCTTGATTGCAGGATATTGTGTTGGATCCTTAAAGAGATTAAGGTTGAGGTCCGGCGAGGCAGACAGACAGGGGAAAATGAAAACAGCTGGCAAGTTGCTGGAGCTCTGAGACAGATAGGGACTGAATGCCAGGCTGCAAACACGGTCTGGGTGTCATCTGTGTGGAACCGGTATCTGAAGTCATGACGGCCTTTCTCGAGGTTCCGTGTGTCTGCGTGAGACCAGCAGCAGGGAAGACTGCAGGGGGTACTGAGTCCTAAGGCAGCTGCAGGAGAGTTGAAGGAGCAGGGTGGGCAAGCCAGGAGGGATGGGATGAGGAGAACAGGCCAGGGCTTTGATAAGGAGGGCTTCACAGCATGCCATGCCGGGCCCTTACCGGCACCACCTGTAACTCTGACAGCTCAGTCCCTGGGACCTGCAGCCACACACTGGCTTCCTTCTTGGTGTCACTGGACCTGTGGAACAGGAACTGTTCCTACGCTGAGCAGAACTGGTTCTTGACACCTTCTGCAGCCTTCCCCTTTCCGGCAGCTTCTTGGTGAAGAGCTTTGGAAACTCTCGCAGAAAATGACAGATGCATCTCTCTGCAAAAGCACTCCCGAAGACAGCAAGGCGTGTCCTGGTAGTCATTACCACATTAGTCAGAAATGTGGCTCAGAGCAGGGTGAAGTTCTCTCTGGAAGAGAACACAGAACACCTTCCTTGTTTTGCCTTGCAATTCCTGCACACATTATCTAACTGACTCCCTGTTTTACAAGGAAGGAAGCAGAATTCCTGAAAAGGTAAAGACGTTGTCAAAGTCACTTTGGTCCTAAAGAGGAGGGGCACTCAGACTCAGGTGTCCTGCCTCTAGACTCATGATTTCCCTGCTGTGTGTCCGATGCAGCCTTCCCCAGGTAAGCCCCTCATCTTCCTGGAGAGTTGAAGTTGTGCCCCCGGCAGCCTTGGGACCAGTCAGCTCTATGGTGTGACTTTCAGAGATACTAAACAGGCTGCCACTGCCCTCAAGACTCTGTCCCACTCTTCTCTAATACTTGGGAGCTTTTGTTTTTTAAGAACAGGGAACAAGTATTTTCATTCTATCATTAGAAATATAGTAAAATGCAAATACTTGTGCAAAAGGTAGCAGCATTGACTTAAATCTTCACCAAAGTGAAAATGACTGATAACCTAACCAAATGTAAAGAGCTTGGGCTTGGGAGTTAAATGGAGCTGAGATCCTGGCCTTTTTGGTTCACCTTGTAGAGCCTCAGATTCCTCAACTGAAGAATAAGAACTATGGGTTCTGACTCAGTGTTGGAGTGCTTGCCTAGCACGTGTGACATTGGGTTCAAGTCTCAGCACCACATATAGGTAAGTAAAATAAAGGTCAATTGACAACTAAAAAATATTAACCAACCTAGATGCCCTTCAACAGATGAATGGATAAAGAAACTGTGATATATATACACAATGGAATATTATTCAGCCATAAAGAAGAATAATATTATGGCATTTGCAGATAAATGGATGGAACTGGAGAATATCATGCTAAGTGAAATAAGCCAATCCCAAAAAACCCAAAGGCCCAATGTTTTCCCTGATAAGTGGATGATAATATATAATGGGGGTAGAGGATAGGGGGTGAGAAAAGAATGGAAGAACGTTAGATTACATAGAGGGAAATAAGGGGGGGTATGAAAAATGGTGGAATGAGACAGACATCATTACCCCATGTACATGTATGATTACACAAATGGTATGAATCTACATCGTGCACAACCACAGAAACAAAAAGAAGTACTCCATTTGTGTACAATGAATCCAAATGCAGTCTGTAAAAATAAAAAAAAAATTTTTTTTAAATATTTTTTAAAAAAGAACTGTGCTACTGAACTCTAAGGAAGAGCATAAAGATTTCCTGCGAAGCACACAGAAGTTCCGGAGACAGTGCCTAGGGCAAGGCTCAGCCATCTTTTACGATGATAATCAGTCTTTTTCCAACTATCACAAATTCTCAATATTTTTGAGCTCTCCAAAGATGTAATCAAACAGGAGACACAGTAGGCGTTCCTCGGCAACCTTTGCCGGCTGACTCCAGCTCCGCCTATTTCACGCGCTCCCTGATCTCTGGCACATCGCTTATACTCTGAACCTTACACCTCTTGCTTTAAAGCCAGACCGTTGTGAAAATCAGATGAAATAATGCATGTGGAACCTGGGAAAGTCTGTATCGATACTCGGTTTTGGTAGAAACTGGCAAGCACAGAGTAAGTATAAAAATAATATTGGTTTACAATTTTAACTTCACTGATCACAGTACTGGGTGTTGGTGGTAGAGTCTTGCTTCAGCTGTAAGAAAATTGCCCCTTCTGCCCGCTCTCTGTTAGTGTGCATGTGTAAATAGACACTAGATTTCAGAGGCTTATATCATATTTTATGTGATAGTCTATGTATCACATAAATCTGGCAATAGATTTGTCCTTTTGGTTTGAAGCACTTTCTAGCCCTACTCTTGGGTCAATCAGGAAATAAAGGCTCCTGTATAAGTTGATGTATAAAAAATAAAACATGGTTACTCAGGCCAGGTCCTCAAGTACCCAGATGGAGTCTGAGGTCAGTCAGCCCTGAAGGACGCATTCCCTGCATTAGGTTTGGGGTGTGAGATCTCCCTCAAAAGTTCCTGTGTTAACTCAGGAATATTCAGAGGTGAAATGTTTGGATAGTGAGAGCTGTAACCTAATCAGCCCATCCTGGTTTGAATGGACTAACGGGGTGATAGCTGGGTGGCTGGAGGAGGTGAGTCACTGGGGTTGTGTGCCCTGGAAGGGTTTCTCAATTCCTGTGGCCACTTCCTTTCTCTCTCTTGCTTCCTGGCCACCATGAGGTTAGCTGCCTTCCTCCACCATACCCTCTGCCATGATGCTGTGCCTCACCTCAGGCCCAAAGTGACGGAGTCAGCCAGTCCAGGGATGGAACCTCTGAAACCATGAGCCAAAATAAACCTTCCTCCTCTAGGTTGTTCTTGTGTGGCATCTTGGTTATGGTGATGAAAAGCTGTCTAACACATCCGGAACAGGAGATCTGAAAAGGCCAAAACATCATGAAAACATGCCCAGACCTGGGCTTCCTCTAAAGCGACCAGAAAACATATGTGGAAAAGCCATTTGCAGGTTTCCTTGGACAAACGGGTCATGTTTAGGTTCCACGGAGTGGAAAGCAGCTTTGAAGTTGTCTGCAGGTAAAGGCTGTTTGCAACTGCTTTTGCTCTGGGATCCAGCAGACTAGACCACCTACCCAAATCTAAAGAAAAGCCATGTCTCCTGCAGAGAATGCTTTTTGCCTTCTACTCTCTGCAATCAGCTCAAATACGGTTCTTAGTGTTCATCTGTTTGCCACAAATTCTTGGGCTGTGTTTTACTAGTAAATTCTCTTCCCTCCAGAGAATTTGTTAATGCAGCCTGGCATACAGAGCAGTTTTACTCTAGAGAAGTAAATGTAGCCTTTTAGGATGCAAATAAATGCAAGAGGGAAAAACAGATTGTTTTAGGGAGCTATTGGCCAAGTGGATACGCTTAGCAACTATCAAGCTCTTGAAATATGAAAATTAATTAAATTCAATTTGAGGAATGAGAATAACCATTTCAAATAGGATAATGTGATAAATAAACCCTTACATAAGGAAAACAATAATTTCAATGCCACAGGTGCCTCATTTTGAGGATCGCTGAAATGTAAAAATCCAAGTTTATGAGAATCGTATTAATGATAATGAATAACTAATTTCTGGCTCCAACATACGCCAGCAAGGAATGGGAGCCAAAATCTACAGAATTTGTCTTAGGTGCCTCTGCTCAAAGTCTCTGGATCCAAAATGGAGAACAGGAAGCTGGAGTGCTCTCACGGCTCCCCCTGGTGCTGGCTTCTGGCAGGCTGCCTGAGCCGGGCTCCGCCTGTTCAGAACAGCAGATTCTGATTTTCTTTGTGTCCTTTGAGGGACCCCACAGCCCCAGGCCTTCCCAGTAACCAGACACAACACCCACCCATCCACAGAGGCCCTCCTGCCCCCGCTTCCGGGAATCCTCAGGTCTCTTCCTGGAGCTGCTTCCTACCCACCAAGGACAGAGACAGCATGATAAGAACTGAACAACCCAGGGTCCCAGGGTTAGTCCAGGCCTCTCTAACTCCTCTCAGTCCTGTTCCAGGTCTGCTCCAACACTGTCTGCGGGCCAGTACTGTGCAGTAGGCCGTGCCCTGACCTCATGAAAAGCTACGGGCACAATAAACGAAACAAAGACCACTCACCTCATTGTACGCAGATGAGTAAACTGAGGTCTGGAGAGATTAAACACGCTGCTTCAAGTCACAAAGCTTATCAGTGGCTGAACCAGGGTTCAAAAGCAGACACATGGGGCTCCCAATCTCTCTAAAGAGATTACTTCCTCTATTGTTCAAATGAGAAACAAAGGCCTACAGGGGCGAAGTGACCGAGCCAAGGGCACTGGGCAGTAGGCCTCTATTTGAATACAAGTCTCACTCTCACCTAAGGTAATGTTCATTCTGTAATAGTTGATTTAAAACAAAAGATAGGAGGTATTAAGTAGACAAACCCGAGTCTGAGCTCATTTTTGCACATGGGCAAAACTGATCTTTGAAATTTTCAGTTCTTTACCAGTGAGGTAAGAATAAGAACAACATCTGTCTCTGAGAGTTGTGAGACTTAATGGGATAAAGAGGGCACTGGGTTAGCACAGCTCCCAGCATGCAGGAAATGCTTTGTTGATGTTGACCTTTGTTTCTGCATCTACCTAAGTCCTTTGGCAATGGCCAGTAAAGCCCTGTCTCCTCCTGAGTCCTCATTCTGGTCCTCTCTGTCACCTCTCTGAGAACTCCAGGGTCCCTCCCATCCCTTTGGCCTCCTTGCTGACCCCCCCCACCCCCACTACAGCATTCATTGCTCCATTGTCACCTGGTAGTCTCTGCATGGCCTGAGGTCACTGACACCACAATTCCTCCTTTGTGGCCACCACAGTGAACCATACTGGCCAACCCAGTCATGAGTCACCCTTAGCCTCAGTGACCATGCTGTGGCCTTCAATGACCCTGGCACAGCTTAGCAGACATCCTTTGCTGCTGCCCCAAATGCTCCATCATCAGGGCTCCTGCTTCTCACCACTGGATCTGTCTTCACATTCTGGCCAGCTGGGAATGCACTGAGCCCCAAGAGGCATATCCTTCTCTGAGTCTGTATTAGTTTCCTATGGCTGCTGTAACAAATAACCACAATCTTAGTGACTGAAAATAATGCAAATTCATTCTTACTTCTGAAGGTCAGGAGTCCAATGCTTATCTCACTGGGCTAAAAAACAGATATTGGCAGGACTATGTTCCTTTTTAGAGATTCTTGGGGAGAATCAATTTCCCTGCCCTTTCTAGCTTCTAGAGGCTGCTTATTTCTTGGCTCTTGGCCCCCTTCTCCATATTCAAAGCCAAGAGCCTGACATCTTCAAATCTCTGATGGACTTTGTCTCCTGCTTCTGTCATCGCATCTCCTTCTCTGCCTCTCACAGTTCCCAAGGTTACTTAAAAGGACCTTGTGACTACGTTGTCCCCTTAGATAATCCAGAACCATCTCATCTCAAATTTCTAAATTTAATCATACCGACAAGACTCTTTTTGGCATGTAAGGTTCTGGAGATTAAGACATGGACATGTGTTGGGACTAATGACACTTTAACTAACTCAGGTTGACTCCTTGCTTCCTGGTGAGTGAGCAGGATCAAGGCCTCAAAGGCGGTTTCAATAGTTAATGACGATAAACCGGACCACTGTCAGGGATTGGTTAACAACAGTTCCGCGAACGTGATCAGCTCGTGCTTGCCATATAGTCCTATGGGACTCATGCCTGAGTGAACACCCCATGCCTTGCTGACCTTTAAGCTGATTGGCTCTCGTCTAGCCCCCACCCTACATAAAAGCTGTGTGACTTCCTCAATAAACGAGTTCCTGCTGTGACGGGTCTCCCTGACGTGTCTGATTGTCCTCCGCTCAGAGGGCTGGGAGTGGGCAGTCAGTCGGCCCTACCTATCCTGGTCTGACCTTGTTGGGAAGTGTTCCCTTCCCTTGCCGCTGGTCGAGAAGGGCAGGGGGGCTTAAGAGCCCGACAGACATGGGGGTGTGGGGAACATTGTTTTGCCTACAGTAGAGCTCCTTCCTTGAAAAATCTCTGAGTAACCTAGAAATACACCTAACTGTGAAGCAGAAGGCACCTTAAGGGACAACCAAAGCTGGTCTTCCTATGTCCATGTCCCTTGGATGAGTCATAGGCTCGATGACTCTATTAGTCTGGAGAGAATTTACCCACCATGCTCCCCATTTCCCCCATGGGGATTTATCTGGACTAAAATGGTGGAGCATATCCTTCAAGAAAAAAAATCCAGTTTAGCATTTTAGAAAGACTTAATGGTGGAAATGTACCATTGTATACTTGTCCAAACCCATAAAATGTAGAATATAAAAATGAATCCTGTTGTAAACTATGGACTTTGGGAGATAATGATGTGTCAATGTAGGTTCATGAATTGTAACCGAAGTACCACTCTGTTGTAGGTCAGTGATAGTAGAGGAATCTGGGCGTGTATGGGAATTTTCTGTGCTTTCTACTCAGTTTTGCTGTGAACCTAAAAGTGCTCTAAAAAATATAACATTTTTAACAAGTCTTTTAAGGGAAGAATGATCCATCCCAGAAATGTTCTTGAAAGGGTTGGGACCCACAGCACTGAAGTGTTAGCTCCTTGAGAGAGAAGACCATAACTTCTTTCCTTCAACTTCATGCAGAGTGTCTCCCAGTGGTGGGAGTTGAATGACTAAGGACTAGGAGGAAGCCAGGGTTGTGGTAAAGATTCTTGCAGCCCAAAGTCATCCGTGGTGGCCATGACTCCTTTTGTAGTAGGCTGGCTCCTCTCCAGGCCCAGAGGAAAAGGGGGACCAGAAACCAGCACCGTTAAGCCTTGTGCCAAATTCTTCCATTATGTCTCACTTCAGGTTCCTGATAACCCTAGTAAGGTAAATATTAGCATTTTCATTTTAGAACAGACCAGAGTGGGGCTCCGAATGTTAAGTAACTTGCTGAGCTACATGGCAGAGAGTGTGGATACACACCTCGGTTTGTGTGAGTCCAAAAGCTCCTGCCAGCTTCCTCCTCCAATAACCAGAATAGGGAAGGGCAGTTATTAGTGCGAAAAACGATGCAGAAATAGATAGATAGATAGATAGATAGATAGATAGATAGATAGATAAATAAATAAATAAGTAAATAAATAAATAAATAAATAAATGGAGCTGCAAACCAGGGCCAGTTCCTGGGGAGGGTTAGCAGTTGACGGCGACCTCGTGTTCTGGTATAAAAGCCTGGTTGCGGCCAAGGGGTTCGCCAAGCCCTGGTAAGATGCGCGCATGGTGCCTGGCGGCTGTCCCCAGGAAGGAGCGCTGCATTTGAGTGGCCAGGCAGGACCCATCAGCGACTGGACAGAGAGTGGCCAGCAGAGGGCGCTGTGCAGAAGCAAGGCCCCAGTCTTTCCAGGGTACCCAGCGCAGTGCAGACTGCAAAGACCAGAGCTAGTGCCCAGGGCTGAGCCAGGAGTGGAGATACCTCTTTTTGAACTAAATGCTTTTCTTTCCTAGACCAAGTAACACAGAATATTGTTAAGAGAGCGTAGGACAGAGGTTTGCCTCTTGCAAAATTTCTAATTGTAGTTTTCTCTCTCATACATGAAATTTCCTTTTGCCACAATGGATGTTGTTAAAGAAGCTCTGTAGAAAAAGCGGATATAGCTGAGAAAGAGGGCGTGTCCCACCCGAGTTTTGTCTCTCAACAGAGAGGTGGGTGTTCTTTGAGTCTCCGTTTTGTCTTCTGTGAGCTGTAGATCACAGGCTGTAACCTTACAGGTCTGTTCTGAAGACCAAAGAGAATGCACAGAAAGGGTGATTATGTGATCACAGGCAAAGTAGGTCAGCAATTTACAATCATTTAGGTATTAAGACCTCTTTATACTCTTAAAAATTATAGAGGAACCAAAGAGCTTCTGTTCATCTAAGTTCTATTGGCCAATTTATGCATTAGAAACTAAAATTTACTTTCAATGAAAATTCTAATTAAAACACTTATTTGGTTTGCAAAAAAAAAAAAAAAAAAATCTATCACATGCTAACAAAAACATGCTTTTTGTTTTTTAACATTTTTTTTAACAAAAACTATATTTTCAAAATAAAAAGAGAGGTGTGATAGTGTTTTCCATTTTTGCAGATCTCTTTAACGCCTGGTTTATTGGAGGATACCTGGATTTGTATATCTGTTTCTGCATTCAGCTGTAGTGAAATCTCACATCAAATGGGCTCTAAAAACCTCATGAAAGAATGGAAGTGAAAAATGCAAATGACCTCTTACTGTATTACAAAAACGTTTTGACCCAAGCACTGAATAAGCTGTAGTGATTACAAAGTTTCCTGCAGGTTTGTAAGTGGGAAGTTGAGGCCAGGCTGCAACAGCTTTTCATGCCAGGTTTCTAGGTGGCAAGTACGTCATAAAAAAGGAGGATGATCCAGGAGGTACGCTGGCCTTTGGAGAAAATGTCCGAGATGAGAGTATGAGAGATTTTACTTAGCATGCTGAGAACCTGATGGCAAATTCAGTAATCAACGAAATGAATCAGACATTACACAGTTGGAACAAGCCTGACATAATGTATGCCAAGGTTTCTATCCCATCATGCAAAGTCAAGAAGTCTCTCAGAGAGCAGTTGGTGCACCAAACACTTTATTTCCAATAAACATAAAACCTGCCATTCGATGACTTTCCTATTGCTTCCTTTCTTTCCTGCTTTTGATGATGAGGTGCATTTATTGTGCTTCCATCTTCTCCCCAGCAGGTATCTGAGCCTGATGAATCTTGTGTTAAGGAACCAGTGCACCCTGCTGAGGCCTGTGTATCTGCAGTGAGGCTGAATCATCCTGAGGCTGCCCAGCACAACTGTGGTGTGCGGGAGGCACCAGGGCTTCCCGAGGTCCTCTTCAGAGGGGCGCATGTGACCAGCAGAGCCACTGCTTTGGAGCAGTGCCTAGGTGCTCAAGGCTCTCACATTGCTCTCTGCCTCCTCCTGCTCCTACCCTGCTCATTCCCGGCCATTCCTGTTATGAAGTCCCATCTCTTTGGTTCTTCCATCTCCCTCAGACCTCTTTCTAACCACTCATTTCTCCTCTGGTTCCCTCGGTCCTCCCAGCCTGAATCCTCTCCGCCGCCTCGCTGTTCTTTCCCCATCTAACCCCATCTCTTGACTTAGGCCTTGCTTCTTGCCAACCCTGTCCTCCCTGTAGTTTGTCATGGGCCAGGGTCATGCTGGGTGAATTTGCCTGTCGTTAAAATGTGATCTACAAAGTAAGAAGAATTATACCCACTTGGGGGGGTGCATACCAGGGGTTGAACCCCAGGATGCTTTACCACAGAGTCACATCCCAGCCCTTTTGATTTTTAATTTTGAGACAAGGTCTCACCAAGTTACTTAGGGCCTAAGTTGCTGTGATTCGCCTTAAACTTACAATCCTCCTGCCTCAGCCTCCCAAGTTGCAGGGATTACAGACATGTGCCACCACATCAGAACCCACAATTTTTTCAGATGAGCAAAATAAGGCACAAAAGGAATTAAATACCGTGTCCAGATTCCCCCAACTTGTGACCCCATAGCTGCCTGACTTTCTACCTCATCACTGATGTGTCTTTAAAATAGCTGCTTCAATTGATGCTGTCCCTGTTCCTTTGCTTCCCAGTGTGCTGCCTTGACTAGTCTCACCCCGCAACACACACCTACAATGCACCCTTCCAATGCACCTTCCCATGGATGGAGTACCTGAGGAGCTGCCCGTGGCACTAGAGAGAAAGCAGTAAACAAGGCTTGTCCCATAGAGCTTCCCATGGCTTCCTTTCTGCACTGACAGTGGGCTCATTCGGGCTACTGTGCTTCATCTGCCGTCTTCTACCTCAGTCCCAGAAACACTTTTATCTTAGGCAGATATGGACTGGACAAAGCTTTCCTTGTGCTTTGTCTTCGGCCCACCCCTTCTCCTTCAACGCCCCTTCCCTGCGTTCCTTATTTTGTTCTGAGCCTTTAAGGTGTTAGCAGATCCAGAACTTCCTCACATCTAGGCCTTCTCACGCTTACTATCTATATGACTATGAGAGAAGCGATTTCCGAAAAGCTGGCCTTTCTGGCATCTCTTGCCTACAGCAGTTCAGTCCCTCGCTGACCATTAAAGCTGAGCACTGGCATGACTGGAGAAGCTGCAGGCCAGTGGCACCTCTGGGCTCTGCCTGAGATATTAGGGCCCCCTGAGGATAGACACAGGCCAGACGCTCACCACAGCAGGACCTGAGTAAGGAGGAGCCAAGTTGAGGGGAGAAATTGAGGTTAAGTGCCCCATTTGCTCAGAGTCATTTACTCAGTTTATTCAGATTATTTATTGAGTGCCTTCTTGTTCGAGGGACTATTCCAGGCATGGAACGCAGCAACGGAGGAAACTGATGAATCTGCCTGTGTGGAGTTTGCAGTATATTAAAACCACAAACAGTGGTGTCAGATGGTGGTCAAGGTTATAAAGGAAAAGGAAGCTGTGGAGAGAGTTTGGTGGAGGTATAGTCAGGGGAGAACTTTCTGGAAGGGGTGATATTTAAGTAAAGCATTAAGTACAAAAAGGGAGTGATCCCAATGAATATCTGAGGAAGAGCCTTCTAGGCAGGGGAAATAGCCCTCGAGAAGTCACTGAGGTGGGAGTGCGTCACTGGTTTTTAGTAAAAGCAGGAAACCAGCTCTGCTGGAGGGAGGGAGAAGGAGGGGAAGGGAGGGGGCAGTCACCTGGGGGCTTGTGAGACACCGTTGGCAGTTAGGATTTGAACCCAGGACTTCTGATTCCAAACTGAAAGCTCTTATCATTGCCACATGCTGCGTCTTCAAAGAATTATCGTAAGATAGTTCAGGTTTTTAAAAATATTTTTTTAGTTGTCAGTGGACCTTTATTTTATTTATGTGTATGTGGTGCTCAGCATGGAATTCAGTGCCTCACACATGCTAGGCAAGCACTCTACCCCAGAGCCACAGCCCCAGCCCAAGGTAGTTCAGTTTTGAAACTGGGCAAAATGAAGACTTGGGTTCTCTTGGCTTTTGTGTTCAGTTCAGTTTACTTGCAAACTAACTGACAAGCAAAGGTCATGCTGTCAAGGACAAACTCCCTGACACCTTGTTTATTATTTGTAGACATTCTAAGTTAGTGCAACCCAGGAGAGGTGAGGAATCTGCCATCAAGAGGACCCCAGAACCACTGAATGGAGGAAGGTCATTGCTATAGTTTGGATTTTGAATTGTCGGGGTCTTAAGCCCCCTTGCCCTTCTCAACCAGCGGCAAGGGAAGGGGACACTCCCCAACAAGGTCAGACTAGGATAGGTAGGGCCGACTGACCACCCGCTCCCAGCCCTCCGGGTGGAGGACAATCAGACACGTCAGGGAGACCCGTCACAGCAGAAACTCGTTTATTGAGGAAGTCACACAGCTTTTATGTAGGGTGGGGGCTAGGCGGGAACCAATCAGCTTAAAGGTCAGCAAGGCATGGGGTGTTCACGCAGGTGAGAGTCCCATAGGACTATATGGCAAGCACGAGCTGATCACATTCGTGGAACTGTTGTTAACCAATCCCTGACGGTGGTCCGGTTTATCGTCATGAACCTTTGAAACCGCCTTTGAGCCTTGATCTTGCTCACTTGCCAGGGAGTAAGGAACCAGCCTGAGTTAGTTAACGTGTCATTAGACCCAACATTGAATGTCTCCAGGTTTTGAAGGCTATGCTCCCAGGGTGATGCTGTTGGGAGGTAGTGGAAAATTTAGAACATAGGGCCTCGTGGAAGAAAGTTAGGTCACTAGGAGATTCCTGGGGTCTAGCCCCTTCCTGTCTCTCTGTTTTGCTTACCAGCCACCATGAGGTAAACAGGCCTTCTCCCACATGCACTCCCACCACCTTGATGTACTGTGCTGCCACAGGCCCAAAGCATCATGACCAAGTGACTGAAACCCTAAAACCATGAGCTAAAATAAACCTTTTGTCCTTGTAAGTTGATTGTCTCAGGTATTTTGTCACGGTTACAGAAAACCAATCAATAAGGTCATGCTACCATAAAGGGATCTACCCTCCAGTGTATTGCTGCACCCCACTTAAGTATGTCTCCCAAATTCATATTTTGAAGCCTAACTTCCAATGCAACTGAATTTAGAGACAGAGACATTAGTGAAGTGATGAAGGTTAAATGAATTTCTCAGAGCAAAGCCCTAATCCTAGCACCGATGTCCCTCTCTCTTTCAGGATGCCCACAGTGGAGAGATCATGTGAGGACACAGTGAGAAGATATCAGCTCCAAGCCAGGCTGAGGCCTCATCAGAAACCAAACCTGACAGCACCCTGATCTTAGATATCCAGACACCACAATTGTGAGAAAATAAGTCTGTTGTTGAAACCACTCAGATTGTGGTGTTTCATGGTATCAACCTAAGAAGAATAACCCACACGCCAATGACTCCCTTCTGTGTTCTGTTTCTTCTCACATCACTGGCCTCTAGCAAGCTTGGCCCTGTCCTGTCTCCTCCTCAAGTTGGGAAGGAAGGTTCCCTTTGACTTCCAGGGTGAGCAGTTGTGTTTACAGATGGATTGAGGAAATTCAAGATGCCTTAAATTGTTTATGCCTCTATTCTTTGTCTAAAACATGGGAAAAACGATTCCCATGCTTTGGGGGAAGCTCCAAATATAAAATTCAATTCAGCAAATAGTCACTGACATCATTTTTCATAGTACATTGTGCCAGGAAGGATATAACGGTAAATGTGTATTACTTGTGGGAGATTTTTCTCAATAATAATATATGGGTATAAAATAGTTGTGACAACATTTTGGGAATATAGCATTTTAAAGCAAGGAATTTTTCATAATAGTAACAATCTTGCTATTCACTTAATGAAAATGTACTGATTTTGGTAATAGTTACAGTACCCTAAGTATTATCTCTTATGGTGTGAAAACATTTATGAAACAATAATATATTTGTGACTGTAGTTGAACGGCTGGAAGCGTTAGATTAGGATTGCAATGTTGACTTAGGGAAATTTGCTTTATTCATTCATGTATTTTGATTTATTGGCTATGTAAGTAGTTTCAGAGTATTGTTTAATGTTCAGAGAAATGCCAAGCATTTAATAAGCATGTGCATAAGCTTACTACTTATTATGCATTACCAATAAAAGGTGGGGGAGGTAAGAGCTGATTAGGGGGATATAGAGAGATCCTGGGGTAATTGCCAGATGTGTGAGAGATAATGACACAGGAGATCAGGAGAAATGTTTTTATATAAGTTAAGAAAACAATTTCTATTTAGGCATTTTCATGAAGGAATGTCATATGATATTCAATTGGTGTTAGTAACTCTAGTTTACAGGCTGCATTTCTTTGCATGTGATCCCATGTTTTGACTGAACCTCTGACTGACTTAACACAGGCACCAGAATTAGATGTGCAAGGAAAAGAGCTAGAACTATTGAAGCAGCTTTCTCCACAGTACTATCCAAATAGACTCAAAGCCTCTTTGTCTGGAAACTTGCATCATTCTGAGTCGAGAAGTGTTTCCCTCTGATCTACAATTGACCCCATAGACAGACAGACAGGCAAGCAGACACACACACACACACACACACACACACACACACACATTAAACTGAGCAGGGGATTTTTTTGGTTCCCTATTGTATTTCTCTCTTGCATTCTTATAACATATATTTCTGAACCTCTCACTAAAATGAGCAAGATTCATGAGTGCCTACTCTGTGCCCTTGACTTTACTAGTTGCTTTTACCTATGTTGTCTCGTAATATTAATATTCATAACACAATGAAGCAGATTTTAGTCTTTTCAGTTTTTTGAAATGAAAAATGGAGACTAGAGGCATTGCCACCCCTACCTGAGAACTCTGAAGCCTGAGGTCAGAGGTAAGTCCTCCCAACAGGGAGCCTCTGGTCTCCTGCCACATTAAGCTGCTTCTAGAACCTTCACTTTATTCATTTCATGTGACCCACAGCTTAGTCCTCCCAATTCTATGAATTTCTCTTTCTTAAAGCTTCATGGCAAAATGAAAACAAACCAACACAAAATAAAATGCCAGCCTTTGATTTAAGGTGATGAATTTCAAACACCCCTAAAGAGTCAATGGTTGGGGCTGAGCTCAACCAAGTGTGGGTTACTTAAAATTCCTAGCACACAGCTTCAATAGTCCAACCTTTCTCTTTTGAGACTATGGCTTGCTTCTCATATTTCTGAAAGTTACATCAATATATTGATGTAAGAAGCTGTTTATAGATGTCTGCATTTGAGAGAAGGTTAAGGAGACCCAGAGTGTTCTGAGTCATAACGGGCTTGGCTTCCTTGACATCACTCCTTACGCAGAGAGGATTAAAGTCATTTGTTCCAGGAGCCCCAAGGGGCCCCCTGGAGAAGTTCCAGCAGGCCTGCTTCTCCCTCATCGAGAGGGCCAGTGCTGCCTTCTGAGCTCCCTTCTGCCCACCCTCGCGTCAGGTTCAGCAGCATCATTGCAGTCTCTTAAGTAGGAGCGTTCAATATGCGCTATTTCCGTTCAAAATAACAAAATTAAAATGCAAAGAACAAATAAATTAGGGAACGATTCTAAACACAAATTACTTATTTGCTCTAAGTTTTACTGGCAACTCCATTTGTGTGGCAAGCTTCCCAAAGGTATTTACAATGTAACTTGAGTAATAAAAACCCTATGTGTACAAAATATCAAGTCACATTTGATTCAAGAGCTTGCATTTTTGTAGGGTTTTATCAGCGTTTTCCATAATGCATTTTGTCCTCTTGACTATTTTGAAAAGTGGGGTGAGTATTTTTATGCCCGGGTTACCGATGCAAACAAACGCAAGGGCAGAGAGCAATGTCCTTGCTCAAGGTCACCACCTGGGAAATGTTAGAGGTTAGGCTGTCTGTCCATTCATTTGACCCCTCCTCAAAACACTCTTTCCTTGTAAGCAACTGTGTTTTTAGATTTATATTTTTTTTCTTGAAATAGAACTCAGGTGTTTAGAAACTTTTTCAGAGGATATTAAACTCGAAATGGAGAGTCGTGTATTAAAAATAATTTTACTTTCAAAGAGAGTAGTTGGGGATCAGTGAGTTTCTGAAAGAGCCCATCTGAGTCACCAGTGAAACTTTTTGCATCTGTCAGGATTCTCCTGAGAAACAGAACCAATAGGATAAACGTATACACATATCTCTATCTGTATCTAATTATGTAGGAAGAAATATTTTGCCAGGAACTAACTCATGTTAGTAGTTTGGAGGCTGTGCAGTTCCATGATCTGCTGTTTGCTATCTGGAGACCAGGAGAGCCCCTGGCACAGTTTTAATGAAAGTCCAAAGGCCTGCGAACCAGGAACACCAGTCTGAGGGCAGGAGATCAGCTCAAGTCGTTGGGTAGAGAGCACAGTTACTCCTTATTTTGCCTCTTTTATTCTGTTCAGGCCCTCATTGGATTGGATGGTGCCCAGTCTCACTGGAAAGGGTCATAAGCTTTGCCTAGCAACTGATTAAAATGCCAATCTCTTCTAGAAACACCCTCACAGACACACAGGAAATAACATTTAACCAGATACCTTGACTGGGTCCTAGGCCCAGTCAAATTGACACACATAATTAACCATCACACTTTTTCAAAAACAGATGATTAAGCCAGATCATAAATATATTCAATGAGAATTTCCAGGTGTAGGTTTTGTTGTTGTTTTTTTCAACCCAAACCGGAAATGTCGCCAGCCCAAGGCACACTGAGGACTGGGAAGGGAGTCACAGCTTTTCAAAGAGAATGGCTTCTGTGCTCAGAGCTGTAAGTCATTTCCTTGCAGACAAACCTAATAAGATTAATTTGTGCTCTTCCTCCCTAGCACAGCAGAAGAGAGAATGAGTCATACGCCATTGAAGATAATCAAGAATAAATTCCGCTTCACCTTAGGACATGGTTCAATATTAATATTGCAAGTCTATGTGTTCCTTCTGGACTGATGTTCTTCATAAACAGTTCACAAGTCTTCCGTGGTCCTCATTGACTCCTGACTGCAGCATGCCCCTTGGCATGACATTCCTACACTCTATGACCCTATCTCACCTGTTCTTGCGGCCTCTGTGAGCTCTTACTCTCCCTACAGGAACCTGTACCCCACTAGTCCATATCAGCAAGATCACAATTGCCAAAAAGCACTAGATTTCATTTAGGACTTCATCCATGTCTCTCAACTGAAATGCCACTCTTTTTTTCCTTTCTTCAATCTCGACTTGCTAATTCTTACCCTTTCTTTAAGGGTTAAGCCAAATACAATCATGCATCACTTAAGGAAGGGACAGGATGCATTCTGGGAAGTGTGTCACTAGGCATTCTCATAGTTGTCAAATGTCCTAGAGCTTACGTACACAAATTGAGATGGCTGGAGTGTCACTAAGGAGATATAATGTCATTCTCATATAGATGTGGTCTGTCACTGATGGAAATGTCTGTGTGTGGTGTATGATGATAGCCCACTTTCCACAAAACCTTCACTGGAACTAGAACCTTCCTCTTTGCTCCACTGGTATTTTGCGTGCACCAGGTGTGTAACACCCATGGCGTCCTGAATTACATCCTGGTGTTTTACATGTGTATTTCAAGTCCTTTGCTACTCCCTCATCTTTACTCCTTCAAGGTGGCAAGGATTGCACCTGACATGTATTTGGTAATTGCCCCATAAAATAATTCACGCGATTCAATTGAATGGTAGTTCTTTTCTTTTATACATTCATTTCAATAAAATTATGAAGATTTCCCTTGAAAATTTGCCTTGGAATTTCTCTACTTTGTAGCCAACAAAAGACTTTGTCTGAATAAGTAGGAATGAAGTGTAGATTTTGGGAGTGTCTGGGGAAATTGACCAGGTAAATGAGGTTGGCAAAGGAATAGGCTGTAGGGGAGGCACAACCTTTGTTGGAACTATAAATCAGCTGATACCAAGATATCCAGATATCCAGGTTTGCAGAGGACAAACCAAGGGTGGTGAAATTCTTGGAAAAAAGCAACAAAAAAAAACTGTCCCTAGAATCTCTGTTTCCAACAAAATAGAGAGCAGCAAAATGTAAGAAGAGCATGGATTTCCAAGAAATGGATTCAGATTCAGCCTGTGGTCCTTGTTGATGAATGGACTAACACGCACACACACAAACATGCGCGTGCACACTCGCACACACACACGGGTGTGCCTAAACCAAAGTCCATTTGGAGTAGTATCCAGAAATTTGGGAAGAAAACCAGATTGTAGCATCAGAAAACTCACAAAAATGAAGTATAACAAGAGTAAATAGTGATCAACTGTATTTAATGCAACAGAAATCATGTAAGTTGAGAACAAGAACAGATCATTAGATTTGAAAAACATGGCGATTGTTGGTGCCTTTGGCAAAGCCAGTTTAAGGGCAGTGAGAAACAGCTGGATGGGAGAGGGTAGAAGGGTGAGTGGAGACATACCTTCTCACTGGGAAATGTCACAAGTTCATACCAAGTTCATAGTAAAATTCCAAGTAATTCATAACCTTATTTATTTTCCCACAAAGAAGCTAAAAGCTTTCATTTCTAACAGTATGGAGGATGATATTCCTTTAAATTCAGACCTGATTAAAAACTATATAATCTTAAGTGCATTAAGCTATAAAGTATAGAATAAAGGGAAAAAGCCCCAGAAACATCAAAAACAAAGTAAAAGTTTGAACCCTGAGAAAGAGAGGGCCAAGAAACACGTTCACTGTATTTTCTAAACTCTACTGAATTGGTGTTGCCATTTTGATGACTTCTTGGGGTGAGGAAACCTAGGGATAAAGTCTAATCCCACCCAAGATGAAAGTCTAATAGAACCTGTTGTGTACTCAATGGCCTCAGTCAACAATATATTCCTCTATGGTTGACAGGGCTTCCTGGGGAAGTCCTCACATGGGACCTGTTTTGTTGTTGCAACCAGATGGAGGTTGGGGTTCGAGTCATCTAAAGGATTGGCCATCTTCCTGCAAGGGTTCACTCACAAGGCAGGCTATAGTGCTGGCTATTGACTGGAAGCTCAGCTGGGGACATCAACCAAAGCATCTTCACATTACCTCTCCAGGTAGCTTGGTCATATCAGTGAATGGTGGTTGAATTCCAAGAGGGAGCAACCTACGAGCTGGTTTCAAGGGACCCAGGCAGAAACCTCATGGCTTGTTGTTCTAGCCACAAAAGTCACTTTTGCTGCATCTTATTGGCCAAACAAGTAATCAAGCTCACCCCGTATTCAAGAGAACAGGAACTTAATTCTACTTTTTAAATTTTTATTGATGCATATTTATCATACAGATTAATGGGTTCCATTGAGGCATGTTCACACACGCATATGACATAATTTGATCAGTTTTAGTTCCCACTACCTCCCTTGTAGATTCTTCCTGATGTGAGGAACAGAATGCATTTATAGGTTAGAGAAGGACACGATGGTGTCCATTTTTGGACAAAATCTGTTACACCTCCTGAATAAAACTGAAATGGAAGCCTTCACGCTCAGCATAATGGGCTATAAGAAATGGACCTGTGTACCAAAGGAGCAGCAATGAAATGTTTTGAGCATAATCTTGATCATGGGAAAAGTTAAAGCCAGAATTCAAACTTCCAAAGTGGCATTTTTTTTTACAAAATCAAGTGTGGAATCTGATTTAATGTGTGGCCCCAGGATCACATTCTAATGCATCCAAAACACCAAAAACCTGATAGATATAAATGCAAAACCTCTCTCAAGGAAAGTTGAGATACACCTTGAAAATCCCACGAAGAAAGTTCTAAAGAACGGAGGCCCACAGTTTTAAAAAAATCACAAAACATACCACATCACCATGGGTAAGAGACAGCAGAAATGATAGACAGTAGGATCAGACTGTCAGAAACTTCATGGTGGAATAATTAGATCCAAAGTATAAAATAAGCACATTTTACTAGGCACGGGCCTATAATTCCAGTGACTTGGGAGGTTGAGACAGGAAGACTACAAATTTGAGGCCAACCTCAGCAACCTAGCAAGACCCTCAGCAACTTCGTGGGGCCCTGTCTCAAAATAAAAAAAATAAAAATTATTGAGGATTTAGTTCTGTGTCAAAGTACCCCTGGGTTCAATTCCCAATTAATTAGTTATACATGCATTTCTAGAAATGAAAAGTCAAATGCAATCATCTCTCTGTATCCTTGGGGAATTGATTCCAGTACTCTCCACCAGCACTAAAATCTGCAAATGTTCAAGTCACTTATTTAAAATAGCGTAGTATTTGCACATAACCTACACAATTCTTTCCATGTATTTCAAATCATCTCTGGATTACTTATGACACCTAAACAATGTAAATGTTGTATAAATAGTTATCCTGTAATGTTTAGGGAATAACAAGAAGAAAACCTGTATATGTTTACTACAGATATACATTTTTTTCAAATATTTTTCATCTGCAGTTGGTTGAATCCATGGATGCAAAACCAGCTGGTATGGGGAGACAACTATAATAGAAATAAAAAATGCAAAATAGAAATGAAAAAAACAATGGATTAGTCACAGCCGAATCCAAATTAGGTTTATAAAATAGAAACCTATACCTCAACATGTCTTGGTATTATTTCACAACACAAAAGACAAAGAGAAAATCTTAATGCCAAACAGGGAGTTGGGGGAGCGAGCGGGGGAGGATCTCATCTGTGAGGCAGTATCACATGACAGTTTAGTGCAGGGGATAAGAATGTAAGAGTTAAGTGTGGTCGGTAGGAATGTGAGCTCTGGAACATATTGGCTGGGTTTCAATACTGGTTCTATCAACTGCATGTGTGATTTGGCAAGTTACTGCAGGCTACCTCTCTATGACTCAGTATCCTCATCTCTAAAGGATGCTCATTTCCATTCATTCTATTACCTGAAAAATGCACACATGCTTTTTAGAAAAGAGCCTGACATTAATAAATCCTACCTGCTGTTATTCAAGGAATGTCAGCAACAAGCAGCAGAGGAGAGTGATCCTGGCTAGCAAACTGGAATTCTGAATTTACACCCGTATTTATCCATATCTTTGCTCACTGTTTTTTCTTGAATTTGAACTGCCCACCTGTTACCAATTTTCTTTAGCCAAGAGTACAAACTTTGTAATTGCCTTTAGTGAGTGTAGATTTATTCATGGTTAACTCCTTAAATTTTCTGTATTTGAAAGTCATATGAAACCCCTATGTTTAAACAGGTTAAAAAATCTGACCATCTCAAACACTTCCAAGGAGGTAGATACATGGGAGTTCACATACACTGTTGACAGGGGTGTGAATTGGTAAAACCACTTGAGAAAAGAGTATTACTCAGAAGATGTTGGTCACAGAGACATTCCTAAGTATATGATCTGTAGAATATTTTATATGCATGTACTGAGAAACACGTATAAGAATATTCATAGGTGCATCATTCCTAGTGCAAAATATGGACAATAACCCAAATCTCCATTAACTGAAGTGTGGATAATTAAATTGTGCTAGTCATCTAAGCGGCAGCACCTGGACTGAATCTCAAAAGATAAAGATGAGTAAGGAAAAAATGGTTTCTATATTATTCCGTTTCTAAAATGTGCAAAAATATACAAAGCTAAATATTTTTGCATGGAATACATTTATGTGATAAAATGATAAATAGAAGCAAAAGAATCATTAGCATGCAATTCAGATGGGTGTTGATCTCTGAGATCAGGAATACGGAAATGATCATGGCAGTATGAATAATATTTTATTTCTCAGTCCAGGGAGTAAGAACATAGACAACAATTTTATTCCTATTTACACATTTTTGTCTGTATGAAATATCTTGTGAATGAAATAAATGAATGGAGCTGGGGTTATGGCTCAGTGGTAGAGCACTCGCCAGGTATGTGTGAAGTACTGGGTTTGATGCTTGGCACCACATAAAAAATAAATAAATAAAATAAAGGTTTTTTAAAAAGTGTATCAAGTTTTAGAAAAACAATGAGTGGAAACTTATAGTCAAAACAACTCCATAGCATCATACTTAATTTTAAGAACATTAATTTATATCAGATGTTAAGGCACCCATCCCATCAGGCTAATGGGAAATTCAGTCTTATGCATTACAAGTGTTCGCCAACTTGAAAGTTATACAACAGTTAGATATTCCCTAACTTGAGGGATATGCAAAGGTACTGAGGTCCCGCAAGAGCCAGTTCATCAGGGAGGCTTCTCTGGTCATCAGCCACAGTTCCACACTGGTCCATGAAGCCATTCTGCAGGTTCTCTTCATGTCTAGTGTGTCCCAATGTGTCTACCCCACACTTGGGATACAGAGTCTTAGCGAGTGGGGACTGGAGATCCCTGGGCTTGGAGTTCAGCCTCCTCAGCACATCATGCAACTAACCTTTCACAGGCCTTTCCAACTCCCCATGTAAATCAGTCTCTGTTTTCAGGCTGTTTCTTTCATATCTCTGTGGATTCTTAAGCCAGTGCTATACTCTAATTATTAGTGTGCCAAAATATTTATCAACATTGTAATAAGCCCTTTTTCATTGTGCTTCTCCTTGTGGCTTTTTTTTTAATTTTTTTTTTTATTTTTACAAACTGCATTTTGATTCATCGTACACAAATGGGGTACATCTTTTCATTTCTGTGGTTGTGAACAATGTAGATTCATACCATTCGTGTAATCATATGTGTACATAGGGTAATGATGTCTGTCTCATTCCACCATCTTTCATACCCCTGCCCCCTCCCTCCTCTCATTTCCCTCTATGTAATCTAAAGTTTCCCCATTCTTCTCTCACCTCCCACCCTGCCACCCCCATTATATATCATCTTCCACTTATCAGGAAAAACATTTGGGCTTTGGTTTTGGGGATTGGCTTATTTCACTTAGCATGATATTCTTTTAGGGAGGCATTTCTATTACTAAGTCCTCCTTTCTCAGGTGCTCAAATTTTCTATTTTGGAAAAATCATCTTGCTAATTTCCCACACTCTCAGGATTTAGAGGATATTGAAATATGATAACAAAATAATTACCAATTATTATATAAAATGATCTATCCTCGTGGCTTTTATTAGCCCTAAGTAATTGCCCCATCTTCTGTGGATGAAATGTCCTTGAAGTGAAGCTCTCTCATCTCCCCACCTCCTCATTCTCCCCTGCTGGGTCTCTATTTCCAAACTCTTTTCTAAAAAGAAAAGTGAGCAGGGCACAGTGGCAAACATCTGTAATCCCAGCAGCTCTGGAGTCTGAGGCTGGAGGATCACGAGTTCAAAGCCAACCTCAGCAACTTAGTGAGGCCCTAAGCAATTCAGTGAGACCCTGTCTCAAAATTAAATACAGAAAAGGGCTGGGGATGTGGCTCAGTGGTTAAGCGCCCCTGAGTTCAATCCCAGCTACCAAAAGAAAAGGCAAGTGAATTCTCTACAGAAAGTCATCAACCTCTGCCAATCTCCTCTCCTAACCCATTTTTGGTCACAATAACTTCATCTCTACTTGAGAATAAATTGTAATGATTAAATCTAAAACAGAGAATTGTTTCTTTAGCATAGTTACAGAATATAACTGGCACTTGCCTCTTAGGTCCCCGTTGAAAAAGGGCACTTCCAGAATCATAATTCTGCCAAAGTTTGCACAACAAACTTTCTTTCTCCCAGTTGAGCAATTTGTATGTTTGCTTGAGGAGCTATCTAATCTCTCAAACCAAAAGAGCTATATCTAAAACCCCAGGAATTTCTTGGCCTTCACTTTCTGAAATAAAGACTTCTGGGTTTGTTCTCTTTCCCAGGGGCAATATTCTTTACCAAATCAGAGACTTCTCCCTGATTAGAAAAAGGAAAAGTCTTGGGGAAAAGGAAAGCTAATAATTTATTAAGGCTCTCTCTCTCTCTCTCTCTCTCTCTCTCCTCGATCTCGCTCTCGCTCTTGCTCTCTTTCTCCCATCTGTATTCAGTCTCCATTTCTGGTGATCTTTGTATTCTCATTCCTTAAAAAAAAAACAAAACTAAAAAACTAAGAACTACTTTGAATTTTAAAATGTAATTTAACTTAATTTTTTAAATTTTATTTCAGCAACACACATTCACAGACAGTTAAACAGGTTTTAGAAGGAACACAGAAATCCCCACTTCCTTCTGCCACACCCAACTTCTATCTAGAGACAATCTCTATCCATTCTTCTTGCTGCTGTTTCTGGTATTTACCTCCTATTGCTAAATAACATGCTCTGCAGCTGTTTATCATTTTCCAGCTTTATTTGGGATACTTTCTCTCTGCTGAAAGATGGGAACTCAGGTTTCTTAGACCTGTGTCTCACACATATACATCATCTCTCCTATTTCCTGAAAAAAAGTGATATCACAGTATTTCTATATGTATAATACTCTCTATGGAAATATTATTCACAGCTGAGCCATGTAGTGTACTGTGGTTACTTCCCTTCTCTGATACAAGTTTCTTTTTCTCTAGATTCATTGTCTTCTGTATATTCATCACTAGTTCACCCGAAGCTATCCAAAGGAAGCAGAGTCCCCTCTCAATGGGTGTGGGTCAATTGGCTTCTTGTTTTTCTTGGATTTACCCTTCCTGGATTCCTCCTCTGACCTGTCTGAGTTGCTTTCTAACCCTGCCGCACATGCACATCTGGGAATTCTCTTCCCCTTTCTTTAGAGTCAGATTCCTTCTTTCTTAGCATCCATGTTTTCCTTTCTCTAGATTTAATCTCTTAGCCTGTCTTCCAGTTGCTTTCTGATAAAAATGCAAGGATGATAAAAATGTTGAGCCCTTTCATTCTGAAAAGGCCTCTATCTACTCTCTTGTTTATTTGTTTCCTCAAATGGACAGTGGTCATTGATGGCTGTTCATGATCAGGAGTGATGTTATAACCGGATGATGTGATACTCTAGTGAGTGGAAGAGATTCACTGCATGGCGGGCTTCACCTTCACTTCAGGTGGAAAATAAGGTAGATGCCCAGCTTTTAGGCTGGAGGATTCCCAACATCTGTCAGCCTTTTTTCTAGGATAGAGTAGTTTCCCTACAGGCAGAAGCTCCAGGGTCCTGTCTTGACAGGCATCTGTCTGTCCTCATTCTGGTAGCCAAATTAGGGAAGGACACTGGGTCCTCACTTAGCATGAAGCCTGCCTTAGTCTCTCAGAGCTTCAGAACATCAGCTCCCTCCAGCCTTCCACTACGCCAGGGATCAACTCCAAAGAGAAAAACCTTCATTTTCTCGTGAGAATGAGGAGGAGCATATTCCTGGTGGGAGAGGGGAGCTCTTATTCAGTCTTTCAAACAGTGTCCCTGGAGGTGTGTAAGGGTCCAGTGGGTATAGAACCCGGTCAACCCTTCTGCAGGGAGGGTTTCAAAACTCTCACTAGCTGTTTAAACTTAGACACATTTCTCAAAGTCTCCGAGCTCCCATTTCTTCATCTGTGAAATGAAAACTGACCCAGAACCACGTGTGATGTTTTGTGGGGCCAATGAAGGTGAAGTGCCCGGCACAGTCTGCCCGGCGCAGGGAGGGCGCTCAGCGGTTGGCAGTACCTTGTCCTGTTGGTGGGGTTGGTAGGATCCTCAGCCTGGTTTCAGTGGACAGAAAGGATCTCCTCCCACATCCAGTGCTTTTCTTTCCCCTCTGCCCAGGTTCTGCTGAAGTGTAAACAGGACTCCATGGGTGCCGGGTTTTCCACTCCACCCTTCCTGGAGTGCCCAACCCAAACCTTTAGCATCACCTCCTTTACTCTGGCTCCCACCCCAGGGAACTCCTGGCAAGAGTAATGACTGCAGTGACATCAATCCAAATCCAGGTCTCAAAGTAACACAGAGATATGTGTCATGACCCCACCTTCTCCCCTATTCCATGCCTGATTTCTCCACCTCCCCGCAGGGCCCAGATCCCCCGCCCACTCCTCCTGCCCTTCCTAACCCCAGGGCAAGAAAGAGGTCAAGGAAACATTCTGGGTATGCTAGAGCCCTTCCCCAGGGCCAAATGAAATCCCTCTTTCCCCTGCTTATCATCGGCTCTCCCTGACCTCAATCCTTCTCTCCTCTATTCTCTCACTGTCCTTGTTTGGGGCCTTGATAATTGCTTTGTTACAGGGAAGGCTTTCTCTTCAAGATGTCTTTGCCTGAATTCAGTAACTGGGATTGAACTCAGGAGCACTTAACTACTGAGCCACATCCTCAGCCCTTTTTGTATTTTCTTTAGAGACAGGGTCTCACTGAGTTGTTAGGGCCTAGCTAAGTTACTGAGGCTGGCTTTGAACTCGTGATCCTGCCTCAGCCTCCAGAACCTCTGGAATTACAGGCATGCAGCACTGTGCCCAGTCTCTTTGCCTGAATTCTTAGGAAAGGCTTCTTCTCTGGTATATTTGTTAATGGGCTGTATCTCAAGGGATTAATAGGGAAGGGGAGCTGGATATGCTGGGGAAGTTCGAGATGTCTTAAAATTAAGAATTTATAATGCCTGGTGGGTCAGAGATCCGGTTCAGAATTTGATGAAAAGCAGGATCCACTGTGCTTGACATTTTTTCCTCCAGTCTGACATTTCAGCATGCAAGACTCTACTAGGGGGTTTCTCCTCCTATATCCCTCATTTAGACTCAGCCACTGAAAATACACCCAATGAAATGTCCTAAGTAGGTCTTGTTAACAAAAGCCATGGTCAATAACATTTGTCAAGGGTAATGTAATTACAAAGTCATTTGGAGACTGAGTGAAGGAAGGTGGACACAAAGGTCCATGAACGAGCCTCATCTAAGAATTTACACCCTCGTTTCTGTTTTCAGCCACACACAAATAGGAAAGCTGCGCTCCGTCTTTGCCTTCTGCAGATGATCTTTTCTGAATACAGCCCTTAATTTATCCTTGAAATTTTCCCCAGCAAAGTAATAGAGAAAAGGATTGAGGCAGCTATTGGCTGCCGCCAAGGCCAGTGTGATAACCACAGCTTTGTGCAGCCTGTCTCCACATGAATTCACATTCCAAGTGACCAGGTGGAGGGTCCTCAGTGAGTGATAAGGCAGGAAACACAGGAGGAAGATGATCAAGGTGATGATGATGGTGGTCACCGCCTTCTTGTGAGAAGCCTGCAGACTTGATTCTGGGAGCTCCACCTTTGACAGGACCCGGATGATCAGAAGGTAACAGATGCTGAGTGTGAAGAATGGCACCAGGAAGCCTACCACCAAGGCAATGTGGTTCATGATCAGCAGCTTATTACGTTTTTGGGGATCCAGCTCCAAGCATGCTATGAGGTTGCCCTTCTGCTCAGAGCCTCTCTTCAGCAGCATCACTGAGGAAGCCATGATAAAGAGCCATATGATCCCACATAGGATCCAAGCACTCCTGATGCTGGTGACATGGAGAAGCCGAAAGGGGTAAGCAGTGGCCAGGAAACGCACAACACTCAGCACAGTCAGGAAATAAATGCTGGTGTACATGTTGACATATAAGGAATATGACATAATTCTGCAGGTCAGGTCCCCAAATATCCAGTTGGAGCCTCTGAAATAGTAGTCAGCCCTGAAGGGCAGAGTACTTATGAATAGGAGATCTGAGATGGCCAGGTTGAGCATGAAGACATTCACAGATGTGGCTTTCTTATAAGTCTGCAGAAAAACATATATGGACAAGCCATTTCCCAAGGCTCCCCAGACAAATATAATCAGGTATGTGATTGGGTAAAATTCTCTCTTGAAGTTTTCAATTGTGCAGTTCCTGAAGCTGAAGGTTTCATTTGGTTCCATTACTGATGTGGAGCTGAACAGAAACAAGGACATGAGTTTTCTCTCCCAGCTGTGTGAAAAAGAAACAGACACAAAAAGTTACTTTATGCATTTCTTTTTCCTTTTACTCACTGATTATATCTTTCCTGGTTTTCATGAAACAGAGAGAAATAGTAGATTTTCCTTGAAACTTGAATTGGAAAATATTGGTCTGTCTTTACAATAGGCCTCATTATATTTTATGATAAATTTCTTAATTTATAGTATAGAGAAGAACCAATAATTTATTTGACTGAAGCCTGATACTTGGGGAACTTCTGACCTCATGCTCATGTTGATATGAGTACCTTCCTGCGATACTGCAGCCTAAATCTCCTGGACAGCAGATTTCTCATCAGAAACTATGAAAGGCAAAAGGCATTTCTCAAGTGCTTGAAAGATCCTCCAGACTAGGATTCTCTATCAAACAAAAATATTTCTCAGTCATGAAGGGAAGATAGGGACTTCTCAGATGGTGGAAAACGAAGGGATTTGTTTTGTTTTGTTTTGTTTTTTTAACCACCAGACCTATCCTAAAAGAAAGACTAAAGGTAGTCCTTTAAACAGGAGGGAATTGATAAAAAAAGAAAACTCAGGACAATAAGAAAAAGTAAAAGAACACATCAGGCAAAATATGGGTAAATACAGCAGACTCCTCTTCTCTTTATGAGTCCAAATCATATTTAGGGTTTGAAACAAAAAACTATTAATACTCTCGTATGGTTTTAGATGGATGCAGAGGAATTATTTAAGATAACTATATTATACTTGAGAAACTAAAGAGACATAAAGAAGGTAAAGTTTCCTCAAATCATCTGAACAGATAAAATGATGGTGTTAATAGACTGTTTGCATAATGTGATATGTAGATCATCAAGTAAAAGCTGTATGAAGAGATACACTCAAAAACACTACAGATAAATAAAATAGGAATTACAAAAGATTTCAAGTAACCAACATAAAGGCAGGGAAAAAAATAACACAAATGAAACAATGGTAAATTTATCCCCAATGTTCAATAATTATATTAAATATAAATGGTCTAACAATTAATGGAGAAATTGACTGACTGGAATATAAAAAAAAAAAGTAAGACCCAACTATCTACTATCTACAAGAAATTCATCTCAAATGGCATTATTGGAAGGTTGAAAGTAAAAGAAAGGAAAAAACATATCATTCAAATCAAAGAAAGTTAGAAAAGTGAACTACAGAGCAAAGCAAATTATCAGAGACAAAGAGGAGCATTATATAATGATAAGAGCATTGTTCACCAAGAAGGCTCACAAGTTCCAAATGGGTATTAATCAAACAAGAGTTTGCAAAATATATCGAGCAAAACTGGTGGAACTCAGAGATGAACAAATCCACAATTATAGTTTGTGACCTCAAGGCCTTCACCCAACAATAGATAGAGAAAATAGACAAAAACTCAGCAAGAATACAGAAAAATGAAGAACACCCTAACCACCAGAATCTATTTGACATTTAGAGAACATGTCATCCAACAAGAGAAGGATGCATATTCTCTTCAAGTGACCTCAGAGCGTCACATCTTGAGATACAAAACAAATCTCAGCAGATTTAAAGAAATGGAAATCATATAGAATGGGTTCTCTAACCACAATGGAATAAGCCAGAAATCAGCAGCAGAAAGGAGTAAAATCTCTGAACACCTGGAAACTAAATGAGGCATTTCTAAAGAATCCATGGATCAAAGAGGAAGTCTCAAGGCAAACAGAAATAGTTTGAGCGCCTCTTTTCCTATTCATATCCCTTTAATGTTTTTCTTTTGCAGGAAGTCTCAACAGAAGCTAAATAATATATTGAACTGAATGAAAATGAAAGTGCAACATAACAAAATTGGTGAGACAGTAAAGTGATGCTGAGAGGAAACCATATAGTTCTAAAGATATATGTTATAAAATAAAAAGTCTCAAATCAATAATGTAAGCTCCACTTCAAGCTAGCCACAGTAACTTAGCAAGGCCCTAAGCAACTTAGTGAGACCCTGTCTCAAAATAAAATATATAAAAAATAAAAGACTGAGGATGTGGCTCAGTGGTTAAGTGCACCTGGGTTCAATCTCTGGTACCAAAATCAAAACAAACAAACAAACAAAAAAAAAAAACTAAACTAAAAAGAAAATCATAAAAAACATAAAAAAAAAACCAAACAAAAACTACCACCAACAAAATAAACCCAAAGTAAGGAGGAAATGAAGAGCAGAAGTCATGAAACTAGAAACAAAAATAATAGAGAAAATCAATGAAATAAGGGTTGTTTTAAAAGACCAATACAATTGGCAAACCTCTTGAAAGTCTGGAAAAAAACCAGAGCAACAGCAAATTACCATTATATGAAATAGGGAATATCACTAAACAGACCCTAGACATTAAAAGAATGACAACACAATACTCTGAACAACTCTACATAAAGTTGACAACTAAAATGAGATGGACTAATTCCTCCTAAAATACAAACTGTCCCAACGTACCCAATGTGAAATTGATGATTTTAATTGCTCAATAACTATTAAGAGGATTAAAATTTTTCTTTAATTCTTTCAAAAAAGAATTAGGTCCAGATGATTTCACAAAAGAACTCTACCAACTATTTAAATAAGGATTAACATCAATTCTATACATTCTCTTCCAGAAAATAGAGTACACTTCCTATTTATTTTATTACTCTGATACCAGAACCACACAAAGACAATATAAAATAAAAGACTACATGTCAATATCCTGTATGAATATAGATGCAAAATACACTTAGCAAAATATTAACAAATAAAATCTATCACTGTATAAAAAGAATTATTCACCATGACCAAATAGGATTTATTCCATGGACGCAAAACTGATTCAATATTCAAAATCAGTCAGGTAGTCCATATTAATTGGCTAAAGAAGAAAAACCACATTGATCATATATTAATACAAAAAAGCATATGGCAACATTCAATAGTCATTCATGGTCAAAACTCTTAGAAACATAGTAATAGAGAAGAATTTCCTCAACTTGAGAAAAAATATTTAAAAAATCCTAAAGATAATGTCAAAAGACTGAAGGCTTCCCCTAAAATTAGGAACAATACAAGGATGTTCATGCTCACTGCTCTTATTCACTAAAGTGCTGTAAATTCTAACTGGTGAAATAAGGCAAAAAGGAAATAAATGTCACACAAATCAGAAAGGAAGAAATAAATACCCTCTAGTTTCAGATGACATAATTGTATAAAGAAAAAATCTCAAGGGATCTACAAAACACCTGCATAGACACACACATACATGCACACACATACACCTTCTAGAACTAATAAGTGAATTCAGCAAAATTCAAGAGAAACATACAAGAATTAATTGTCAGCCTGGGAATATAGCTCAGTTAGTAGAGTATTTACCTTGGAAGTACAAGGCCCTGGGTTCAATCCCCAGCATTGCAAAAAAAAAGAAAAAAAAAGAAAAGAATTAATTATCTTCCTATATACCAAAAGGGAACACATATACCCATGGAAATTACAAATGCAATCCCTTTTTAAAAAAAAAAAAATTTTAGTTGTTGACGGACCTTTATTTTATTTATTTATTTTTATGTGGTGCTGAGAATCGAACCCAGTGCATCACACATGCGAGGCAAGCGCTCCACTACCGAGCTACAATCCCAGTCCATAAATGCAATCCCTTTCTACTCACTCAAAAATCAGGTGAAATGCTTAGTATGAATCTTACAAGACTTGTACAGGACTTTCATGCTGAAAACTACAAAATGCTGAGGAAAGAAAGCAAAGTTCTAAAGGAAAGGAGAAGCAGCCATGTTCATGGATTGGAAGACTCAGCAGAATAAAGATGTCAGCCCCTCCAAATTGATAAAAAGAACTAATGCAAATCTCAATAAAATTCCAGTCAGTTTTTTTTTTTTTTTTTTTTTTTAAGAAATGGACAAGATTATTCTAAAATTTTCATGGAAAGGCAAAGGAACTAGAATAGCTAAAACATTTTGAAAAAGAAAAATAAAGCAAGAAGAATCCATCCACCCAATTTCAGGACTTATTTTATAGGTATAGTAATCGAGACTATGTTGTACTGGCTGAAAAACAGACACAAAGATCAATAGAACAGAGTAGAAATCCCAGAAATGCACTCACACAAATATGCCCAGCTTATTTTTGACAAAGATGAAAGAGGCAATTAACTGGAGGGAAGAGAGCCTTTCAAATGTGCTGAGCAACTGGATATCCATAAGCAATGAATGAACCTTGCACTAAACCTCACGCCTTAAACAAAGATTAATTAAGATGAAATATGCACTTAATGCAAAATGTCAAATTATAAAATATTTAGAAAAAACAGGAGAAAATCTTTGGGATCTAAAGCTAGGCAGACACCAAAAACATGATCTATAAATGGAAAAATTGATAAATTGGACTTGGTCAAGATGAAAATTTTTTGCTCTGCAAAAGATCCTGTTAAGGGGACACAAACACAAGCTACAGATAGTATGAGAATATTTGCAAACCACATATCTAACAAAGGATGATCTAGAATATATGAAGAACTCTCAAAGCTTAAGAGTTAAAAATATACAATTAGAAAATGTACAAAAGACACAAACAGACTCTTCAGAGAATATACACATAATGGACAAGCACATTAAAAATTGATATCTCTAAATGTTAGGGAAATGTAAACTAACATCACAATAAAATATCACCACAAACCTGTTAGAATGGCTGAAATATAAAATATCGACACCACAATATACAGAGAAACTGGATCACTCACGTATTACTGGTGATAATGTAAAATGATACATACCGTCATTCTGGAAAGCAGTTCAGCAGTTACTTTAAAACCTAAACATGCAACTGCCATATAATCCACTAATTGTGTCCTCGGCACTTACCCCAGAGAAGTGAAAGTTATTTTCAAATGAAACTGTCTATGAGTGATTACGGCAGCTTTACGATTAGTAGCCCAAAACTAGAAATACCCAGCTATCCTTCAACGACTAACAAACTGTGGTACATATATACCATAGCATATTACTCAGCAATGAAAAGAGAACTATTGCTACATAACATAACTGGGATAAATCTCCAAGGAATTATACTATTTGAAAAAAATAATCTTAAAAGATTACCTGCAGTATGAATCCATTTGTACAACATTCCTGGAATAACAAAATTATAGAAATGAGATTAGCCAGGGACTGAGAAGGCACGAGGGTGGGAAGAAAGTGGATGTGGCTATAAAAGGGCAGTTTGAGGAATCTTTATAGTGATGGAAATGTTCTGTATCATTAATTGTATTAATGTCAGTATTCTCATTGTGATGTTTACTATAGTTTTGCAAGCACTTCCCATTGGGAGAAAGGGTGTAAGCAATCTCTGTGTTATTTCTTATGCCTGTATGGGAATCTATAATTATTTCAAAAAGGAAAGATTAATTACAATTTAAAGTTTAAGTATGGTTTGAACAGAATATCCTGGGAGAGTTGCAGAATTCCATCTAAAAAGAACGGCTCCAGAGTTGTTTTGTTTAGGAAATTGCTTAGATCCACAAGGTCCTCCTTCCCCCACACACTATTCCCACACCCCACCTCCCACCCTGGCCTGTCCACACTCCACAGCTGCAGAGGTGATCTCAGGGAAGTGGGAGAAGACCCTCAGGGGCCTGTCGAAATTAGTGATGAAGGCAGTTGTTCAATTACAAGGGTGTTTCAGGGTCCTGGGCTGGGGAACAGGATGGAGTTTCACCAAGATCCACCCGAAGTCTTACTGCCTGGAACAAGTGTCTACTCGGGGCAGACATCTGAGACCCCTGCCCCTGGCTGAGAGAAGTCCACCCTGAAAGGAGCTCTAACATGTGTTGAGGGAAACTCTAACAGGTTCTTGAGAACCTTCAGTGGTGTGTCTTTTTTTCCTCCCTAGGAATAAATCTTCCGAAAGCGTTGGTTATCTGATCAGACTTTGTAAAATCTGGTAAGTTGGAAAATTTGTTTTCTAGCCTTCTGTTTAATGATCTATTGTCCTGAATGTTGTTTGTCTGTAAGAGGGAAAATCTATAAGGAATGGACAAGCAAAAGCCTCGTAAGTCTGTCATCCGTCTGACCCCCAGACCTGGGAGTTCAGAAGACTGGCATTCTTTGCACAAAATGTCCTTTGGATAAACTGTGCGTCGTCATTTAAAAACTTTAAGAACTTCCTCTGCCTTATCTTTGTGACTGTGAGAACTACTTTATTTCATTTTTTAGCCCTTGATAGGAGATAACTGACCTTTGCCCAAATTCTAGAGACACAAGGTCCAACAGGCGACATCTTTACAAACCATTGCAGCATTTGTGGGCTCAGCTGAACCCAAAACTGCCCCTCCTCCAGGCCAGATACCTCTTCTTTCAATTTCCTCACTGTCACACGGATGTACATGTGATCTCCGTCTGACAGGTACAATTTCACCAGGGACAATATAGAATTGCAATGGCCACTTTGGAGAATTCTAACAAAGATTATTTAAGTGAGAGGTACTTTCAAACAAAAAGTAAGGAACCCTTCATGAGAAGATCGTCTTGTTTACCATGAGAGATTCTTTTGTCTAGAGTTGGAGATACAGTGGCTATTCTTTGAGTTCATTCTTTGGGGATCAAGTGCTGACTTTTCAATTATGTTAATTGATAAAATTGCCAAGGACTTAAATCAGTTGTAACATATAACTTTTTTTGTGTTATTTTGAAATTTTTTTTCTCTATATGACTTTATTCCCTCTTTTTTCACAGGGAGTATGATTAAGCTTTTTCATTTGCTAATTTTCGTATTCATCTGAAGCAGACTCCTCTTTTTCTTTTTCTCTATTCTGCTTCCTCTCTTTTCTCCTGTCCTAGATAATTAATGATTACCTTACCAAAAAGACTTTCACTTTTTTTTTTTGGCAGTGCTGGGGATTGAACACAGGGCCTTGTGCACTTTTTTTGTGTACATTCTAAGAAGATCCAGATAAACGGTTAAAATGTCTGATTAAAAAAAAAAAAAAGAGTATTAAACTTTGTATCTTTTTGTGGACCCTGAAAGTATATTTGTGTGATAGATTTCATTATTTTAAGATAAGACAAAAAGTCACGATCTTCAAGTTAAAAGAAGAATAAATTTTTGGCATGAGTTACAATATTCAGAAAATGAATATGAAATTTAATATCAACATAATATTTTGATTTGGACAAGGCCAGGGTTGAAATTCTTTTGTTTGAACTGGATTTCCTACATTGGTTGTATGATTCTACTATTTTCATAACTTATTTAAGACTTAATATTATACATATAAAATTATATTGATAATAAAGAATGCCTCTTAAAGGTTTAATTTTATGAAATTCTTACAGTGTTACAAATCATAAGGATTAAATGAATTAGCTAAACTTCTAATGTCCTGATCCTTTAACTAACTTTAAGACTTTAGACAAAAGGTTAATTAAAAAGTTGTGACTTGATGATTTCTAAATAAGGAACAGATACAGATACTGACCATTAAGTATCATTTTTACCTTTATTTCTGAAAATGGCAATAGACTAACAAAATAAGCAGAAGCCTTTGAATGACAGTATATGTTTATACATCAAAATTGCTTAAGTTATATGAAATAAATGCCAGTCGACATTTATCATCTAAATAATTTCTCTCTGTGTAGAAAAGGAAGTTGACAACTTGGGTAAAAGATGATTACTAAGGGACTGGGGATATGGGGATATAACTCAGTTCGCAGAGTGCTTGCCTGTCAAGCACAAGGTCCTGGGTTCAATCCTCCACACAGTAAAAAAAAAAAAAAAAAAAAAAAAAGATGTTTATTAATATACATGATTAATTCAGAGTGCTAAGGTTTGAATATGGATAGTAACCCCCTAAAGTCCATAGGTTAAAGTCTTTATCCCCAAGGTGGGGCTATTGAAAGATGCCACGGATTTCTAGGAGGTAGAGACCAGTGGAGGAGCCTTAAGTCAGTGGGGACCAGCCCTGGAAGGGGATTATCAATCCTGGCCTCTTCTTCTTCTTTTTTTTTTTCCTTCCTGCCTGATGAGATGTGCAGTCTGCTCTTCCATGTGCTCCTCTCATAATATTCTAAGGCCCAAAAGTATGATGCCATTTGATCATAGACTGGAACTACCAAAACCATGAACCAAAATAAACCTTTTCTCTTTTTATAAGTTAATTGCCTTAAGTATTTCATTATAGTAACGGAAAGGTGACTAATACACAAAGAAATACAAGTAACATATAGGATAGTAAATATGATTTTCTGATTATTTAGGAACTTTAGTAAAGTTGAAAGTATAGAGAGAGTAAATTTAATATGACACACACATTGATTTATTTAATAAATTTAATCTTAAAGCTGTAGTTAACACTTTAAATTCATTACTTATTTGTTTACTTATATATCTGTGTATGCCTAAATGGATACATGTAAAGGCATATTAATAGAATCTTTACTGCAGTTTATTACTGAATAATGTACAAAAAGTAACATTAGAGTTTGGGTCTTTTTAATATAAAATGATTAAGTTTTTTTATGCCTGTGTGAGTAAAGATTTCTTTTCAACAAAAAATCATTAACTTTCCATGCTTTTAAAAAGATTCCATGCTTTAATAAAAATAAAAGTTAACTTCCTGTTAACTATTGTTAACGTGTGTCTTCACAATGTGGCCTAAGTTATTTCTTGACCCTAAATAACATATGCCTTATATCTTGTGCCCTTGAGAAACTATTCTTGATTCTTTTGTTTATAAATTCAGGCTCCCAAAGCAGATAATCAAGCTCTTTGGGGCCTTACTATATTTCTTTGAGTTTACTACAATGGTCACTAATGAAGATTTTCTCCTTCATCCTATGACAAGAAGGACAAAGGGGACACTGAGATTTCTAAATATTCTTTGATATTTGTAACTATTAAACTATTACAAGCTGGGTGCAGTGGCACACGCTTGTAATTCCAGACACTCAGGAGGCTGAGGCAGGAGGATCACAAGTTCAAGGCCTGCCTGGGCAACTTAGCAAAACCCTATCTAAAAAAAATTTTTGTTGTTGTTTTATTGAAGGGTTGGGGATGTACCTCAGTGGTAGAGTGTCCCTGAGTTTAACCTCCAGTAGGGAAAAAAGAAAAAGAAAGATGATTCTGGATTGTTTAGCTAATCACCCAGTCTCCCACGAAGTTTCATTATTCAGGAAACATTATCACACACTGCCAACACTCTAAACCCAGTGATCCTTCTTCCCCCATCTGTAGAAAAGCAGCCCATCTGTGATTGGGTACCTCGGTAAGGAAACTGTCCATACCTTACAGGAAACGTCTAGAGTCTCTCTGGATATTTCTGACTTAACTTTGTTTGTTGCTGGTTCATACTAAAGAAGAAAAGTAGGTTATAGTATTATTGACTTTACCCTTGAAATATGACTTTTCCTAGAAATAAAATAAGTTCCAGCAGCTAAGTCAATTGCCCTCACACAGGCTTGCCAGCTGACAAAAGATAAAAGAAAACTACTTACACTGATATAAGGTATATGAATTTAAATAAGTCAGTCCATGGCTTCAAGACACTTTAAAAATAAAAAGGTTTCGTGAGACTACAAAAAGCCCTCTAAAATAGACGATGAATTAAGGAACCGTGAGCTTCTTTGGCATTACCTAAGGAGGGAGCCATAATGAAAGTAAAGTTCAGCAAAACTGCTTCATGATGTTCCTACAAGAGCAAAACTAAACTGGCCATGATCTTAACCCAACACTGAAGGGATAACTAAAGGCTATTTCCAAGGAAGTCCCCATGCATGCCCTGCTCACGCTGGCACAGTCATTTAATGTTGGGAGAAATCCTAGTTCTTGGCTCACAGCAGTGACTGTCTCAAGTGTGTAAAGGAAAACCTTCGCACATTCACGCACATTCGGGAAAACCTGCGGAGAGGAGCATTCCACTCTGGCCACCTAGGAAAGTAAACAAGGGCCCCAAGTTGACCTAGTGTTACCAAGGGAACCTGTATAGGAGACTGGTGGTCTGATCCCCCGTGGCACATTGTGATTGGGCAAGAAACCTATAAAATGTATGGCTATTCCCGCAATAAACGAGTTTGCAGGCTGCTCGCCACAAGCCTGCTTCCACCCAACTCCCGGAGTCTGGGGGCTTGACTCCGTGGCCCTTACCTGCGCCTGAGCTACCTGGCACCACTGCAGTTTAAGGTTGCAGAAGTAGAAGGTGAGGACCACAGCCTGGAGACCACTTTGAACTTCTCCCTAGGGCTCTGAAGACGTTCTGGTTATTGTCTCTTCGCAGAATGTACTCAGGCTTTTCTTTGCTGGAGAGCTATGTCTATGATGGTAAAACTTTTGCTTCATTTTATTTTCTCAATTTGGGAAATTCCAACTCTCCTGTCCGGGAATAGAGGCAGACACGCATTTCACTGCTGTAACTATTAAAGAACAGTCAAGTTTTGCCTTTCACATAGAAACTTCTCTGTCCTTATTGTCCACAAACACCAAGAAAAGTGAAGAGGACTAAAGGAATTCTAAAGTCCTCAAATGACCTAGAGCCACTGTATTCCATTGGCCTGACGGAGAGTTCAGCCTCCTGTAGAACTGGCCCATGGTCCCCTTCTGAGGACAGAAGGGACTGCCTCATGCATTCAGGATTTCTTCCACTTCTCGATTCCATCCTGTTACAATCTGAGGGGAAGACTGCAGGGAAATTGTAGTTTTGGAATATCGCCCAAAGCAGCTTCTGTGTGATCTGAACCCCAGATGTTTATTATTTTGGAAAGGACAACAGAGAAAAGCCCTTCAACCCTGATGGGAGAACATCACTGGGTACTGTTATAAAGGCACTGTTATAAAACCTCCAGTAGTTTAATCCTGGATTCATGTCTACAGCTAAAATGACATGTATAAACCCTGCATTCCAACTACTCGAAGCCCGTTCCTCCAAGAGTCCTTGAGCTTAAGACTTTTAGAAATTCCTCAGAAGCTGTTAATTTACAGAAGAGGACGCCTCCTGTCCAAAACAGCATGGCAGCCCACTGACCACAGAAACAGCTTTTACACATGAGAGAGAGAAAGAGAGAGAATTTCCAATTTGTTAGCACATTGTTTCTTTCATTTTCTCTGTGTCCATCCTATTTTTGTACCTGGGTCACCTCCCTTAACTGACATGACCTCCCTTATCTTCATCCTACCACTTTTGACCCATCGTGGTCTTTTGTCACTTTAGGGTAAGAAAAGAACAAAACTCTCTGGTGCATTTTGTTCAGATAATAGATAACTTTTGAATTTAATTGACTGTGGATGAAATTTAATAACTGGGTTAACTACTTTAAAAGATAAATTTTCTTCTATATATCTCTCTGATGTTTAAGTTTCTCTTACATAATTAATCCCAGATGCCAGTCTTATAAACATTGTACATTGACTCCACATCCACCAAAGACTTCTGCCATCAGCAAACCTAACCCTGCAGGAATGGGGACAAAGATCTGGCCTTTCCTGAATAAAAACAGTCACTCCATTTGCCTGATGGACATTCCAACTTCTCTAAAGGAATCTGTCCATCTCAAGTGACATCCCCCACAATCAAATACCAAATTGATGTTGTTGTGATTGATGATTCTTAAATGCACATTACCAATCCAGTCTTCCCCACTAGGACAGTCCTTGGACGAACGTTAGGCTTACTCCTCTCTGCCCCACATGAACTTATCTGTGTATTCAGGATAATTGTTAGAGAATTTCAGATGTTCTAAACAATCACCCCTTCAGTGGATCATGTTTTCCCTAAAAGAATTCATAGAAATCTCCAAGGCAAGCACAGGCTTCTAGAGAGTACCCAAGGAGGGAAACCTGACTCTGGGAACTGCCTGCCTTGTGTGCAATGACAACCACAGCTGGGATTACACAAGTGGAAAGGACCATCCAAAATTTGTCTCTGAGCCTGGAAAAAGTCACAAATTATACAACTTCTGCTCCGGAAGCCCAGTTTTAAATTTAAATTCATTAGGCAGAGTTGTCATGGATAATCATGTTGTCCTTAATTTCTTCTTAGCTAACCAAAGAAAAACTTATGTTAGAGTAAACACTTTGGCTGCACCTGCATAAATACTACAAAGCACTCTGTAACTTGGGGACAAAGGCCTCCCACATGTCCAGAGAAAAAGGCAGGTAGGTTTGGGAACATATTTTAATTGCTTGGGTGTAAAAATTTCAGAATCTGGGTCTTCATTTTCAGAATCTGTTATAAGAACTAATGACCACGTTTGTTTTCTAAAAAGTCCTGTTTTCTTGAATTCTATCCCCAAATTACCTAAAACAAGCACAAATCCTATAATAATTCCTGTCTAATGTTGTTTTTCTGAGACATCTGTTTTCAGTTATTTTAATTTAGAATCTTTAAGTTGGAGAGTACCCTTTCAATGATTAGGAGAGACACAGAAGAGAAATAAAGATTTTTTTTTCTCACTATAGATCCTGGAGGTCAAGCACAAGGAATTCAGGAAGTGCAGGCAGGGAGAGAAAGAGGGTCCCACTAGCCAATGTCTTTGTTGGGTCCTGGACTTCCTGTGGGGAGTTCTAGCTGGTGAATTTAAAGCAAACAGACATGAGTTCCAGGAACAACACTAAGACTGAGGTGGTCACTGTGACATATCCTCACAGTCCGTATGGAACATGGTGGTCAGCAAAGTCAGTCAAGTAGAAAGCATTAGCTGTCCTATAGGAAGCGGGTCACAAGGCGGTTGCATAGGCAGTTATTTGGATTGACCACACTGAGGACCTGGGGAATGGAGTGGAGATCTGGAAACAGTGTCAAGGGTGACTGAGTCCTGGTTTGAGTATGAATAAATTAAGTTTATATTTAAAAGGAATGCTTAGGCAACATAAAATTATAAGAATTCACTATACCAATGGTGTGCATTCTCCCTGGATGTAAGTTCATAAACCCCACTTTGTTCAATTATAGTTGTGTCCTTAATGGACTTTCTCTAGAAGACATTGACCCTAAAAAATCCACGTAATGACCAAAATAACAAAAGGGGTACAGTTCAGCATTAATTTACCCAGGCAAAATAGATGGTTTATAAATGTATATCTGATGCAGCAAGAGGAGGGAAGAAAAAAATAACAGAATGAATCAAACATCATTACCCTATGTAAATGTATGATTACGCAAATGGTATGCTGTTACTCCATGTACAAACAGAAACAACGTGTATCCCATTTGTTTAAAAATAAATTTAAAAAAAAAAGAATGTTTTTCATTTGTTCTTTATGGAAGATGTAACTCACAAACATGGTCAGTATGAAAATGATGTAATAAAAGAGAGAGGTTTTTTTTCTTTCATTGAGCACTTTCCAAGATATCTTCCACAGAACATGGATCCCATGAGATGCTCTGTAAAGGAAAAATCTTCCATAATCAACCCAGCTTGAGAAACATAGCCAGCTCTAATATCCCTCTCTTAAAGATTCATAATGCATTTTAAAGGCTCTTGGGATCCCACAGACAAAGATTTGTATACAGTTTCCCTCTCCAACTATTTTTTAATGTGAAAACTTTTTTTGCACATTAGCACGTTCTAACAACCTGCAGGACTAATGCTCTATACGCTCTTTACTTGGAAAATGCTAATGTTATTATATAATTTATCTAGAGTATGATTTTGATGGAAGAGAAAGGGAACCCCCTTCCTGATAGGACAGATCAACCAGCAAGGGAGTTGGGGCATGTGGCGTTCAAGTGTTTGGAATCAGGGACTCTAAGCACTTACTCTTGGCTAAATTAGCACTTTGGGACTTCCCTTACTTCATTTGTAAAATGGAGACTATACTATGTTCCTAGAGCTACCTTAGCAAAGTACCTCAAACTGGGTGGCCTAAACCAACACAACTTTATTTTCTCCCAGTTCTGGGGACTACTAGTCTGAAATTAAGTTGCAAGCATTGACGTGCTTCCTCCAAAGGCTCCAGAGAAGAATTCTTCCTTGCCTCTTCTAGCCTCTGGTAGTTCCAGCCATCCTTGGCTTGCCTTAGCCTGTAGACATATCACACCCGGCTCTCGACTCTCTTAACACATGGAACTTTCCTTCTGTGTCTTCACTTCATCTTCCCTCTGTGAGTATCTGTGCCTCTGTGTCTTCTCTTGTCTTAAGAACACTCGCCATGTTGATCTCAGGGCTCATGTCACCCAGAATGACCTCATCCTGTCATTACATCTGCAAAGAACTTATTTCCAAATAATGTCACATTCATAGTTCCTGGTGGTTAGGACTTGAACATAACATTTGGGGGGAACACAATTCAACCCTCCACAGGGCTATATAACATCTATTTCATGGAGTAAGTGTTATATGAGAGAGCATAGGTGCTACATAGGGTACTAGACAACTGCTCCCTCATTGCCCCAACCTCATGAAGAGTGTAGAGATGATCTAACTTTGACTTCCATCATCCCAGTGGCCACCAGGGATGAGGAGATGAAATGAACTCTCCCATTCACACGAGGTGTAAAAAGGAGACTCCACTTGGTGTCTATTAGAAAGACCCACTCTACAGGAACACTGATCACTCTCATATTATTCTGGCATGTTTATAATGAAAATCCCTCAAGACGACATCACTCCTTGGTCCTGATCTATTCCTTCCAGAGAATAAACTGATGTTGGAACCAGGATTCTACTAGAAGCTTACATCTAAGAAGCTGAGAAGAATCTGGAAAAGTAGAAATAGACTTGAAAGCAATTGAGTTCTCCAAGTCTTTAACTTGAAGACCACCATTTGTTCCATCTAAAGCCCAGCAGGGCTTGGGTTACAGTGAGAAGGGAAACCTGGAGAGTGAGGGCCCAGCCCTGGACTCCACCCCTGGGGGGGGTGTGGCCAACCTTCTGGGACACTATCTGCTACTGTGCCTGGAAGAAAATCCTTCAGCATAGGCAGGGAATGGAATCCAGCAGGTATGACTACAGATAAGAGGCCATCAAAAAAGATGGTAAGAGGTTGGTCCACTAAAGAATTGAGGGGAATATAGAAGATCACACTAGACTTCAGCCGCAGGGAATCCTTGAGCACCTGGGAGGAAGACAGAATTGACCGGGGTTATTCTGCACAGTAGCAAGGTCCTTACCACCAGGCCACAGTGCAAGCCAGGACTGTGAACCCAGGGGGAGGCCTGGTCAGTGCAAGTAACCCTGAGTCTTAGGGAGCATTGGAGTTAGGTGAAGCCTTGTGCACAGAGGCTCAGGACAGGGATGCTGGGAGGGAGGGCCATATCCCACAATAAGTTCAGAATCAAATCTCAGGAACAAGAGAAGAGCCTAATTTTAGAATCAAGGCACAAGATCTGAACCAAATCAACACTGAGGGTAACACTGAATCCCAGAGTTGTTTCAATTCCTCTGCCTGAAGTTGGGGTTGGTGCTGGGTTTCACAGGGCCTGGCTGGGTGGGGTGGGATGGGGTGAGGGTGTATGTGATGGGCAGCTGCCCAGCAGCCGGTGTTGGAGGAAGAGGCCCCTGTTGCAGGGAGAGGATGACCAAAGAAACTGAGGATATTGATACCAAGATCATCTTATTACCTGGAAAGTTAAAGAAAGAAAACACACAATCACCCTTCCTAGAAAAATCACGAGGCTAAAGACACCTACAAAAATAGGGCCAGCCCAGATTCAAAACTACATTTAGTCCAACATTATTTCTTGAGAAACATTAAGATGTTTTTATTGTTTTCTTTTTCTGTCCATGTAAAATACATGTGACAACGCCACACTGCAACCATTCCCTTGCCAGTAAAAAAATTTTTTAACTAAAAAGGAAGAAAACCTCCTTAGTAGATGTGACCGTAAAAATCAGCCAGACAATTCAGTATGCAACAGGATTCTGAGAAATCTATGAAGAGGTATATTCAAGAGAATCTGGAAAATAATTGGGTTGCATAATTTCCACTGCCTCATGGGACAGGATTGAGCAGAGGGGAGGTTTGGGATCAAGAAAGTATTAAGAAAAAAGAAGAAGAAGAAGAAAAGAAAGAAAGAATTAAGACTTCCTCTCCTGCAGCTTTACTGTAATTGAACAACAAGGAAGAAATAGGGATCAGCAGCAGAAGGTGGAGATTCCATACTTGAGTCATGAAGCAAAACCACACATGGGTTTTCAGTGGCCAGTTTAAAGCTGATGAGGATAAACAGCTTACATTGATATTTTACATATTTTCCTGGTTGTAGCAAAGCTACACAGAAATTATTTTTATTTATACTTACGAAAAAATATCTTTGATGCATTCTCATGGGATTGTTAGACCTTGGCACAGAGTCCTCCCTGTCTGTGGACAGTCACCTTGCACCCACCAGGTATACCCATCTTCAGTCCTCAGGTACAGACTGGGTCCTGCCCAGAGCCCTGGAAGACCCAAAGCACTCAGACGCAGACATACAGCAGCAACACACTGACTCCGAACAGCAGCAAGCAAGGTGAATCAGACACTCAGCTGCCCTGATCTGGTATATTATCTGCTCAAGAGCAGATAATATTCTGGAGAACGGATGTTGGTGCAGTATGCATCATCTTTACAAGGAACTTTTTTTAATTTGTTCTTTTTAGTTATACATGGCACTAGAGTGTATTTTGACATATCTTATACACATGGATAATAACTTTCCATTTCTGTGGTTGTACCTGAGGTGGAGTTACATTGGTCGTGCATTCATATATGAACATATGAAAGTTATGCCTGATTTATTCTGTCTTTTCCATTCCCATTCTCCCTCTCTTCCCTCTACTCCACCCTGTCCAACTAGTGAACCTCCCCACATAGCCTGTTGTGAGTCAGCATCTGCATATCAAGGAGAACATTCAGTCCTTGGTTTTTTGGAAATTGGCTTATTTCACTTACCGTGATAGTCTCTAGTTTCATCCATTCACTGGCAAATGCCATAATTTCATTCTTCTTTATGACTGAATAATATTCTACTGTGTATATGTACCACATTTTCTTTATCCATTTATCTGTTGAAGGGCATCTAGATTGGTTCCATAGCTTAGCTATTATGAATTGAGCTGCTATAAACATTGATGTGGTTGTGTCACTGTAGTATGCTTTAAGTCTTTTAGGTATAGGATGAGGAATGGGATAACTGGGTTAAATGGTGGCTCCCTTCCAAGTTTTCTGAGGAATTTCCATACTGCTTCCCAGAGTGGTTGTACCAATTTGCAGTCCCACCAGCAATTTTACAAGCAATTATTGATGCAATTTTGTGTAGAGCAGCCCTGGTGAAAAGATAGCAGCATCTAACCTGTCAGAAGGGTATATTTTCCATGTCAGAAGCCTCTTAGTTGCTACCGGATGACATTCTGAGTCTTCTGCTTGACCACTGTCTCTAAACTGCTAACGTCCACATTGAAAATCTGCCCAGTGAACTGACATCAGGACCCTTGGCTGTCTGGTGGCATCAGTCACCAGCACTGCTCCCCACTTCAAAGTGCCCAGTCTCCCTGCCCAAGGGCAGATCTGTGCTTTAAATAAGTGGTTCTTATTCACAGATGGAGGAAAGTTTGAAGGAGGCCAACCTGCATGCAGAGAGATGAGTAGGGATGTCCTTGTGATGGCCCAGGGAAGATGGTGTTAATTACCCCGAACCGGATTGAAAGGTATAGAGGAGTGAGCTGACCCCACTGTGGATGGGCTAGGTGTGGAAATCCAGGGAAAAGGGGAATTAAGGGTCTTCTTGGATATTTGGTGGTGGGGGTGGTGACTGGTACTTTTCATTAATAAAAGTAATGAAAGGTGCTATTGGGGGAAGAAATGAGGAGTTCAGGTTGGAGCATTCTGAACTTGAAGCTTTTTGTAACAGACAAGGGGAAGTGACCCACTGCAGTCTGGAGCTCGGGAGGAGCGTGTGAGCCTGGATGTAGGAACATGAGCACTAGGGGGAAGCTGAAGTCAGAAGAGTGAGCGAGCTCACACAGGGCTGGGAAAACAGAGAGGGAAGGAGGGTCAAGAACAGGACCTTGGGGAACATCAACCATTAAGGGACAGGTAGAGAGAAACAAAAGGCAGGAAAGAGGATGGGAAAGACTGGCCAAGCGGTAAGAGGGGAATCAAGAACGCACTGCCGCAGGGGGCCGGAGGAAGACTGCTTTAAGGAGGAGTGAGTGGGCTGGGGATATAGCTCAGTTGGTAGAGGGCTTGCCTTGCAAGCACAAGGCCCTGGGTTCAATCCCCAGCACCCAAAAAAAAAAAAAAAAAACGGAAAACGAGGAGTGAGTGATCCAGTCGTCGATAGAGATTAAAAGCGGATTTAGCAACAAGGTTATCAGAGGGGAGAGTGCAACGACAGGAAGCTGATAAAGGAGCAGCAGTTGAGAAAGTACCCACAGTGAGGGGAGAGAATGTTCTGTGGCCGCTGTAAAAGGTGTGCTGCAAAGGAGTCTGGGCCAGGGAGGGAAGACACATGCTTTCTTCTCTCTGAAGACACCTGGATTCTTACGCTCAGCCATCTCCCTCACGTGGGGTCAGTCTCTTCCTCTGTTCATCTCTCCTCCTCTCTCTTCAAACACCACACACCTGAGCCATGGAATAGAATGTATAGTTGTCCCCCCTTATCTGTAGGGACTATGTCAAGATCCCCGAAGGCTACCTGAAACCATGGATAGTACCAGACTTCTATGTCCTGTTTTTCCCTTTGTGCCCTGCAGCATGGTCACACAGTATCAGAGCGTATCTGTCTTTCCATGTTTTATGCTCTTGTGCCTCCTTTGCATCACTACTCTCCCACTTTGGGGCCATTACTAAGTGAAAGCAGGATCTTTTTGAACACAAGCATTGCAAAGCAAGACTCTCAACTGAAAGCAGAGATGGCTACAAAGTGACTAACAGGCAGGTAGAGTGTACAATGTGGATAAGCTGGACAAAGGGGTGATTCATGAACGACACAGGATGGAGTGGGACAACGTGAAATTTCATCATGCTACTTCTACTGGCATGGAATCTAAAACTTATTATTTCTGGAATTTTCCAGAAATACCTTTGAATTACAATTGCTTGAGACCACTGATGGGGGTACTTGAAATCCAGTAGACCTCACAACCCTCTCACTTTCTAGTTGTTCAAACTTGCTCTCTGAGCTTGAGCATCCTTGTCTCTAAATAAGGCTAATAGAGCTAGTCCTTTAGGATTATTTGGGGTTTTCAAATGAAACAATGTGTTTGCTTTGCATAGTAGGAGGTCAACCAAATGCTAGTTTCTTCCCCTCTTACCTGTTTTACCTGCTGAAATTCTGTCCCATTTCTTCTTGTCCTTTTACACTAAACTCCCTCAATCAGTGGGCTTGCTGTTAATATTTCTTTCCCATCTTCCTCTTCTTAATTCCTCTTCTACTCAATATGTCTGCCCTGCCCCATCCCTTCCACCTAAATGAGGCCTTCCTCCAAGGCTCCTGTGACTTAGATAAGGTCATTTTTTCCTGCTCAGTATCCAGCTGTACTAGTCATTTCTTACATTTCCTTCCTCATCATGCCGTGGAATTGGGTCCTTGCATCTTCGAGACCTCTGCTCCTCTGATTTTCGAAGCTTTATGCTTTCCATTTCCTGACTGCTCAGTCCCACTGAGTGCACCACCAGTAGCTAAAGCCACTACTGTCAAAGGACTACCTCTACCCTGGGGACTTTGCCACCATCTCTCTGATTCCCAGATGTCCCTTTTGATAACTCCTGTTTTCATTTTATGCTGTTGAAGCATTTTCTTCTCAGCTATCTCATTTGCTCTGCTTGACTATCTTTTGAGATAGACTGAGTTGGCATTATTATCTCAATTTTACAAATAAAGATGAAAAGTTGAGGCCCGGAAAATTTAAGAGGCTTTCCTAAATTCTAACCTGAGCTCTTTTCTCACACTTCTGTCTATAGGATAGTCTTACTGGAGCTTCTGCCTTTACCACAAATGCTGACTAAATTTACCCTTCTTTTTCAAATAGATCCTGCTCAGTCAGTAACCATTATAAGGGCATTTTCTTTAATTCTTCTTGTGCATGCCTAATCAATTTGGCAGAATTATGGCCTCCAATTCTAACCTTAATCCACAGATATAATGTCATCATCCTAACCTCAGTCTATGATGCCTAGAAATTCTGTCTCCTGACCTGAAGGCGTTGCTATATTTAACTCATTAAAACATTTTAATTTCACTGTGAACCTGAAATTACCTATCAGACCAAATGCAAATTCTTCAAACAAAAATATAAGACTTCCTACCACTTGGCCCCAGGGTCCCTGTATTCTCACTGATGAGAGTCAGCACCAAACACCTGAGAGCTGTACAACAAGGTGACGGGTGGCAGAAGGAGAACAGAGATTTGGGTCCTGGTCCGCCATTTTCTAACTTGGATAGACACTTTGAGGAAGCTTATTTATAAAATGGGGACAGTGAAGCCCCAACCCCATATCTGTTGTTGTTCTTGCTGTTCTTTTCAGTTACACGTGACAGTAGAATGTATTTTGACATATTTATACGTACATGGAGTATAGCTTCCCACTCTTGGGGTTGTACGTGATTGGAGTTACACAGCTGACCCCATATCTTAAGAAGGCTGTGAGAGGAAGAGACTTAATGAGGCATGAAAAAGCACTTTGAAGGGCTGGGGATATAGCTTGGTTGGTAGAGTGCCTGCCCTGCAAGCACAAGGCCCTGGGTTCCATCCCCAGCACAGCAAAAAAAAAAAAAAAAAAAGGCACTTTGAAGACCACAAGTTGGCCTTACAGTCACTGTTTCTCAGCTCCTCGAGACCAGGCAGCTCAAAATCTGGATTTTCACTTCCTCCACGTGACGACTCTCTTCAGTCTCTGGCCTGCCCCTCCTCCCCATCTCCCCTCTCCCCAACCTGCAAGGTGCTTAACTCTTACTAGGCCAAGTCCTCTTCAACATCTGTCTTGCTTTCTGTGCTTCACTTTAGCCAACTGACACGTCCCATGGATCTCTCTTTTTTAATTTTCTTATCACACTTATGGATAAACTACTGCAGCCTAAGAGTAGTTCTGCATGTGCTTTGGTAGATATTGATTAGGCAGATGCATCACATTGCTCTCTATAGATTATCAGGTTTATGAGAGGAAGGGACAGTCTGTCACCGATTTTGCATACCCTTCTCCACCAAGCACATATCTGAGGAAACCTGGTGAAGTGAGAAGGTATAAACGACACATCAAAATAACTTTAGTAAATGTAAAAATAAAATGAATTAAAAATGCATGGCATCTTTAATACTGGTATAAATAAAAAATAAAAATGAAATAGGTCTTTGGTGTGGAAAAGGTTGGTTTCTAGAGATGTGAAAATCAGAGGAGTGAGGACATTTGGCACAAGAAAAATGAAACCAAGCTATAATGGAAAAAAGAAGGAAAACACTTTTGGGGGCAAAAAGATCAATGTGAAATTTCCAATTAGCCAGATTACAATGTCATAATCAAACAAAAACCCAATAACAAAACCTGGAAACAAGTTATCCAGGTAGGCCACAAAAGCAAGGTTATGAAATTTGGATAATTTTCCATTAAGCGAGCACAAACTTCGGAGGCATAAAAACATGATAGCAGCTTTTCAAGATTAAGTCATCACCAAAGAACAAAAATGTCACTCAGAATTATTTAATTGAATTCTATCCTTTTTTAACCTAAGTTACATACAACTGGACTTAGAAATCACCCATAATGAAGATCCTACTCCTTTTCAGATGCTAGACACCCACTGAAGACATCCATCTTCCTGTTCCCTGCGTTTAGTAACTCAGTGCAAAACATACAAGCTGACTCATGTGGTCCCCATAAAATAAAGACTGGCATGCAGGACTTTCCAAGTACCATCTATCAGTGACTTTGGACTTGCCAATTTGTTTCTCATTGAAGGCTCAGAAGAGCTTAATATCAAGTATTATCTGTGGGTATAAAAAAACTAAACATCTTTCCTCAGCTTTAAGAGGATCATTTTATATTATCAAACATAGAAAACAAGTGTTACACAGTATTTGTTACTCACAAATTCTATATAAAATGTTGCACATGATTTAATGGCAGACAAAAATCTCTCTCGCTTTAGGTGAGATACCCTTGGTTTTCATTGTGAAAAATCATTGGAACTTACAGATCAAATATATTCAGGCTGGGATGTTATAAATCCCAGTGCAATAATGGCCAATCCTACAGTCCTTCAAGTAGATCATCACAGGCTTAAATCTAACCATCCTGCTATTGTGGGTTTAATTCTCCACAGTACAAGGATTCTGTTTCAATCACCCACCCTGAGATCCATGGACTCTTCCCACAATGATGCTCTTCATTTTATCCAAAAACTTTAGAGCATAACTTGGATTTTAGCTCCCAGACAGAGTGTATACTGTGGAATTACAAATAAGATATTCTTTTATAGTCCATAGAAATGTTCAGAAGAGAGAGTTTGTAGAAAGTGATAGAGTCAGATCTGCAACTTACTAGCCATGGAGTCTTGGCCAAGTGATTTGTCTTCTCTGAGCCTCAGTTTCCTCATCTGCAAATGCATAATGACAGTGATGTCTCTCACACACAGTGGGCACACGATGGTGGTAACTATGATTATTAAACCTCAAATTTGGGACTTAGGAAAAGTATCCAGGAGGCGAAACTTTCTCATATAAAAAAGGCCAGGACTGAGAGATCGCTTAATAAGAAAAATCATTCTGGAAGGCATGACAGTGTTTGTTCTCAGCCGCACAAAAGCAGCAGGAGAGAAACCGGGAAAACCACACTCTGGGGACTTGAATCCTGGTCCTTTCATTGACTAACCTGATGACAGTAGGCAGGTAATTTTATCTCCCCGTACCTTAGTTCCTAATCAGTGAAATGGAGATAATGATAATGCTAGTCCTTGCTTAAAGGATTGATTGTTGTAAGGATGCAATGAGATGATATATAAATATCACTTAGGCCAAAGCCTGGACAATAGAGAGCTTTAGAAAAATCTCCACAATAAGTGTCAGCCAATGTTATTGCAAAGACTCACAAAATCAGTTCAAAATCAGCAGAGAGAATGCAACCATCTGGAGGGGAAGATTCCACAGCACGTTTGTCCCTCAAAACCCCAGAGGCCCCTGAGTGTGAGTTAATGTAGTCTCCCAAATAGGGAAGTATCATCGAGAATCTATTCTTGCAATCCAAGCTGCTAACCCAGAACTTAACTGTAACAGGCCCCAAATGTCATTTTAGACATGCAGTGCTTTGGAGGTGTTTCTGGCCTAGCAGAAATGAAGTTCTGCTTTCAGAATTTTTTCAAAGGGTTAAAGTGAATTGAGTTCTTGGAGACCAAAACAGAAATACAGATTTAAAAAAACAGAAACAAAAACTACTGAGATTGCAACATCTTTTGAATGAGGAACTGAGCTGGTCTTTGGGCTCCCAGAGGGGAGTGACCCACACAGAGCCCCGTTTCCATGGACTCAGCACCTTGGGGAATTTTGCTGCTCTGTTTCTTCCTCTGGTCTGTCACACTCAAAGAGACCTAGAGTACAAGCCACTTCATGGGCTCTGGCTAATGACCCCTTTGCGTGCTAAATGCAATTTCCTTTCACTCATTGCATGACTATGAAGTTGCCACCTTGACCCATTGGGAAAATGGCTAGTGGTTTTTGTTTTGTTTGTTTTGTTTTTTGAGGTGCTGGGGATTGAACCCAGGGCCTTGTGCTTGTGAGGCAAGTGCTCTACCAACGGAGCGATATCCCCAGCCCTGGAAATCTTAACGCTCAAAGAATCCTCTCTTTTTGGATCCCAGCCAAACTGTGACTTGATTCACCCTGATGCTCAGTAGAAAGAAATTTTGGCATGTTACTCATGGGATTGCACAGATTTCCAGGGTAGCTTGAAGCCCCTGAGAAGCAGTCTCTGTTTGCCACTAGGGGAAAGATCTGAGCAAATCCTTTCAGGAAGAATGGTGTAGTTTAAGTGGGCAATTGCCACAACAGACCAGTGTCCCTAAGGGGCACCAAATGCACTGGGAAGTTTCTTTCTTGTCATTTCCTCATCTAATAATGGTACAGAATGCCATGTTACCAAACCCGCTTCATCTTCTCTCCTCAAATTCCTCCTCAGGAATCCACCAGGGTTGAGGTGGGACGGGGGTTCAGAAATGTACTAATTTGGTTATTGGTTGGTTTGTCTGACCTTCCTCCTGACTAAATTCTAGCAGGTCCAGAGAAAGTGTGCACATACAACATATAACATCGGAATTTCATTATCTTGGTTTCCTATTTTAGTTCTAAAGACCCTGCACACCATGTTATAGGATATGTTTTTCCAAATAGAATGTTTTCTTAACACTTTGGTTGTTTAGCTTCAGTGATTTCTCCCAATTACTCATCCACATGTACCCTTCAGCTTATATCTGCTTCCTTCTCTTTCTAGCACTTTCTCTGACCCGTGAGAATGCCTGAGAGCCATCAGACCCTTCCTTGCCTGGGTTCTGCTTAAGGTTCCTGTGGCTTCTCAAACTTTGAATGTTAGGCCCAGCTTCTTGGTGGAGCTGGCACACCATGTACTGGCTGTGGCCTTCTTCCACTGAAAGAAGAACTTTGCCCAGCCCATAGAATATGTGGTAACATGGCATCTTCCACCATCAATATACTGTACATGGACAGATGGAAGAAGAAATACCCAAGAAGACGTGTATTGCCAGAGGTCCACATGGAAAACGTGTATGACCAAAATGCCTAGTTTGGATGATAATTTAAAAATAGCTGCCTTTTTTGTATTTTTTACTGACAAACTTTCCTGCTTCATTGTTCTGATTGGTCCGTTTGCACATTCTCCACTGAAGTTCCTTTCTTGAGAATTTTCCTAGGCAAAAAGTTGCCTAAGAATCAGGTAGATTTGCAGAGAACTAGTCCCTTTAAATTGGGGTCTTTTCACAACCTAATTCTTTCTTGCATTATATTAAGGGACAAATGCTCCCAGAAAACACCTGGTCCCCAGGGCTGTCTCAGAAGCTGAATCCTGACAGAAGGTTGGCATCCAAGCACGCGAGGAGTCTTGAGATGCCTCTAAGAATGCAACTTATGGCAATATCTCCCACATACTTCATCCCACCTCTGATTTGCTAGTTCCTTGTTTTCTCTCCATCATTCTTCAAATGCCAACTTTTCTCCCATTTTCATCCATACTCAACCACAAACACAAACACAAATCAGTACAAAGAAAACACATATGGAGAGCTGTGAGCTCCTTGGAGATATGACTTCCTTTAAAAAGAAAACATTGTTTTGAGAAGAGTTGTCTTCTCCCTGGCTCTCATAAATTTCTTCTACTCTCCTTGGTTAATACAACATGAGTCCATGAAACATGCTGAGGGAGCTTGGAGGTATCTGTTATTAACCTAAGTAAGGCTACAGAATTATTCCACAACCCAGTCTCTGATTCCCAAGTGTTCTGATTTCCAGACCGAAGAAAGACAGATCAGCAAGTGCTGTCTCAGAAACCACTAGGGTTTGGTCATCATTTAATTTAATTTGAATGTTCCCCAAAGGTCCCCTGTAACTGAAGTCTTGGTCTGCAGGGTGGCTGTGTTGGGAGGTACTCTGGACCTTTAAGAGGAGGGGCCTAGTTCTTAGGTCACTGGGGGCATGCCTTGAAAGGGATTGTGAGACTCCAGGCCACCCCTCAATTCTCTCCCCTCTGGTTACAGAAGTGAGTGCCTCCTCTGACACATACTCCCACCACGATGTGCTGCCATCCATGGCCTACACCAGAGGCCAATCCAATGGGGCTGCCCAATCTGGAACTTTAAACCTCAGAAAGTACGAACACAATAAACCTTTTTTCTTCATAGTTAGTTTTCTCTGGTACTACATTGTAGTACCACAGCACTGATTCATACAAAACTTATTCCAATAAACTTCTGGGGGGTTAGTCAGCATCAGGACCCTCCCTTTCCATAACCCTGGTGCTGAAGTGACATGACTCAGAGACCTCCCAAAGGCCACTTATTCAATGTAAAACTCATTTTCTTTCTCTTATCTCCCACCTCGGCATTTTATATTTCACTATTAAATTAATTTCTTAGAGCAAAGGAATTATTTACAAAGGTAGTTTGTTAAACATCATATGTGTCTCCTAAAACTATATAGAGGTATTGCAATATCATGCAAAACCTTTAGTAAAAATCTCACTGGAACGAATTTCTAACTTAACTGTTTGTGACCTGCAGGATCATCAGCAAGTAATCAGCCTCTCAGAGTTAATGAGAGGACCAAGAGAGGCAACATGGGCAACAACTTCAAACACAACTGTGCTGCGTCCGGAGCACACACATGCAAGAGAAAGACAGAGGCTTGGGGCATGTGGGTGGTGTCTCTACTGCCTACATTCTCTGAGCTCCAGCTCAGCCCCTGGCTATCCTTTACCCAATCTCAAGTTTCTTTCTAAACACCATTTCCAGAAAAAGTCGTCTTTGACTCCTCTAGGTCTTGACTGGTTGCAGCTCCACAGTTTCTTCCCAGTATTTCTCCCAGGGACAGCAGCCACCTCCTGTCTGTCCCCACCCCCAGAAAATCTCCCCACTGCAGGCAAGAAGTGCTCTGGTCTACTGCTATTAGCCCTAGCCTGGCACACAGCACATAAAGGTGCTCAGATAAACGACCACTGAGCGAGCCAAGGAAATCATTAGCCAACCCTCTCACATGTGTCTCACAGTGAATATTTTCTGGGAGGAAAAAAAAAAAATCCCCCCTTGCTTTTTTTTTGGTAATGAAATGCTATTAGTGCATTTTTCCTTACAAACTTTCAGTCCCTGAAATTTAATTCTAAGATCTAGGAACTAGGAATATAGGGTCAATGGCATGAGGGCAGGGGACAACCATAAAAGGTACTCAAATGGTGCTCTGTTCTCAATTCTGTAAGAAGTGATGCTATTTATATCTCTGAGGAGAAAAAATTGCCTTTCGGATTCTGGGCCAACACATTCCCAGTAGGGATTTATGCCTGTTATAACTAAAAAGGGGAGTTGCCTTCAAATCTCTTGGAGAATTTACTAGAGAGCAGAATTATTAAGGCAAGACTCAAAAAAAAAAAATAACCTGACTTGCTGTAAAGAATCTGTGAAGGGTCGGGGATGTAGCTCAGGGGCAGAGCTGTCGCCCAGCATGTGAAGGCCCTGGGTTCCTATGATGTCTTCAGGAACTCCTTAGACCATTGTGTTTTCTATACCAGAGATGCAGACAATGTAAAATGCTATCTCTCCAGGCTCATGAGAGGAGGCGCTGGGTGGGAAATAGTCTATTTTTCAAGATCAAATAAAAAACTTTTTAAAACAATGAACAGAGGATGAAATAATTGTGAGCAGTGTTCTTTTAAATTCTCCCTGTTTAATTAATATTTAAATTTCTGAAGTAAACAGGCGACCCTCCCCTCCCCTTTCCCCCTCTCTTCCTCTGTCCTTGTTCTTCTTGGGGTCAGCTCCCCGACATTTCTTTGAAGTCTCTCTCCCTTCAGGACTTTGGAGTTTGTACTAAAGATGGAGAAATCTCTGTGTCTACCTCCACTTCTTCCTAAGGATTTGTCCAATTTTGGAATTCTTTGTCTTCAAGTTACTACTTAGGTCCTCATCATGAGCCCCTCAGTTAATAACTAGACTTATTTGTCAAAGAAGCCAGACTATACTGCCACCAAGTCATCAGTCCAATTGGAGAGGGTTTCCTCTAGATGTCAGCAAAGATTACATGTTTTCCAGGGGCCACTCAATAGAAAGAGATTAACGAAATTCAAAACGCAATTTTAATTTAACATTAAGGCATTAACATGAACATACTGTAAATAAAAGTCTACTTTCTCTGATGCATTCATTGATTTGCACACTCCCATTCCTCGCAGTGGAATGCATGTCCTGGGTATCATGCAGAGACACATGGTCCAGTAGAAGGGATGAGGCCTGCTCCTAAGTAACTGCAGCACAAAGAAGGAAGTGGTCAGTGCCTGGAGCAAAGCATTCGTACAGTGCCGGGGGGTTCTGACAGGATGTGAAAGCCTCTCTAGCAAAGCTGAGCAACCGCAGTGAAACGCTTGCCTTTCTTTGCATTATCCATCTTGGCCATTGCATTAGCAGAGTTCTCTGGGTAATTGCACAATCCCTTGTGGGGCTTTTATCTTGCAGACTGAGCTTTGGGGGCCAGTGGGTTTCTCATGTTTGCTGTGCAGGGCAAACTAGAAAAGCAGGAGGGGCCCTTGAGTCTGGAATACACACAAACAAGATGATCCTGACACATAGCAATGAGTACGAACGGACCCACTCTCCTCCAAAACAGGTCTTATTCATGATGGAAGGAGCCGAGGCGCATGGGGAGGCAGGATGGTATGATAAATGAAAACATGTGCTCCTTAAATAGAAGGGATCTGGGTTCAAGTCTCAGCTCTGCCTTTTGGTCACTTATTACGTCATCCTTCTGAATTTCAAAACTGTCAACAGCCAAGAGAGGACTGGAGTGAGAATCACTGACATAAATGAATGTGAAGTGATTGACTTAGATCCTGACACAGGCTAAGAGCTCAGCCAGTGGTAGTTAACCATGACACTACTGTGACCAGTAATGTGCAGCACTCAGAGAATTAACAGAGGGGCTTCCGTGTGGCCAAGTGAAAGAAGTTGGGACCATTTCATTTGGAATGAGCCAACCAGAAAGACACAAACAATTCTATTCAGTTTATTTTTATTACAAACATAGAGCATGCTTGTGGTTAAAAAAAATAAAAATCAAGGGAACACAAGTTGAAATAAACTTAAATTTTACCACCAACTAGACACATCTTAATTTTTATGAATTCTTTCTTTCATCTTTTTTTCAAATATGCATAATTATTTTTAAACAAAAATGGGTACATATTATAATGCTGTTTTGTACTTCAGTTTTTCTCGTCACTGTGTCATGTCATCTTTCTTGGCCAACTAATAAATATCATTGTGGTCATTTAACAGACTAAAGGTTATCCAACTACATAGATAAAACAATGTGTAACCCATTTACTACACTAGCTTTTATTCAAGTTATAAGAAAGGAGCCCTGTGCCCTCTGCACCAGTGCTGGCTCCACCTTGGGAAAGATCCTGTGTTCTCTGGTCTTCATATTTACCACCTTTAAAATAAAAATTATGCCCTCCAGCACTCAGGGCTATTTCATGGATCCAAAGAACTGGTGTATGTAAACATGTTTCTAAACAGAAAATTACTATGTGAAATACTAAATATTTATTCCCCTCTACTGAATGAAAACAAGAAGAAATCTGATTAACATGTTATGATCAAGTTAAATCAAAAAAATGTGCATACCTACTATAGATTAGGAAAGCAGTAGTAAATGCTTCAACTTAGTTTAGCTGCCTTTTGTCTGCCCTTGGTTCCCAAGGGGAGAAACCAGAATACAATACTGACATAAATTCTTTGCACTTTCCTTAGGAGGTCCTGGGATCCAGAAAAGGTAAGTGTTGTGCTCCTGAAAAACCTGATAAACCACCTCCCACCTCCAAATCCAGTCTTATCCGCCTTTGCTCCACCTTAGGTATGCCTATGACTGACTGATCATTAAATGGCCACCTGTGCTTCATTAAAAGGTTGCAAAAGACAGGAAGCCTGACTCCCTCAGCAGGTACTAGCAGACCCTGGGTTTAATTTTGATCCATTTTGAACATTCTAGAGCCTCAATTTCTCTAACGTCTAACTTCCCAAGCAAAAGAAACAAATCCCTCTCCTTAAAGCATCAGCAAATTAAAGTTCTCAGTTTTAGATGCTCATCTTGAGGGTTGATGTGTCTGAGATAAATGACAGCGATTTCTACAAGTCTTCTGTTTCCCACAAAATAACTCTGTGATTCACACTTTTTAAATCGTATTGAAAGGGAGGATTGATTGCATAGCTTGCCTGAAGTTGCACCCTTTTCTTTTAATACATATTGCTCTCAGGTAAGTGTCAAAGACAGGAAAATATTTCAAATAATCTCTGTCAACTTTTGCTGACCACTCATTATAATCACCTGGGAATTTTTTGGAAGATAAAATACTACAGATGGACAGACTGTTTCTCAAAGGTTCGGTTTCAATGGTTCTGGGGACAATTTTTTAATCTGCTCAGATTCAGGTGATTCCGACTGAATGTGCAGCCAGAGTTGAAAAACACTGTTGGGGACCCACAGAAAACAGACTGCAAACTCTCATCCCCACACCTTCTACCCAGAGTGCCTCGGAACAAAACTACTGAAATACACATCCTCAAAGCAAACCTCCTCTCCCCCAAAAGCAAGAATCCAAGTGAAAAAATGAATAAAATGAATAAAATGATTCAATTTATAAAGAATAGGGAAGATGCTGAATGGCCAAAAACAGAAGAAAGTTTGGGTAATGTATGGTAAATCTCAATGCAATGTATGAAGCAATGTAAAATTATGATTATGAAGATTCATAGCATGAATAAAATAAAAGCTGTGTTGAAAGAAATGAACATAAACTTATCCATACTGTATGGATTTAACCTGAATATCAAACTCTATGCACCAACTGCACACACACACACACACACACACACACACACAGAAATAACCCAAAATGTCAATAGATGCTGTATCTTGGTGATGGTTTTTGTTTTCTTCTACTTGTTTTTATACTTTCTCAATATTTTTTAAACTACCACATATATGATAGAAAAAAACATTTAAAGTAGAAAAGAAGACGTGATAATCCAGGCACAATTCTGAACAATGAATTAACAAAGCAACAGTAAAAATGCCCACCTGTACGTAGGCTTCTGTCCTGGGCTCCTTGCCTTCTGTCTCTCTCCTGCCTTTCTCCTCCGAGTAATTCAGCTTGCTCATTTGGAGGAAAAGTGAAACGGCAGATTGTGCTTATGAGCTGTGTCAGCCAATAGCAAGAAAAGAAGGAACCTTGGCCAGTGGGTCACCCGGGCTTTGTGGAAGCTGGGGTGGGTGTTGGCAATGACTTCTTTCTTAAGAAGGGAAGGTTTTCAGTGAGTATCTCTGTCTCTGTCTCTGTCTCTTTCTCCACTCTCCACTCTCCTCTTTTAATCAGCGTCTTTCATAAGAGATCAGGGGATGTGATGGGCTAGAGTCAGGGGTTTTAAGTGGCTTTTAGTTCTCCTAAAAGCTTTGTTTCCATGACAGGCGTGGCACCAGGGCTGCCTTCTGCATACAGATGGCTCTGTGGTGTCATGTAGAGTACTCCTATCGCCCACGTGCTTTCTCACTTCCGCTCAGGTGGAGGCCTTACTCGTTCTGCTGAAAATTCTCCGACAAGCTGACCGATCACCTCCTTGTTGCTCGTGTAGGATGTCTTCTCAGTCCTCATCTCCCTTTCCTTCTTCTTTGCACAGTTAACCATGAATATTTTATTGGAACTTTCTCCCTCTTGTTCCTGATTCTTTTTCTACCGCTCAGATTGCTTCTTCTTTGCCTCCCTATCTGATGCTTCTTTTTCCACCGGTTCTCCAAATGTGAATTTTCTGCAGGGATCTGTCTTCTGACCTCTTTCCAACTTCTTCTCTTGCTTTCATCTCCTTTATCCACAACCATGGCCGAAATTAATATGACCCAAACAGAACTTTTCTTTTCCCATCCCAAGCCTATATTTCCCCCATCTTCCCCCATGGAAGCAAATGGTACCACGTGATTCATCCAGTTAATTCATCCATAAACTTAGAAGCCATTCTTAATTCCTCTCTTTTTCCCACAGCCCAAATCCAACCTAATAAAGTCCATTTGTTTTGCCTGAAGAAATGTGTCACAAATCCATCCATTTCTCACCATTCCTATCCCTATTCAAACCCTTATAATTTCCTGGATAGAAAACTGCAGTAATGGACTGGAGACGTAACTCAGCAGAAGAGCGCTTGCCTGGAATGTACAAAGTCCTGTGTTCAACATCTAGTGTGTGCAAACATACACACACACACACACACAGAGAAAAATTTAAAAAGAAAACTGCAGTAATATTAGCAAATTTGAAATAAATAAGTAAATTATCTATGTACCTATCATCTTTTATGTAGAAAAACTTAAAGAACATGCACACAAAAAACTGTTGAATAAACAAATTAAGCAGACATGCAGAGTACAAAATCAACACACAAAATCCATTACATCTATATATCAATGATCAATCCAAAAAAATTAAAGAAAAACGATTCGATTCACAAAGCATCAAAAAGAATAAAATACTTAGGAACTAACTTGACCAAAAGGTGAAAGACTTATACACTAAAACTACAAAATACTGCAGAAAGAAATTAAAGGAAGACACAAATATGCCGAAAGATATCCTATATTCATGGATTGAAAAACTTCAATATTGCTAACACGTCAATACTATACAAACTGATATACAGACTCAATGCAGTTCCTGTTCAAGATCCCAATAATGTCTTTTGCAAAAATAGAAAAATCTATCTTAAAATTCATATGGAATCTAAAGTGACCTCTGAATAGCAAAAATAACCTTGGAAAACAATAATAAGCCTGGAAGTCTCACACTTACTGATTTCAAAAATTACTACAAAACAACAGCAATCAAAACAGAGTGGGTTTGGTATAATGACCAATACATAGACCAATGAATTGGAATAGGGCACCCAGAAATAAATTCAGTCAAATGATTTTTGACAAGATAGTCAGGAACATCTAATTGGAATGGGGAGTCTTTTTCAACAAATGATGCTGAGAAAACTGTAGAGCCACATACAAAAGAAAGAAGTTGGATACTTACCTGACACCATGTACAAAAATTAATGCAGATGGATAAAAGACCTAAATATAAAAGCTAAAACTATAAAAATCTTAGAAGAAAACCTAGGGAAAAGCTTTATGACTTTGTATTTAGCAATGATTTCTTGATTGTGACACCAAAGTCACAATCAAAGAAAAAATAGACAAATAGAATTAAAACCTTTTGTGCATCATAGGACACTAACGGTAAAAAGGCACTCTTCAGAATGGGAGAAAATATTACAATCGCATACATGATGAGGAAATAATATCCAGAACATATAGAGACCTCTGACAATTAAAAGAAACATTAAAATGGGCAAAGAACTTGAATAGACATGTCTCCAAAGATGATATCCATGTGGCCAACAGACACATGAAAAGATGCTCAATACCACTAATCACTAGGGAAATGCAAATCAAAACCACAATCAGATCCCACTTTAAAGGCAGCTATTTAAAAGCAAACAAAATAGCAAAATAACAAATGTTGGTGATGTTATAAATAAATTGGAACACTTATGCACTGCTGGTGGGAACATAAAATGGTATGTGTGAACATATCTCTAGAAAATCAAAAATAGCATCACCATACTACTCCTGCAGAGTCTCAGCCAACTTGGGACAGGAAAGGGCCAGATGAGGACCAGAGAGCGGCCTCTAAAGCATGTCTCCAGTACAGTGTCTCCTCAGTTCTGCCTTCACTGTCCAATCCCAACCCCATTTCAGTTCCCATTCCTGTTGGGTGTCCTCCAGCTCCTTTCCCATGCTCCTGTCAAACTGAACTATTTGTTTTTCTCCAAAAATAGAAAGCACTCCTCTAGCGTCTCAGCGGAGCCCATAATGGTACACAACAAGCAGTTCAGTTGTGTTTTGCTGGAAATTAGCAAACACTTCCTTGATAATAAACTAGGACGACCATGTTTGCTTTGCTTGTTTGTAGCTTATTTTCTGGAACTAGAATATACCTTCAGTATATTGTGAAGAAATGGAGGTCTAGGCGTGTTGAGCACCTAATTTGCAGCACATCACTAGTTAATGTCATTCCAGACCTAGAACCCAGGGCAGGGGCCTGGAAAGTTCACTAACAATCTGAAATGCTGCCAACCCTACTCTGCTCTCCTCATGCCTTCCTCTGCCCCCAAGACCATGAGGAAGCAACCCTGAGTTTGGCTACATTCTCATTCAAGTTCTCCTCGAACCCTTGAAACCATTAATTCAACACCCCACCCCCTTCCTTCCCAGTTCTGACCCCGGCCTGGTGCCAAGCACTGAACTTGGGAATTCTTCCTGTCCCCATCAGTAGCTCCCTCAAGTGCCCCAAATCTTAAAACTTGGTGAAAATAAAAAGTACCTCTACCTTCAAAGTTCTGTGCTGCTGCTGTAACAATAAAGAAGAAAGAGTCTCCTGGAACCATTACATGCATGTCCCAAAGCTCTCCAGCTATGGCCAGAACAACGTGGAGATCTTACTTCTCACCTAAGAACTGGGGTGAGGGTGGATAGGTATCTGTGCAGCTTTTTCACACAGCCTTGGAGAAGGGGCTGGGGCCAAGGTTGGTACTCTGGGGACAAGGCTCTTCCTGAGCTTGGGGACTCTGTTTCTAATATTTGATTGACCAATTGGAAACTCTCAGTGTACAAATAGGGTATGGCATGACTACGTATGGGGGAAAAAGAATATTTAATTCTGTAAGTAATCACTTAAGTAAGTTGGAGATTTTTATTTCTCCAACAAAATCTAATAAACCAACTAATGACTATTTATTAGAATAAATGAAGTGAAAAAAACTCAACTCTGAACCCCCAGAGTGCCCTTATGCATATCAGGTTCTCAAAGAGCACAACTTGACCTGTCAAGAGTGTGAGAAAGAAAATGAGGGAAACAGCTGTTTTAATTCCCTTCCTCTGAATTCATAAATCCCAGAGAAAGGAGTGGAAACTGTACTTTGAATTTTGATTTTGATATGTTCCCAAGCTAGTGCTAGATGGTCTGGTCCTCTCTTGAGATGCTGTGCTCTGGCAGCAGAAGTGACCCACAGCTTCCAGTCAGCCCTACATTTACAAGGGTAAACCCTGGTACACTACAGTGCGCTGTAATGCTAAGCTAGGATCTTCTGTAGATCAACTGGATTAAATGCATTTTCAATTCATGACGGATTTATTAGGACTACCCCATCACTAGTGGAGGGGTGTATTTTTAGGATAGCCAGGGATCTCTAAGCACTCCATAGGTAGTAGCTTCGCTGATAATTACCTATTAGATGCTCTCTCTGTTCAACTTGGTCAGAGGACAAGCACATGTTTCCTTATAAGAGGCTGAAGAGTTTCAAGAGACCCAGTCAGCGTTCCTTGGGATGGAGCAGGCCCATGTTCCATGGCTTGACTTATATAATAGGGTTTAGGTAGAACATTTTTTGTGAAGGGAGTCAACATTATCTTCATTCTTCACTTCCCTGAATCACGCCCTTCCCTCCCTTTTAGTCAACCTTCACTCAGACTCCTAAAAATCTCCTGCTGTTCATCCAAGGTCTTTCTTGTATTAAGGAAACAAATTAGTTAAGTGACTTAGGGTAAATGGTGACTAAGAATATAGCTGTCTTAGTCCATTTTCTGTTGCTATAACAAAACACTTGAGACAGAGAAACTTGTAAATAAGAAATTTATTTGGCTCATAGTTTTGGAGGCTGGGAAGTCTGAGTGCCCGGTGCCAGCATCCACTCAGTATCTGAAGAGGGTCTACTTGCTACATTATTACATGGCAGAAGGCCTCACATGGTGAGACAGCAAGTATGCTAACTCAGGGCTCTCTCTTTTCTTATAAAGCCACTAATGCCATTATAGGGGCCCCACCCTCATAAACTCATCTAATCATATTTACCTCCCAAAGACCCCCAACTATAAATACCATCAACATATGAATTTGGGAATAAATTTCCAACATGTGAATTTTTTTTTCCTTTTGGTACTGCATATTGAACCCAAAGACTCATAATGCTAATACATGTATACTCTACCACTGAGCTATATCCCCAGTTCTTTTAAAAATTTATTTTGATCTGGGGTTGTGGCTCAATGGTAGAGAGCTTCCTTAGCATGTGTGAGGCACTGTGTGCAATCCTCAGTACCACATAAAAATAAATAAAGTTATAAAAAAAATTATTTTTAGACTGGGTCTTGCTAAGTTGCCCAGATTGGCCTCAAATTTGTGATCCTCCTTCTTGTCTCCCAAATAGCTAGGATTACAGGCATATGCCACCATGACTCACTAACACATGAATTTTTGAGGCACATACTCAAATCACAGCAGTATCATTCTAGAGAAGGACCACAGAATTAGAAGCTCAGCAAAATGTACAGTACAGAAGAGATTCTAAACACATCAGCTTAGCTTCAAATATGTAATTGCTCATTGTACCCTTTTGCTTTCTTCCAAATCCTGACATTGGTGTCAAGATCCCTGCTTGACTAACAACTGAAGCTCTTTCTTTAGGATTCTGTTCTATTATCTGAGCAGATGAGTCCTTTTTCACTTCCACCAAGTGACCCTTGGCCCAGGTGGCACGTGGCCAGGTAAGAACACCAGACAGAGAGTCAAGTGACAGTCTGGTACTGACTCAGCATAACTGGTTGGATGGTTTAGAAAATAATCTGGAGACCCTTCCATGTGCTTCCTTCACATTAAAGGTCTACAAGTTCTGGGAATGGGGAAGGAAAGAGGATATAAGGTTAAATAAGAACAGTTCCTGAACTCAAGGAGTTTCTGGAGTAAACCTCATTTCTTTGCATGAAAACCAACCACAGTACCATCCCCCAGAAAACAATATGTTGGTGTATTCCCACTGGAAATTTTTCTATGTTGTTGTTTACTCATTTGTTGCTTCCTTTGTTTGACAAAATTTTGCTTTTACCATAAACTTTGTAACACAAACATTTTCCCATGTCAGTACAAATATTTTAATGATTGGATTATATTCCAGTAACAAGATGTGCCAAAGTTTGGAAAATCAACTCTTGTCATTGTTATTTTTCCCTAACACCATTTAGGATGGTAGACTGTTGTGGATGGCTTGGGGTTAGTGTCAGTAAGAGAATGTAGAGAGAGTTTGCAAACATGAAGTATAACATGAAGAAAGGACTCTGGAGAAAAATGGCCAATGAACTACCCCCCAGAATCCTAAAGAATGTTCTATCCTCTACCTCCCCTGGGTTGAGACTGAGTTTTAAGCCAGAGTTTTAAGAACTAATGTTGGTAACACAAGGAGAGGGTCCTACCTGATAACATACCTGGTGTTATAGGACCAAGCACCCTATGCTCCCCAAGAGAGCCTGAGGGGGTTTCCACCCAGTTCTGAGGCGAGTGCACATGCAAAAGCCACAATGGCGCCTAACTTCCCCCTGGGTTTGGCCCAACCAATGCCCTTAGGCATTTGAACAGTAATTGCAGCGGCAACAAGGGTAATCACTGCAGTGGGACTGCTGTCTCTCTTCCATTGCCATATGCAGGCAGGAAAATGACTTGGTATATTAGTCAGTTTTTTATTGTTGTGACAAAATAACTGAGAAAAAAACTTTAAGAAGAAAAGATTTATTCCGGCTAATGGTTTCCGAGGTTTCAGTCCATGATCAACTAGTGCCATTTTTTCTGGGCCTGTGGTTAAGTAGTACATGATGGTGGAAGGGCATTGTGGATCAAAGCTGCTCATCTCATGGCAACCAAGAACCAAGAGAGTGAGAGAGAGGAAGAGGCCAGGACGATATGTATCCTCCCAGGGCATGCTCCCAGTGATCTACTTCTTCCAACGAGGACCTACCTCCTACATTTCTACCACTTTCCAATATTCCATTCAATTATGAATGCACCAATGGATTGATTCACTGATGAGATCAGAGCTCTCATGTTCTAATTACTTCCCAAAAGGCCCACATCTGAGTATTGCTAAAATGGGAACCAAGTCTTCAATACCTTAGCCTTTGGGGGATCCAAATTATGACATCCAGCTTTAGCAGGAAACTCAGGAACACAGGAGACATAAAAAGGTATGAGGAAGTTTGGGGACAAGGACAGAAGAGGAAGAGATAGGTTGAGAACAAAATAGCACCCTAAATGAAGAACCCCCAAGCCAGACCATATTATTTGGTACTTCTCCCACCAAGAGGCACCTGGGCATATTTGCCCTTCAGTTTTCTTTATCACCTCTCCCCTGCTCTGCTTTCTGTGGAGTTGGGGTAAGGGTCTCGTTCCTAAAGCTCAGATCCCCATGCTGACTCAGCTTCTGACTGTACTTGGCACAAGTAGGAAGGAGGAAGGTGGAAGAAAAGGAGAAAACACCCATAGTATTTATCCCTATCAAAAGTATTTCTCCCCATCAGTTCTTCAGGTGGCAGTTCTGACAGCACCTGTATATCCTCTGTGGCTCCAGCTCCTGCCAACCTCACCAGTCATGGCCCCAGCATGAATGACCAACCACCCGGCTTGGGGAAAGCTATCTCCTCTCCATGTCCCTGTAGCCAAGGTGTGGTAATGGCCTCTACTGTGCTAGTCTACGTGTTGACTCAGTCCACAACTGGTTAGCTCTTTCAACGCCTGGGTAAACCTCCCCTGTTTTAAATATTCTGAATGAACTCCACGGTCCATGGGTCCCCAGGGTTGGCCTACTCTGATACATTCTTGGTTCCAGGAGGGACACACATTCAAATGCTCTGGCAACTACTGGACATCTTCCATCTTCCAGGTTCATGACACTTGACACTTACTCTTCACATAAATTACAATAATCCTGTATGTTAGATGTTGTCCCATTATACAATATCTAAAAGGTGAGGAAGCTGCATTTCTGAGATGCTAAGTACTTATACATCCTCCTACCATTAGCAGATTCTATGATACAAACCACAGGTCTCTCTGATATTATAAATCCATTTTACCACATTAGGGAATTTCTGCTTACTAAGAGGAATGATGGTCTTCTCTTAGCATTGTTGAGTATTTATATGATGCTTACATTAATTTGATGCTTCATATGTTTACATTAATCTTTGAAGATGAGGGCAATGGTTGCCTCTTAAACTGGGCATGTACAATAAGGTGGACACCAGCTCATGTCCAAGAAAACAATACTAAGAAATGTATGGTGCACTTATTATCTAAGGAGTACTTTGCAGTTGCTTTAATAGCTGGTGACTTCAGAATTCCACAGAGCCCAGGAAATTGCATTATTTTATCCAAGTCATTAGAGAGGGCTCAAGTACCAAGCTACTTAGGGCCTGCTCAGACTGACCAATTCACTTTGCTTCTCACAGATGAGCCTCAAGACTCCAGCTGATGACAATCCAGGGTGCAATTAGCACTACTCTCCACTCTGGAGGGGAGGGACAGATGCTGTGGAGGGAAAAATGTTCTACCTGTGAGGCCAGCCTGGGTTCCAGACTAGTAGGATATTGTGGGTGTGTCAGAGAAAAGACCTGATGGGAACAGGCTGCCGAGAGGCATTCTGAAATCCTGGTTTCTCACATCTCAGGGATGTTGGTGTTTATCAACTCCTACCCCCGATGTATTTACATTTCTATTTTGAGCATATTAAATCATTAGGAGTCTGGAAGTATGAAATCCCAGGAAAACCAGAAGGGTATTTTCAGGAACCCACTTGATGTAAGTCTGTAATTTCTTCTGTCTGTATAAAATAGAAAAAATGAGTTTTTCCTTGTGGGCCAGAACCAGAACATCTTTGTGCCTCCACCAACTACACTGTGACTGGCACCTTGTAAGTTTTTAATAAATATTTGTTGTATGGATAAAGAAGGAATAAAATAATCTTGCCAACATCAAGAAACACACTTTTCTTCATTCTCCCTTCTATTCATTTGCTCAACACATCTTAAGCAGATGTGTGACAATGCCCATGCCGGATATCTCTACAGTGAACTTTCTGAGAAAATGTCAAATTATTTTTCATAGTGACTGCACTATTTTATATTCCCACTAGCAAGGTGTGAGCCTTCCAATTTCACTACATCCTTGCCAATGCTTGCATTTTTGTGTCTGTGTTATTTTGTCAGTGTGTGTGTGTGTGTGTGTGTGTGTGTGTGTGTGAGTGTGAGTGTGTGTGATTCTAGCCATCCCATAGTGGATGGAAGTGGTCTTATCCTGTCTGTAAGTACTTTAGCACAATATGCTCACACATATTAAAACTGTAGTTCTGTATATATTCTATGCATTGGAGAACTTTAGCCACACACTCATTCAATCAAGATTTACTAGCTTTCCATCACATGCCCAGCACTTCTGGGAAGGGTTAGTATGCTAGTCAGCTTTCTGTTACTGTAAGAAATACCTGAGATAATCAACTTATTAAGAGAAAAGGTTTAATATGACTTGCAATTTTATTTTTGTGCTAGGGATTGAACACCGGGGTATTTAACCACTGAGGTATATCCCCAGTTCTTTTTCTTTTTCAAGACAGGCTCTCACTAAGTTTCTGAGGTTGGCCTTAAACTTGCAATTCTCTTGTCTCAACCTCCTGAGTTGTTGAGATAACAGGCATGTGCCATCATGCCCAACTTGGCTCACAGTTTTATTGGTTTCACTCCATGGTCCAATTGGCCCCTTTGCTTTTGGGCCTCTGATAAGAAAATACACATGGTTAGAACACATAGTAGAGCAAATCTACTTAACAAAAGAAAGAATACAAAAGAGAAAGTGGAAGAGACCAGGGTCCTACAATCCAATGACCTTAAGACCTCCCACTAGGCCTCTTCTCTTAAACTCTCTACCACCTTCCACTAGTGTCAAGTTGGGGTCAAAGTTTTTAATACATGGGACTTTGGAGGAACATTTGAGATTGACACTATAGCAGACAGGGACACAGACAAAAAGAACAAGGCAGTCCTGCCCAGTCTTGCAGAATTTACATTTGGTAAAGACCTAGATGAAACATGAATGAAATTGGTTGCACACTGGAACCAGCCTCTGAGGGACAGGAACAAGGGCTGAGGTAAAGAACGGTCATGTGTGCACAGGCGGGTGAATTTCTCAGGGTTCTTCTGAGAAACAGACTCAACAGCTTGTGAAATTTATTTTAAGGAATTGACCCATGCACTTGTGGAGGCTTAGTGAGTCCAAAGTCTCATGGGAAAGGCCAGCAGACTGGAGGCTCTGGGAAGAGCTGCAGTTGGTAGAGGCAGTCTTCTGTGGAACCAGGAGGAGCCCACGTTGCAGATGAAGTTCAAAGACCATCTGCCGGAGAATTTCCCTTTGCTCAGGGGATGTCAGCCTTCTGTTTTCTTTTCCAGGCCGGCTACTGATCGAATGAGGCCCAGCCACAATAAGGAAGGAAATCTATTTTAAAGTTCATATATTTAAATGTACATTTCTTCCCTAGCACCTTTGCCTAACAGAAACATCTAGAATAATGTTTGCTGAAATATCTTGACCCAGAAAACTTGACACATAGAAATAATCATTGCAGGGTTTTGGGGTGTCCACAATAAACAGATAACTGGAAACAGGTGATACTTACACTGAGATCTAAAGGGTAAAAGAAATCAGGTCTGTAAAGAGTAGGAAGAACAACCAGCAGAGGATCCTGGTTTCTGTGATTTTCTCTCAAACTGGATTTCTCTTCTTTTTATCACCTGTTATCAAGGTCTGTAAAAAATAAAAGGGAATAACAGCTGCTCCTTTGGTGAAATCAGGGATGTGGCATCAAGTGACCAGGGTGTGTATGGGGGGATTCCCCTTCCTTTTCCAAAATGGGAAATTTTGTCCATTTCCAAAGTTGGATATGAGGGCAACTTTCCAAAAAAGCAATGGAAAAAAGGGCACATCTCAAAAGTTCCAAAAAACATGTTTGAGACCATAAGGATTTGCCTTCAAAATTTCCTTGGAAGTCAAAAGTTAAACAGTACTTGACAAATAGGATCCAAATTATTTCTGGAAAGGCAGAGCCTGACCAGGCACGGTGGTGCACACCTGTAATCTCAGGGAGACTGAGGCAGGAGAATCTTGAGTTCAAATCCAGCTTCAGCAACAATGAGGGGCTAAGCAACTCAGTGAGACCCTGTCTCTAAATAAAGTACAAAATAGGGCTGGAGATGTGGCTCAGTGGTTGAGTGCCCCTGAGTCCAATCCCTGGTACCATTAAAAAAAAAAAAAAAAAAAAAGGCAGAAAAGGCAGAGACTGTTCTCACCATGAGGAGTCACAGATCTGGACCCATCCTAATAGAGAGAGGGTGGGATTGTTCCCCACATGTTTTTGGTGCTTGGACACATGTGACCAGGGACGTGCTTTCCTCCACTTTATTGAGGCTTCAGAGCTCAAATGGAACAAAACAAGGAACAGGAAATTTGACCCAACACATGTCCCTCTTCCATGCTGCCTGGGTTTGGATGTATGCCATTTTCTCCACAGGGATGACCAGGGTGCCAGGATGTGTGGACTCCTCTGAGTCACCAGTTTTGAAATTTCTTGTTATAAAACCTGATTCATTCATTAACAAATTTCTACTTAAAATTGGTCAAGGCATCTGTAAGGAGCTTTGAGCAAGTCTCTTAATCTCTCCAAGGTTACTTCCTATTTTGTAATTGTCAGGGTTCTTTCTTCCTTGGGTGAGGGGCTGGTAGTTTCCAAGTCAACCAATGTGTGGTAATTATTTGCCTCTCTGATAGTCTATCTAGCAAAAATCCATGTCCTTTTTTCCTTGGTTCTCTGCTCTAAGGCCTTTCCTCCCTCCCTTCCCTTCCTCTATCTCTCTTTTTCAATCAAGGAAGATCCACAACATCTCTCTGAAAGAAGTATAAAGAGCTGCGCTGTTTTCCTAGTCAGCCTGGGCTCCTGCTGTATGCTCCTCTTCAGAAGGAGCGAGGCCCTGTCTGCCCTCTTCTTCAGGCTAGGGGTTGACTCTTGATTCCAGTACCTCAGCTTCCACAAGTAAATTTACTCACCAGCCAGATTACGACTGTTTTAGAAATCTTCCCCAAAGCCGGAGGAGCTCGTGTAGTTTGAAAACACTTGAATGAAAATATAAATTCTGGCAAATATTTTAGGTATGGAGATGAATCATAGGGGAGACATTCTCTGGTTGAATGTTAACTCTAAGGGTATAACAAAGTCAAAAAAGAGGTCGTGGTACCTCTTTTCCCTTTCCGAAAGTAATAGCAAACATGTGGCACTTTTGATGTACCAGGTATTTTTTTCATGTATGGTGGGGGTTGAACCCAGGGCCTCTCCTGGGACACTGGGGAAGAGCCACATCACCAGCCCAGTGAGTCATCACTTGGTCTCTTGAGATAGGTAGTACTGTCCCTATTTTCAGATATGGAAACTGATTCACAAATTGCTTAAAAACTTGCCCAAAGAAGTAGTGGAAAGTCAGAGTCCACTACACAAATTTTTAATCTAAAGATCAAAATGTCAAGCAGGAAACATAGTAGAGAGAGTCCCTTATCATGGTGGCCCTGAGTGAGGGCTTTCTGGACCTGCTCCAATCAGTGACCAGGGAGGAGGCCTGCTGGAGCGATTGTTGTGACTTGGTTCCTTTTCTTTTTGATGCTGGGGATGGAACCCAAGGACCTGTGCACCCCAAGCATGCACTCTGCCACTGAACTATACACCTAGAACCTGGGGGTCACATGGCTGTCACCCTCTCATCTGCAGGAATTAAATCCTGTTCCTTAAAGCGGTGCCTAGAGCCAGTGTCTCCAACAGCCAGATGCAAAGTATTCACTTGGGATGCAGTAAGAGGGCAGGTTTTGACTTGGCTGGGTGGGCATGGGGTCTTAGGCTGCTGCTGGTCCACTGACCGGAAAGCAAGGTCCTGAATTGCTTCTTGATCACCATTAGCAACCTCAGTGTTTTCAGTGTGAAGGAATTTTCTGCTAAGCCTTAGCTCTATATTTGAGCACATATTGACCTAGTTCCCACTCACCATCTCTGTTTTTAATCACTGAAGTGGTTGTTTTCCATTTACAAGGCTGTAATGGGCTGAGTGGTATCCCCTCATGATTCATATATTGCTGCCCTAACCACTGGTACCTCAGAATGTGACTGTAGCTGGAGATATGGCCTTTAAGCAGTAATTAAGCTGAAATGTTGGGGAGGAAGTGAGCCAATCTGACTGGAATCCTTATAAGAGGAGGGAATTTGGGCACACAAAGAGACACCAGGGAAGCATGTGCGCAGAGGGACAAGCACGTGAGATGCATCAAGGAGCCTTCTATGAGCCATGAAGGAAGGTCTCAGGAGAAATCAATCCTGCCTAGACCTTGACCTTGAACTTCCAGCATGCAGAACTATAGGAAATAAATTCCTGCTGCTTAAACCACCCAGGCATGGAGTTTAGTTATTGCAGTCTGAGTTGACTGATGCAGAGGGTATCCATCATCTGAGACCCCTCCTGCATCTGAGGAACCCGCCACGGTGTGAGTGTTGCTAGGAGATAGGCCTGCACCTTCCACTAGGAGAGCTCAAAAGAAGATGGTTGTTTATCCTGTCCCTCTACAGAGGGGACAGGTAGCCTAAGCCTGGCTCTTTCAGGGACTCTGAGTTTGATGTGAGGTCACCCACAGGCCAGGGCAGCTGTGGTGGCACCCTTTGTCAACCTAGTGACCATGGAGGAATGCAGTGCCCAGTGGTGGTAGGGCTGCTGCTGGGTTCCAGGGCAGTATGGAATGTTCAGGGGCAGTGGCAACAGTGTCCCAAATGCACTGTCCTGGGTGAGTCCAAGAGGGGTCCTGGCCTGGCTCCCTGAGTTCCTTGCCTTTCTTCTAAACTCAGTTCTGCAGCCTTCCTGACAATGCTTCCAGCTCCCCAAGTCTTTCCAATTGATTCTCCTTCTACTTAAGCTCCCTAAAGCTGATTTCAATTTTCTCAATCAATACCTTTGACTTGCATAGATTTGTTCAAAAATTTTGGAATAATCGACCTTTTTGTGCTCTTAAACATTCTTCAGCTGGCATTCGTTTTAGTCATCAGCGTCTGTCACCTTCCCATCACAAGCAGAGCAATGACATTTCCTCTGTTTTCTATTATACCTAAGCATAATCTGGGATTGTGGACCATCTGGAGAATCACCATGCTCAGCATTCTAGCCAGGGAGGGTGAAACACATGTGGGTAGTAAGTCCACATCATAATCTGCAACCTGAATCAAATGTCTCTCTCATTCTGTCCCTTACGCCAGGGTGTTAGCACTGAAAATGAAGAGGAAAATGAACCAGACTTCTTCCAGTAGAGTTATGCAGAGATTTACATCCGTGGAGACCTGCCTGCACGATAGTCTCACGTTGGTATTAGGATTGATCTTGCCCATAGTTTCAGCACCCAGACCTCTTTAGTTAATCCCTTCTCCTTGCTCCAGTGCCCCTGAGTCACTACTTTTGAAATCTTTTATTATAAAACCATATTCATTAATTGAAACATTTATATTTAAAATAAACTGAGGCATTGCTATGGAAGTTTGGGCAAATCTCTTAATCTCCCCACGTCCTGGTTTCATTATTTACGAGAGGAATAGGCTTCAATCTTGCAGGATGATTTAGATTTGGCAGGATTCTAAGTTCTGTCCACCACTGGGGTCAGGAAAGGTCACAGGGGTTTGGAGGCCTTGGAAGATGGGTCTGCTCTGAGTTTATCTGCTAGGAGCTTGGCAAGCCTCCTCAGATGGAACTTTACTGAGGCTCAAGCAAGACAAGTCAGATGTAGTCACAAAGCTTCATCCTGGGGAAGGGGGTGTGACTCCCTGTTCATTGCATGTCTGTCCTGTGACTTTGCCTTCCATGTCCAAGTCTGATGGAGTGATAGTAATAAAGGGAGGAGAAAAGAGGAAGTGGCCACCAAGGCCCAACAGAAAGAACCACTTTTCTAGAAACCAAGATACTGGGACACAAATGGCATTGTTGGGTATCCATCTGATAGAATGTGGAGGTAGATATGGTCTCTGCATCTTTGCCAGAGTCCACATGCTGTTCAGCACCTCAAAGCCTCCAGTTCTTAGTAGCTGTTCCTGAAGAGAAGTGGGAAGAGCCGAGGTGTCCACTGGGCAGTCAGTGGCTAATGGCAGTCATGTGGCAGTGATCAGTAGATGGAGCCACGACAAATGAGACCAAAATTGGCAGAATTGATGGAACCGGAACTTCTGTGAAATACCCCCAGGGACTAGAACTTACCTCTGTACTGTGGTCCTGCAACAATAGGTGGGATCAGGGCTCAGAGAAGACTGGGAGCAGCACAGGTATGACTTTGAGCACAGTGCTGGTCACAGAGTTGGTGGAAGAGTTGTGGAAGCTACCAGCCCATAGAATATCCACACAAATTGTGACTAACCATTGATGTCACCTGTTTAAGGAGATGGCCTTGTGAGGCCCAATGGGGTCTTAAGTTTCTATTTTTTTTTTTAATAATGAAAAACACTCCTAGACTTTTGTTTCTACCTTAATGGTTGCCTGGGGGGAGTCTAGGGGTCCAGGGTCTTCTCTTCAGAGACCACGAAGGATATGAAGGGGAGGGTAATGTCTGTTCTCCATGTCCTGTGCTGAGGCCAACCAGTGATTGCTGGCAAAGGCCAAATGATACATCATGGCATCATGAACTTTAGGTGGTCTGTTTATCTGCCTAGTGGCAGAACCTACAGGCCTTGTGAAGCATTAGAATAGAACTTCTGGGTTAGGGTCATGAAATTGAGAAAATAAATAAGATTGAGTGTTGGAAAAACATTTGTGGGCTCTAAGTACTATTCCTGGAAAAGATTGAGATGCAACAATTTGAAGCATTTACTATCAGGTTGATTAACAAACTTTAAAATGTAGTAAAGTATGGTAAAGGAGGTTGTCTTGTTGAGGAAGGTTGAGCAATCAATAATTTTCCTTTTGTAATCATAATTTTTGTTGTCTTAGTGTTTGGGACAGACAAGAATGTACATTTACTTTTTTTTTTTTTTTTTTTGTGCTAGGAATTGAACCCTCGGCCTCCCATTTACTAGGCAAGTGCTCCACCACTGAGCTACATCCATAGCCTTGCTCCAGTGTTCAGATAAGCCCTCTATGCACGTGCATATGTGTGTGTACACACACACACACACACACACACACACACACACACACACACCACAGCTTGGTCCTCACTTTAAACCAAATCTGTGGTTTAAGGAGTTGTTGAGAATCCTATAGGAAAAGCCTACATGTATCGCCCATCACAGATGAATAAATCTAAGGGATTTGACAGCAATAGTGGAAGCAAAGAAGGTTGGGAAGGAATTGAAGATAGGAGAGGGAAGAGCCGGAAGGGGCAGGTTCAATTTCTATTGGCAAGATATAATATTTTAATTAATTTGGGACTTGATGGAAGTGGTGGAGAATATTTCTTTATTCTTGCTCTCATCCAGTATTCTTTTTTGTCTTATTCTTCAACATATAACTTAATTTTAAAAAATGGAAAATAACCATTTACGTCTTAATCAGGAAATTATTAGACATTTCCCTTCTTAATGCCTCCATATGTAATTTTATATTTAGGAAAGTAGACATCCTGTTGTTGACTTGTCACATTTATTTAACTCCATAATTGATTTTTTTAAATTTGCTAAAATACCTGGAGATAAAGCCACAATAGCATTTGATTTGAGTTTATTATGTGGTAAGCATTATACTGAACACTTTATATATATATATATATATATATATGTGTGTGTGTGTATATACACACACACACATATATATACATCGTTTAATTCAATGCTTATAACAATCTCACGAAGTAGGTATTATTGACCCATTTTATGACAGCTGAACCTTTCTATCAGAATGAATACTTACCTGGATGGAAAATGCCACACTTACGCATCATGGTCACAGGATCTTTTTTTCTTAGTTGTAGATAGACACACAATGCCTTTATTTTGTCGATTTATTTATTTTCATGTGGTGCTGAGGATTGTACCCAGTGCCTCACATGTGCTAGGCGAGCACTCTACCACTGAGCCACAACCCCAGCCCAGTCCCAGGATCTGTAGTGGTCTGTTTATATGGTTGTGCTGGATCCATATACCTTGTGAGGCCTTATGAGATCTTGGAATAAATAGAAATAGCAAACTTCTGAGATAGGGACATAAAATTGAGTAGCTTCAAGTAGCAGAACACTTCGCTCAAAGTGACTTAAGCAATGTAGAATTTAATAGCTCATGATGTAGAAGTCGAGAGGTTGCTGTGGGCCAGGCATGATTCCGTCAGGACTCTCTCTCCATCTCTCTGAGATTCTCTTGGCTTTGTTCTCATCTACAGGTCAGATTCATCCTCAGGCTGGTGTCCTGGTAACTGTAAGAATTGTGGCCCTCACAGTCACAGGACTGTCACTTTCCCTGTAGAGCTCTCTGAGGAGTGAGGAAACAGAACACCTCAACAAACTTCCTCTCATATCTCATTGACCTGAGATTTTATCACCTGCCCAGGGAGCAACCAGAACTTGTGACTAGTTGAATGTCTTTTGCTGATTGTCTTGGGCCCAAGTTTCTGAACTAACCTTAGCAAAGAGCATGTAATTGCTTTTAGGTCAATTAGAGTCAGCTGTGTAAAATTGAGTTCAATAAATTAAAAGGTATTTTGCAAATAGCAGGACAATATGAGTGAGAATGTGGAGACTCTGGCTCTGGTCTCAGTTATGCACCCTTGGCTGGGTCACTGATCTAACCTAAGTGTCATTTTCCTCAACTATAAAATGAAGACATCCCTCTACCAGATGATCTCTAGGTACCTTCCCACTCTAAGCACCTCTGGGCTGATCACCTTCTTTTCCGTCCTCCCCTGACCTTGCCCTCCCATAATCCTCCTGGTCAATGCTGAGGCACTGTTGTTCTTTTCTTGAATACTCCCCATTTCTCAAAATTGTAGCAGCCTAATCCCCTATAGTTAGTAATTCATTATATTAAACTTTGCCTGTTCAACTTCTATCTTGCCAGTGAACTCTGAAGGACACAATGCTAACAGCTCACTCTTAGGCCATCATAGGATGTGACCCTCATCCTCATGGTCCAAGACAGTATCTGTATCACAGGCATTCAGATAGAGGAAGGGATGAAGAAGAGACAAAGGCTGATTCCTTGACACTTCTATTTATATCCAGTTGGCCTGTTCTACACTACAAGTTCACATTTAGCTGCAATGGAGGCTGAAAAATATAGTCCATATTCTGAGTAAACATGAGTCCAGTAAAAATTCTATTATGGAAGAAGGGGGAAATGAATACTGGAGAAAAATGGCAGTCCCTATTACATGGGTTAGAAATGAAATCAAGGAATCAAGAGTAATTGCCAGATTTTTGCATAAGCAAAAAGCATAGATGATTGCATATTGAGATTGATATTGTCATTAGAAACTAGAGTTAAGACCTTGATTTTAGGAACTCAGAGGAGTCATCAGCATATAGGTGGCATATGGGTCTGTGATTGGCTGAAATCATATAAAGAAAGAATTTAAAAAGAGGAGAACCCAGGGCACAGCCTGAGGCACAACATTTAGAGGTCAGATGTGTGTGTGGGGTGGGGTAGCAAAGAAGCTAAGAGGAAGTAGCCATTGCTGTTTGATGACATTAAGGAAAACAGAGAAAGAAGGAAAGTAGTCAGAGGCGTGGAAGAAAGGACTTTACTTCAATGAGTCTGATGGAAGCATAAAAATATGTTGACTGCTATACCCAGAGGAAGAGGTTGATGTCAATAGGAGGGAAAGAAGGTAGGATGGAGAGAGACTGGCCTTGGAGAGGAGCAGGAATCTTTCTTCCTTTGTATCAGGTGAGAAGACAAAACTATGTGGGTCAAGTTACATGTTTGTGGGTTGGTGGTAGAAGAGGTGGTATTAGTTCTCACCTAATTATAAGTATTTATGAGTATGTAATGAGGTCATGAAAGCAAGGAAAAAAAGGTTCGTGGAGGCTTGGGGAGAGAGGAGAAGGTGCCAAATAGTCTCCTCAAAGAGAGGAGATTAGTCAACAACTGGAGATAGTCTAAATATTTATTGACCGATAAACAAAATGAAGTATGCCTGTTCAGTGGCATATTATCCAGTAAAGAAAAGGAAAAAATTACTGGTCCACACTACAACATGGGTAAACCTTGAAAGCATTATGCTAAATGAAAGAAACCAGACACACAAGGTGACACATTATATTGTTCCATTTATGTGAAGTGCCCAGGCTAATCAATCCATAGAAATAGAAAGTAGATCAGTGGTTATCAGAGCCTGGGGGTACATGGAAATCAGAAACGACTGCTAATGGGGACAGGGTAGTGTTTAGGAGTGAAGAAAATGTCCTGGAATTAGATAGTAATAGTTGCACTACTTTGTAAACATACTAAAAAAACACTGAATTATATACTGTCAAACAGTGAATTATATAGTATGTGAATTTTATCTCAACTTTTTAAAAATAACGAGTTTAGGGAAGAGATCTTACCATCCAGTGGTGGGACAGGAGGCCACCTCAAGCTCAACGGAGCCTCAGCACCACAGCCACTCCCCTGAGCAGCCCCACTTTCTGTTCAAGGGTGTCTCTAAAATGAGGATTGAGTTCATCATCACAAGGAAAGGCGTATTAATACTGCTCTCTGGTTTTCCTTTTGGTATATAAATACACTTGAGGTGCTACAGCATTCTTAAAACTTATATTATAGGGCTGGGGATATAGCTCAGTTGGTACAGTGCTTACCTTGCAAGCACAAGGCCCTGGGTTCAATCCCCAGCACCACAAAAAAAAAAAAAAAAAAAAACAAACGTATATTATAGGTTTAATGAACTTTGGATGTAGCCCCTTTGAAAACCATGTTTGAAAACTACTTCTACTGAGGACACACAGTCCCAACTTCCTTCCCCACCCTTTGTTTACATCTCCTCCTCCAGATGTAAATCTTCACAGAATTAGTTACACAGGACACTCACCTACCACAAAAACAAAAGACTCCCCATGTGTCAGCTTCCGGGAGGAGCTCTGCAGAGGGCCCTTCGTCAACCATCTCATCTCAACCACAGAAACCCTTCTGGCCTCTGCCCTCAGTCACAGTGCCCTGACTGATATGACTTCATTTCCTGTCACCTCACTTTCTGTCACTGAGGCCTAGGCACTCCAGGCATCTATCAAAGGCAGCTGAGAGAGAGGCAATCTCCTGGGCACCTTAGGGACCCACAAAAGAAGCCACAGCATCTCACGCCCTTGGGATACCCCTCTACTCTTGGGGGTACATTTGTGGAGAGGCGAGAGGAATTACCCTGCAGAGGATTTGCTAGGCTGCATCTCACACTCACTTGGAGAGCCCCCTCCCCTTGAAGTGTCTGCTCCTTTAAATGGGAATTTAAAGGGAAAGGGAATGAAGCTTTATGAGGCCTTCTGTCTCCCAGATCTTTCGTGAGCACAGTAGGAGTCATCGGAGCCCCCTCCTCACATAGGAAGGTCACTGAAGTTTGGTTTAGGAAAAGTTCATAGGCTGAAGGATGAGTGCAGGAAGGCTCCAGCTGACCAGTGATATCTGCCTGGCCCACGCAGATATCCCAGCTGCTCTGGAGGCTGAAGCAGGAGGATCATAAATTACAGGCCACTTAGGTAACTTAGCGAGACCATGTCTCAGAATAAAATAAAAAGATTGAGGATGTAACTCAGTGGTAGGGTGTTTGCCAGCGTGGGTGAGGACCTAGGTTCAATCCCAGATTCCAGGGGTGGAAAAAAACTAGGGATAGAAGAAATTTATCTCAATGTTATAAAGGTTACATATGACAAACCCAATGGTGACATCATACTGAATGGAGAAAAACTGAAAGTACTTCTAAAATCAGGAACAAATCAAGGATGTTCACTCTCACCACTTCTATTCAATATAGTTCTCAAAACTCTAGCCAGAGCAATCAGGTAAGAGAAGGAAACTAAAGGGATACAAATTGGAAAAGAAAAAGTCAAACTATCTCTGTTTGCTGATGGCATGATCCTATATTTAGAAGACCCAAAAAATTCCACCAGAAGATTTAAAGAGCTGATAAATGAATTTAGCAAAGTAGTAAGCATACAAGATCAATACTCATGAATCCATAGCTTTTCCATACTCCAACAGTGATTCAACTGAGAAAGAAATCAGGAAAACCAACCCTTTCACAATAACCTAAAAAAAAAAAACAAAAAAAAAAAAAAACAGGAATTAATCTAACTAAGGAGGTGAAAGATCTCTATGATGAAAATTATACAACATTGAAGAAAGAAATTGAAGAAGACCTCAGAAGATAGAAAGATCTCCCATGTTCTCAGATAAGCAGAATTAATATTGTCAAAATGGCTATACTACCAAAAGCAATATACAGATTCAATGCAATCCCCATCAAAATACCAATGACATTCTTCACAGAATTAGGAAAATACGGTCCTTAAGTTCATTTGGTATAATAAGAGACCCAGAATTGCCAAAACAATTCGGAGCAAGAAAAGTAATACTGAAGGTGTCAAAATACCTGATCTCAAATTATACTACAGAGCTATCGTAGCAAAAACAGCATGGTATTGACGTCAAAATAGACATGAAGACTAACGGAACAGAATAGAAGACAGAGACAAATTGACATACTTACAGTGATCTGATACTTGACAAAGGTGCCAAAAATATATGTTGAAGAATAAGATAGCCTTTTAACAAATGGTATTGGGAAAACTGCATATCCATACGTAGAATAATGAAACTAGATTCCTGTCTCCCACCCTGCAGAGAAATCAAATCAAAGTGGATTAAAAACGTAGAACCCTTACAAATGCTAGAAGAAAACATAACTGACACTTGATCAAAAAGGTGCAGGTACCAACTTCCTCTACAAGACCTCTAAAGCTCAAGGAACAAAACTAAGTGACAGTAAGTCACTTAACTAACAATAAGTGAGATAGTATTAAGTTTAAGAGTTTCTACACAGCAAAGGAAATGATTAAGAGTGTGAAGAGACAGCCCACAGTTTAGGGAAAAATCTTTGTCAGATATTCCTCTGATAGAGGATTAATATATAAAAGACTCAAAAAATTCAATGCCAAAAGACCCCCCAAATAACCCAATCAATAAATGTGCAAAAGAACAAAACAGAACTTTCTCAAAAGAAGAAACACAAATGACCAAAAAATATATGAAAAATATTCAACATCTGTAGCAATCAGGGAAATGCAAATCAAAACAGTAAGATTTCATCTCACTTCATCAGAATGTCAATTATCAAGAACACAAACAATAATAAACACTGGTGAGGATGTAGGAAAAAATATACACTGATACATTGTTGGTGGGGCTGCAAAGTAGTACAACCACTCTGGAAAGCAGTGTGAAGATTCCTCAAAAAACTAGAAATGGAACCACCATAGGACCCAGCTATCTCAGTTCTGTTTATCCAAAAGAACTAAAATCAGCTTACTGTAGTGATAGAGCCATTTAAATGATTATAGCAGCATAATTCACAATAGCCAAATTACAAAATCAGCCCAGATGTCTATCATTAGGTGAATGGATCAATAAAATCTGGTATATATACCCAATGGAGTTTTACTCAACCATAAAGAAGAATAAAATAATGGCATCTGTCACTAAATGGATGGAAATGGAGAACATCACAGTAAGTGAAATAAGACAGACCCAGAAATTTCAAGGGTCAAATATTTTCTCTCATATGTGGAAGCTAGAGCAAAAGAAGGGAAAGAGGGATGTGTGGCAGGGTGGAGAGGGGATCTGATGTCCTTAATATATAGGGAAGATCAGTGGAATAGAAGAATGTTAAAGTGAGAGAGGAAGGAAGGGAAAGGGGAGCAAAAATGGAATGAATTTAATAATATCATGTTATATGCACATATAAATGCACCAAAGGGAATTTTACTTTTATGTATATGTAGAAAGTACCAAGCAAAAATTTTAAAAATAGCCAGGTGCCATAACACATACCTATAATCCCAGGAGCTCAGGAGGCTGAGACAGGAGGATCAAGAGTTGAAAGCCAGCCTCAGCAATTTAGTGAGGCCCTAAGCAACTTAGTGAGACCTTGTCTCTAAATAAAATATTTAAAAGGGTTGTGAGTGTCACTCAGTGGTTAAGTACACCTGGGCTCAACTCCCAGTACCAAAAACAATAAATAAATAAAGGAACAAAAGGAAGATCCGTAGAATGGAGGGAGAATAGGGGTAGTGGCAAGGGAAGGAAAAGGTGGGGGGGTGCAGATGGAAATCAGATTCCTTACGTGTATTATTTTGTCAAAATAAACCAGAGTATTATGTATAATTATAATACTCTAAGAGGGGAAAAAAAAAAAGAAAAGAGAAGGGAAGGGAAGGGAAGGGAAGGGAAGGGAAGGGAGGAAGGAAGGAAGAGGCTCTAAAGTCCAAAAGTTACCAGGTCAGTACGATGGTCTGTTCTTTTGAAACCCCACTTCAACCAAACACCTCTCAAACCCTCATAGCAGCATATGCTTCCTGGAAAGGAGGTGGTCCTAACATCCCGTGTGGGCATTATTCAGAGCAGACAGTGAGAGCCTTGGGTTGAACAGCCAATCTGGCCCTGGGGCATCCTCTGGAGTGTGAGTGGGGCAGCAGGGTACCAGCAGTGGTGAGCAGGAGGACCACCAGACTTACCAGAAAGTCCTACCTCAAATGAGCAGAAATAGATCTCCAATACAGAAATACTGAAACCAATTCCATGAGATGCTGAATCACAACTTGCCTCCTAAGAGGGTGGGAGGAAGCGCCTTCAGAGCAGTCAGTACAAAAGCATGAATTTGGGGGATTCTGAAAGTAGTCACAAAGTAGCAGAAGCTAGGGGCAGGTGGGTTAGTGACATCCACATTAACAGTCTATCTCCTACTAATGGGACTAACTGTCAGGTTAGAGGAAGCATGGAGAAGAACAAAGCATCACACTGACCAGCTCACACACCAGGAATCTAATCATGGGGAATGATCAGCCAAGCTCAAATTGAGGGCCCATCTGTATCTCACTGGCCTATACTACTTTAAAAAAAAAAAAAAGTCATTGTCATAAAATACAAAGGCTGTAAGTTAGAATCTAAAGAGATTTGACAGCAAACATAACACACAGTTGTAAATGTTCTTTCTCTACAAAGTCTATTTTTAGGTCCACCAACAAAATATGTCTAAGATTTGTAGACTGGAGGATAGTATTTTATGAATGTCCATTTCTTAAGTTTGATAATTATGTCGTAGCTCCGTGAGGAAATTCTCACTTCCAGAAAAACATGCAGTGAAATATTTAGAAGTCAAGGAGTATCACATCTGTCTTACTCTTAAGGGATCCAGAAAAATGAGAGAGAGAAAAAAAGAGAGAGAGAGAACAGAAGAGGGGAGGGGAGGGGAGGGGAGAGGAGTAGAGAGGAGAGGAGGGGAGGGAAGAGGAGAGGAGAGGAGAGGAGGGAAGAGGAGAGGAGAGGAGGGGAGGGAAGAGGAGAGGAGAGGAGGGGAGGGAAGAGGAGAGGAGAGGGGAAGGGAGGGGAGGGGAGGAGAGGAGAGGAGAGGAGAGAAGAGATGTTGCCATGAATAAAATCAAGATTCTGCTCATAAGAATGAAGGGAAGGATGGACTTAGGACTGCGAAACCTGTACACAGACCTTCATAAGTGTCCTATTGCTGGGAAAATAACCTGGATAAATTCAACCCTGACCTATGAAAATGTGCAATGATATATAATAGAACGTCAAGTGAGAAAATTTTCTATATCCTGATATTATTAAGAGACAAAAAAAAAAATCAGAAGTGTTAACCCCCCACCTCCACTCGGAGAACTGCCATCCACTGGCATCAGTTGCCTGCAGGGCCTGGTGAGAGGCACCTCTTATTTTCTCTCCTCCACTCCACCTCCACCTGGTGACTGTAAGAAGCTTGGACAGGAGGGGCATCCTCTGCATCTTACCCACTGCAGTCTTCATGGAAAGAAGCTCTTTCCTCTATTTCCTCCTTCCTGCTCTCCAAAGTCAAAGGACCGTAGGAAACCCCAAGAGATTCAGCTCTCAAAAGTTGGGGAGAACTTTATTTTAGCTCCTGGTGGGACTTACGCAGCTGCCCCTATTTGTCTGTTGGAGTCTGATCATCCATGGTCACCGGCTCCAGCTGGAGGATGATAGAAACTGACACAACAACTTAGTAAGTGTTGGGCCTAATGACACGTTAACTAACTCAGGCCGACTCCTTATTTCCTGGCGGGTGAGCAAGATCAAGGCTCAAAGGTGGTTCAAAGGTTCATGATGATAAATCGGACCACCCTCAGGGATTGGTTAACAACAGTTCCGCAAACATGATCAGCTCGTGCTTGCCATATAGTCCTATGGGACTCTCGCCTGCATGAACCCCGTGCCTTGCTGACCTTTAAGTTGATTGGTTCCCGCCTAGCCTCTACCCTACATAAAAGCTGTGCGATTTCCTCAATAAACGAGTTCCTGCTGTGACTGGTCTCCCTGACCATCTGATTGTCCTCTGCCCGGAGGGCTGGGTGCGGGTGGTCAGTCGGCCCTACCTTTCCCGGTCTGGCCTTGTGGGGAGTGTCCCCTTCCCTTGTCGCTGGTCGAGCAGAGCAAGGGGGCTTAAGACCCCAACAAGTAAGCATTCCTTCCCGAACACAAAGCTGCTTAAAAAGTCAACCATGGGACATAGAGACCCCATGTCAGAAATGATGGGTTGAGGGGAATCAGAAGTTAAGAATAACATGCACAGCATGACAGTCGGGCCTGACGCCAACGGGGGAAATTGGAGATGATTTGAGCAATGCGCCCTGAATGAGAAGCATTTTTATTTTTTTGATAGCTCTACAAAATGAATGTGGACATTTGTGCGGTTAAATAACACTGCGATGGGATCCGATTCTGCTGTCAGACAAACGTAGAGTGGAATCTCCACGGTGCCACTTGAAAGTTGAATGTCTCTAACCCCTTTAAAATTAGGTTTTCTCTTCTGTAATTTAGATCCAATCTCAAAGGGTTATTTTAAGTAATAAATAAAAGAACGTATTAAATGAATCTGGCCTATAGTAGAAACTCAATAAACGTTAGCTATTATCCTGATTAGCCAAGTTTCTTTGGAAGGAGGGTGCCTGAGGCTTATGCTGAGAAACCTGACAAATGCTTTTTTCTCTTAGTCTTTTTCAAAGTCAGAATCACGTCCACGAGTCCAGCTACAGTGTTCACATAAATATTTTTATGATAATATGTCCATAGAACAACCAAGAGAGGCAGTTCATCATCCATATGCCAGTGGCTCCCAGTTACATCTCTAGTCCAAGCCTCTTCTCCAAACTGCTCGGATTTATAGATTAAGTTTCCTACTTCACATCTCCATGTGGATGCCTAAAAACTGTCTTATACATGTTCAAAATCAAAGGCCTAATCTTCATCTCTCCAAAACACTCTTCCCACAGCCTTCCCCACTCCAATCTGTGGCAATCCTAACCTTCCAAGTGCTCAGGTGAGAAACCTCAGGATGTCCCTTTCTCTCACACATCTTATTTGTCAGGAGAGACCATTGATGCTGATCTCACAATACATCCAGAACTAGAGAACTTCTCGTTCCTCTTCTGTCACAACTCAGGTCCAAGCTCCTACTGTCTCTGCTCTGGGTTGATGCTGATCTTAACTGGTCTTTCTGCTGGCCCCTTGCTGTGGGTTGGAATGGGAGCTCCAGAAAAATATGTTGAAGTCCTAACACCCAGTACTGTGAACGCGATCCTATTTGGAAATAAGGTCTTTGCAGACATAATGAAGTCATGAAGGGGTGGCACTGGATCAGAATGGGCCCTAGGCAATGACTAGTATCTTAATACTATAGAAAGAGAGAGGCAAAGGCCTTGAAGGCCATGTGAAGGAGACAAAGACCAGTCTTACATAGCCACAGACAAAGGAACACCCAGGAGCATCAGCAACCACTGGAAACTGGAAGAGGTGAGGAAGGAGCCTCCCCTATAGCCTGCAGAGAGAACATAGCTCTCTCAACACCTTGAAGAATTTTTTTTTTTTTTTTTTTTTTTTTTTGCTTCTAGGCTCCAGAACTGTTAGAGAATACAAATCTATTATTTTAAGCCTTCCATTTGGGCTGCTTTGTTATGCTATATCCAGAAAACTAACATAGCTCTTCTATGGTCTATATTAACACAGACCCAAGAGGAACCTTTCTAGAAGTTCATTCAGATGGTATCATTCCTCCAGTTAAAACCCTCCAATGGCCTCTCTGTCAAAGTCCTTCCAGATGCTAAGAAGGTTCTCTGTGATCTCATCGTCCTCCTGTTTCTCTCCCCTTGTTTACTACATGACAGTCACACTGGTCTCCTTGCTGTTCCTTGAACAAACCAAGAACTCTCCCATTATGTGGTCTTGTCTCTGCTCAAAAGGTCCTTCTTTGCCTCTCCATGGGGTTCCTCCCTCACCTGCATCAAGTCTTCCCCCTGACTACCCTGTTAAAACTGCAATCCCAAACCTCCCAAACCTCTTTACTTAGCTCCATTTTTTCACCTTGTTTAGCACCTGCTCACATATCATGTAATTTACCAATCTATTTTGTCTTCTCACAAAACTAGAATAAAAACCTCCCAGCACCTTGGATTATGAAATTTTATATTAATATGATACTAACTGTACTTGTGGCCCTTAGATCTGGGATATATATATCCCATCCATTTTATGGGTAGTATTCTTCAATTTAAAATTCCAAGTATTCTACTAAAATTTTTAATCTTAGTTCTCCTATCTTTTATTTGTCAGAGCTTTTTTTGTGATCTTTAAGCATTTTTATAGCATCTTTGTTAGTACATGTGTATACTATCCTCTTTTGTCTCCCTAAAAACGTTTCTAATATATTTTTTCTTCTGTTTCTTGTGTCTCTCTGAGTTCCTTTTATCCTTCTTTTTGGTTTGTTTGCTTACCTCCATATTTCATGTTAAGGCTTTTCCCAATTGTATGGGTGACCCTCTGTGTTCATCTTGAGGACTGAGACGTGAGAAATTCTATGATATTCATGGAATATGTTTTAGAATACTGGTTTGCACTTCATTCCCCTAATGTAAGCAGTCTATACTTCTAATCCCCATTATGCCTGGACAGTTTGACATATTGGACTCCATGCAAATGTTATAGGACAGGCTATATGGGCAATGACTAAACAGACTCCATTTTACCTTGAAACTCCATGTTATGTAGGAAATATTTCTCCCATGGGAACACACCACCTCTGTACCCATTAACAGTTGCTTAGCATGACGTGTTTGGCAACACAAAATGGCAATTCTTATATGATGAAAAATTGTTCTCTTTTTGATTCCTATTTTTCTTAAACAATGTGCCATGTCAACAGTAATTGTCTAGATGTTAGTAACCATTATTTAATTTGTACCTAAGTAAGGTCATCTTGACCCACTTCCCCTTCTGCTTATGATTTTAGATTTCGTGATGTTAGTTTATAGTTTTGAATCATAGCAACAGGTACGTATGATTGATGTACTGACTTATGATATAAAAACCCCTGCAACCCCATGGTTGGGGCTGTTTTTGCGATAGCCATTTTCGGGGTGTTATGTGAGACAGTCAGCTGGTCGGCTAATAAAGACTCTCAAATTTGGGGAAAAAAAACCCTCCCAGCGTAATGATCTCCATCTGGTTTTCCCATTAAAGCTGACACATAAAAGGCACTCAGTAAATATTTTGAATGAATGAATAATTCTGTGGAGACAACACCGATTTCTTAGCAAAAGTCACCTCTTAAGGATGGATAATCCTCCTCCCAGTGGTTTGTGAACACTCAATGCCTGGGTCGATTAATCTTTAGGCCACATTCCTCCATATCCAACTTCAGTTGGTGTTATAGTTTGGATAGAAGGTGTGCCCCCAAAAGCTCCTGTGTTAACACAGGAAGCTTCAAAGTTGAAATAGTTGGATTATGGATTAATGGGGTGGTAACTGTAGGCATGTCTGCAGGATATGGGTCCACAGAGGTGTGCCCTGGAAGGGTGTACCTTCCCTGAAGCCCCTTCCCCTTGCCCTCTCTCTGCTTCCTGGCTGCCATATCCTGAGCTGCTTTGTTCCACCACACCCTTCTACCATGATGCTCTGTCTCATCTCCCACCCAGAGCAGTGGAGCCCCCTGAAATCATGAACCAGATAAACTTTCCAACCTCTAGGTTGTTCTTGTCAGGCATTTTGGTCACAGTGATGCAAATCTGACTTACACGGCTTGGATCTTTCCAAGTCAATTAAATGAGGATTAAATGAGGAAATGTATGAAAACACAGCTAACACTGTTCCTGGCACAGAATTGGTTCCTAATAAATTGTTTCCCTTCTCTTTTCCAACAAGTATGGGACTTGATTCTCCTAAAGGAGTGGGTCAGGGGCTTCTTTCATGAGTCCTTCTTGTGACAGGGACAAATGCTTGGGACAACAGCAGCAGATGGCCTTGGCACCTATACCAGAGACTGCTCTCCTAAGCTTGTGGGTAAGCAATGACAAGGACATGTGGACATGATGGGAAGACAGCACCACAGAGGTAAGTTATAAATTTCTGGTCTCCTGCAACAACAGGCCATTTAAGTGTGTGTGTGTGTGTGTGTGTGTGTGTGTGTGTGTGTGTTGGTGTTGCTTACTGTTTGTTTTTTACTGTTGATGACCCCGTGCTTGCTCCTCAGTGCCTTCTGGCATTTTGTGTCAGAGTACTGTATCAGCATCAGAGGACCCAGGGTCAAGAAGCAGTAGTGTGTCTACCACCAGGTACTGGTGCAATGAGTTGCAGGTTGACATGGTCTCCCAGCCCTGGGGACTTAGCTTTCCTGCAATGAAGTCACTCGGCAATGGCTGTCTCTAGTGGAAGGAGACTTGCATCTCTCAAAGCAGAACCTGGGGAGATGACATTTGTTCCAATTCACCTTCTCTTTTCTTTCTACCTTATATTGAAATCATGCAAGATTTCATAAAATATTTCTCTTCACATTTTCCATTAAAATTCAGCTATAATGTCAATAAGATATAGACAGTACCCTGAACTCCCTGAAAGAAGTATCCTGACAAAGCATTTGAAAATTTCCAGAGAAAGAGAGAATGCAAACGAGATTGCATCTTACTCTTATGTACACATTATCTCATAACCCTCTCAGGGCGTAGGTATTACCATTTTGTAGATGAGAAAACTATGGACTATATTGTTTAGAAAATGTCTCTAGGTCACTGTGTTACTTTCTTGGGGCCACCCTAACAAATTCCTACAAACGTGGTGGCTTAAAATAACAGAAATGTATCCTCTCACAGTTCTGGAAACCAAAAGGCTGAAATCAAGTCTCTGAAAAGATACATCCAAATCCTGACATCAGTTTTGTCTCAGCAGAATCATTCATTCATTCAACAAATATTTTCCTAGTGTTCTCTATGTGTTAGCAGTGTTGTTTGCTTCTGGAGATTCTCCTTGCCTGCATCTCCCCTAGTCTCTGGTGACTCCAGCAGTCCTTGGTGTTCCTTGGTGCATAGACACATCATTCCATCCTGTCTCCATCTTCACGTGACTTTCACATTTGTGTGTCTCTGTGTGTCATGTCTTCCTCTCCTTTCTCTTACAAAGGCAGTACTTACTGTATTTAGGTCCCATTCTAAGTTTTGGATAATCTCATCTCTAGAACCTTAATTTAATCACATCAGTCAAGACCCTATTGCCAAATTAGGTCGCATTCACAGCTACCTGGGATTAGGACTTGGACATGTCATTTGGGGGCCATTCAGGACTCTGCAGTCACTAAGAAATAGGGAAGCTGTGGACTGGGGATATAGCTCAGTTGGTAGGGTGCTTGCCCCGCATGCATAAGGCCTTGGGTTCAATCCCCAGCACCACAAAAAGAAAAGAAAAGAAAAAAAAGGAATGGCAAAGCCAAAACTCAAACCCAATTCTATCTGGAAAATCCACACTGCTGCCTGGTGACCCCAGGGGAACCAGCACAAACCACACTGGACCAGTAGATGATGTCAGGACCAATTCCTCTTCACTTCTTTTCCTGAGAGAAAAGTTCTATTTCTAAGTTCTCTTACTTTATCTGAATTCACATGGAATGTAAGTCCTTCTGAGAATTACTTGGGAAGTATGCGGTTTGCGGTTCTAATGCTAAGTATGATGTATTTGCACCATCCCTCTTCCTGTGAGGAGTTGGAGCTGTCCTGAGAGCATGCTGCAACAGAGCTGCTAGGAAGAGAACCCAGTCGGGCGCTGCATTTATAAAGGTGCTGCCAACGTCAGGGGTGGAGCTCTAGACCTGTCTATAATGTCTGAATATTATCTAATATAAGAATGCTTTTCTGGATACTGTGCAGTAAGGATCTCAGCAAGTTCCAACTCTGCATGTCTCAAAGAAAGTTTGCCCATGCTCAGATCCTGGGAGATAACCATAAAGCCCTTGGACCATCCTGCATAACAAGAGTGTTGTTGTTCACCTGAGACCCGCCCCAGGCCACATTTGATACTTAATGCTAATAATGTGACTTGCTATGGGGATCTTGAGCCATCTGATTCAACTTGATCTCTGGAAGGGCTAGAGTAGGGTGAACCATGTTGGGAGTCTGCCAAGCCCAAGTGACAACCTCCCGCAACCCCAAATACCAACTCTGGACACCAAGGCTCAAGTGAGCCTCTCTGTCGGCAATGCTTTGCATGTGTTCCCACATGTTGTTGCTGGGAGCAGTGAATATTGTCCGTATGTCTCCTCCAGGAGAGAACAACTAGATGTCCATGCCTGAGTCTCCCCTGGATTCCGTCCTACACAGCCTTTTCTTTGATTGATGCTAATCTGTATTCATTCACTGTAATAGACCATAGCCATCATCATGACAGCTTTGCTGAATTCTGTGATTCCTTATAGTGAACTGTTGAACCTGAGGGTCATCATGGTTTCTAAACACAAGAACAACTGTCTAATAAAAGTCCAAAGTTTTATTCTAACAATGCATGTTTTCTTCAATATTCAATTCTTGCAAAGTCTTGTTGAATCATAAAATACATTACAATGAGCACTGTTCCTTTCTTTATTCATCTTCACATCTCCCTCCTCCTTACAGTTCATTTACAGAGTTTCATATGTACTTGGTGTTCAATGAAGATCAAATGGAAAGGAAATCCAAATTCTGAGACTGAAGTAAAACCAGAGCTGTCTTGCACGGTTCCCACAGGCCTTGGTGAGCCTCCCTCTAAATACTCCTCTGAACAGGCCTCTACCCTGGGGGCACATCAACCACACAATGCACACCACCTGAGGCTGAGTGATGTGCACCTCATCTGATGAATTTGGATGACAAACTCTTCCAAGGTCACTCTTCTTGAAGCCTCTGTGCTCAGCACTGCAGCATGGTCAAAGCTGGAGTATCCGAACTGACCTTGTGGGAATACGCATTCCCTCTTCTCCATCAGTATGAAGTCCTGACTTTGCAATGGACAGCCTTTGTGTTACAGTTTCTGCAATTTAGGACACATGTAGTGCTGTTATGTTGTATTATAAATGGATGATCTCCCTGAATTGAGAAGTTTAATGAAACCCAAGGCTAAGCAGCTTCTTAAGTTGTGGCCTTGAAACAGATACCATGATCCCACAAGAAAAACTACAACATCCTCAACAGGTTAGTCATTTATGATTAGAATTTTAATAGACTCTTCCAAGTTTTTTGAAAGGCTTAGTATTAAAAGAAATAAAGCTGGTGGTTGAGTTGTGGAAAATAGTAGGGCATCTCCAAATGGCTGGAAATCGTATATTTCTCAAGGGTTTTTCTTTTGTTTGCTTTGACATAGAACTAAACCTTTTCAGCAAACAATGGCAAGCAGTCACCTAACAGACAAATCAGCCAATAGGCAGAAAATAGCTTATAAACCCTGAACATGGGGTAGAGACTGTGCTCTGCTGCCATCCAGAAATAGTTGAATATGTTACACTGCTTGCTTTAGTTCAGTTAGTCTGTTCATTCATCTGTTTGTCTTTTTCTCATGTCAATATCTTCACTGGCAAAGTTGGGATATCTAAACTGAACAAAATGAGTGAGTTGATTTTCAACAGAGTACTAAGACAATTAAATTGGGAAAGAATAATCTTCAACAGTGGTTCTGGGACAACTGGATATCCACAGGCAAGAATGAAATTGGATCCTTATTTCACATCATCATAAATAAAAATTAACTCGAAGGAGCAAAGGCCTAAACATAAGACTTAAAACTATAAAACTCTTAAAGGAAAACATAGGAGTTTATCTTCATGACTTGGATTAAGCAGCCGTATGTTAAATATGACACTGTAAACGAAAGCAAGCAACAAAAGAAAAAAATCAATTTAAAAAAAAAGGTATCATGAAATTTTTAAAATTTTGTGCATTAAAGGATACTAATCAAGAAAGTGAAAAAAATAAATCTCAGATGGGGGAAAATATTTGAAAATATGATAAGGGTCTCATATCTTACAATTCAAGAATAAAAAGACAAGCCTATTTTTAAATGGGCAAAGTATCACATTTTTCCAAAGATATACAAACAGTCAATAAACACATCAAAAGATGCTCAACATCATTAGCCTCAGGGAAATGCAAACCAAACCATGTTCAGATATATCAAACCCGCTTGAATGGCTAGAATCAAAACTCAGAGAGTAAGGGCTGGCAAGTGTGTGGAGAAATTGGAACCCCCACAAACCACTGATGGGAATGGAACTATACATATGCAGTCACTTTGGAGGAAAAACCTGGCCATTCTTAAAGTGGTTAAATATAAAAATTACCATATGATCCAGGAACTTTATTTCTAGATATACACCCAGGAGAAATAAAAGCACATGTCCACACAAAACTTTGTATGCAAGTGCTCATGACAGCATCATTGATAATGGCCAAACAGTGGAAACAACTCAAATGTCCCTTCTATGTATGGATAAATAAAATGTGATTTATCTGCCCAACAAAATATTATTTGGCAGAAAAAAAATATGAAGTCTAATGCTACATAACATGAAAGAACCTTGAAGACATTATGCCAAGTGAAAGAAGTCATCACAGGGACTGGAGAGGTGGCTCAGTGGTAGAATGATTGCCTGGTATGTGTGAGGCCCTGGGTTTGATCCTCAGCACTGTAAATAAATAAAATATCAAAGAGCCATTGACAACTAAAAATTATTTTTAAAAAGAAGTCAGCACAAAAGACTACATACTATAGGTTTCATTTATATGAAGTGTCCATAATAGACAAATCTATAGGAGAGAACATAAATTAGTGGCTGCCTTGGATGAGGGGAAAGACAAGTTAGACGTATATGGTGGCCACTGGGTTTGGGCTTCTTCCTAGGCTAATAAAAATGTTCTAATGTTGATTGTAACAATGGTCATGAAATTTGACTTTTTAAATAAATGAATGGAATGCTATGTGTGGTTATATCTCAAGAATATTTTTTAAAGATGAGCAGTTTTCCCGATTTTTTTTTTTTTTTCCTTAAGAGACTAGGTCTCACTATGTTGCCTGGGCCTAAATTCTTGAACTGAAGTGATCTTTCTGCCTGAGCTGTTGTTGTTAAGTACACAAATTCAGCAGATTTTCCTCCTCCTCTCCTTTGTCCAGGAGAAAAGAACCAGCATTTGTTGGACACTGTTATGATTTGTATATGAGATATCCCTCCAAAAGCTCATGTGGCAACACAAAAATATTCAGAGGTGAGATTATAAGGTTATGAGAGCCATAATCTGATCAGTGGACTAATCTATTTGGTGGATTAATATATATATTTTTTATATTTAAAATATATATATATATATATATATATATTTTTTTTTTTTTTTTTTGCCGTACTGGGGATCAAACCCAGGGCCTTGTGCTTGCAAGGCAATCACTCTACCAACTAAGCTATCTCCCCAGTCCTGGATTAATAATTTGAATAGATTCCTGGGTGGTAACTAGGTAGATATGGTGTGTCTGGAGGAAGTAGATCACTAGGGGAATGACCTTGGAGATTATATTTTCTCCCTGTGTAAGGAGAAAAATTAAATGCGTGACATTCTGTGTGCTGTGTAACTTGCAAAAAACAACTTAATTGTGCTGTAATGAGGTAATGATGTGGTGTTGCCCCAAGATAGGATTGACATTGCCCCAAGTTGGAGACAAGTGCAACTGACCCCGAGTAAGATAACTAACTTCTCCCAGACCAAGACCGGCTGGCAGGGTCTGATAAAAAGGATTTAAAAGGACTCATGTTGAGCCTAGCTCCAGTCCCCGTTTTACACCAATGACGCCAGTGCTGCACCAAGCCTGAAGGGGACTCACTGACTTGCTCGTTGCTTGCTGGAACATCTGTCATCCTGACCGTGACCGAGATGTTCCCGTGGAAGTGACCATGGAGCTGCCTTGTCTTCCACGACAGCGGAGCTGCCCGTGTGCGTCCTGTCTGAGACGTCTCCGCCCGGCCTGCCTGCTGTGACCTCGCCACCCTCCTTCGCCTTCCAACCATCCTCACCGATCAGGACTCCAGCCCGAGGGAGTTCCCCAGCGAGATCTCCTGAGCTGTCTTCCTGACTAACCTCTGGGAGTTGCTGCCCGTCGACTCAAGACACGTCACACAGGAGTGGACCTTAGGAACGGGTCTCAGCAAGGAGTGAGTCTTGCTTATTCGGGGCATATAATAATTTAGTGAGTAAGTTTTGTGTGATATTGTTGTGACTAAAGTAAGAAAACTATAATAATTGTGTGATCAGCATCAAAAAAAAGTCAATTGATTTTGGACCAAATTTACTCCTCCTTGCTGCTCGTGTCACCCTGGTTCCTGCACATGTCCATCCTCTCTCTCTCTCTTCTTCCTGCTACAATGAGCTGAGCAGCTTTCCTCCACCACACCCTTCTGCCATGATGTTCTGCCTCACCTGTGGCCCAGAGCAATAGAGTCACCTGACCATGGGCTAATGGGACCTTTGAAACCTTGAGCCCAAAACAACCTTTTCCCAGGTTGTTCTTGTCAAGTATTTTGGTCACAGTGATGCAAAACTGATGAAGATATTTTATTGACACAGGAAATTCTCATGCTAACACTACTAAGATCACAACCAATAAAAGAGAGGCCTGGTCCCCATGAGGAAGACATCTTTCTCCCAGACCTACAGTATTTTACCAGAGTGAACATGCACTAGGGACAAGGAAATAATCAGATTTTTCAGGGATTACTTGTCAACTGACTCTGAAATGACACTAATTTCAGAAGATCCAAAACATCACTGTGACCCAAGTAGGGGATTATAGAAATACGGTGATGTTTTATTTTTTTGTGTCAATTTGGTTGGGCTGCAGGGGGACCAGATTAAACATTATTCTGGGGTGTGCCTTTGTGGGTATTCCCAGATGAGACTCACATTTCCATCTGTGACCTCAGCAAAGAAGATGTGCTTTCCCATGTGGGTGGGCATCCTTCAATCTGCTGAAGGCCTGTGTAGAACCAAAAGTAGAGGAAGGGGGCATTGGCCCCTTTTTTCTTCCCACAGCTTATCTGGGTCATCTCATCTCTCTCACACACTAGGACTGAGATTTCTACCACACCCGCCCTGGTCCTTAGGCCTCGAGACTTGGACTGAATTACAGCACCAGCTTTCCTGGCCTCTAACTTTCAGACAGCAGCTCATGGGATTTCTCAGGCTCCGTAATCACATTGGCCAATATCTCATAATCTCTTTATCTCCTAATGGTTCTGTTTCTGGAAAACCCTGAGTAACATAGGAGATCAATGGAGTTTGAGCTGAGGTCCATCTCAACAGGTCCAGTGGGTTCCCATTTACAGAAGGCATGACTGATAGAGACATACTCAGCCGCTGGCAGAATCCCCGACTGCTGGGATTCTGGGCTCAAATCCAAGTCTGACCCCAGAACCTGTGTGATTTCCATTATGCTCAATGTCTTGAGGGTAGACCCAAGGACCAGCAGCTCTGGAATTTATTCCTACTTTCTATGTAACAAAGCTGTGCCTCCGTTGTTTAGGGTACCCTTACTTCAGCAAAGGAGAAGGAGTAGGAGAGCCTTAGAATTTTTGAGGGAAAAAAAAAAAACCTATAACATACAATGCACTGTATCAAACTATTTTACATGAATGACACAAGTATTCTGAATTTTAAAAAATTGAACATTGTTAAAAACAAGGTGTTATGTAATAAATTTATTTTTCATAAATCAAAATATGGAGTGACCTGTATTTTTTATACACACAAAGGGCTTTTTTTTTGTTTTAATTTTAAAATGTGCCTTATCAAATGGCCTCTGAATAAATCTCTTCAGTTGTTTTTGATTGATTAAAAAAAAAAAAGCTGTGCCTCTGTTTCCCGGCACAGAATAGATTAGAAGCAGCCAGTTAGAAGGAGATAAAAATTAGACTGCTAACAACCGTGAGAAATAAACACTGAAGGCCACAGTGGAGTGAAATCTATAGAAAGGAGCCAGGAGGGAACTCAAGAGCAAAGCAGCCTGCTGAGATCAGCAAAGAAGCCCCATTCCCTTGGTTCTCAAGGGTCTCCACCAGCCCTTTTCAAACTTGAATGGGACTCAGACTCTCCTAGAAGGCTTGATAAAGCACAAATTTCCAGGCCTCACCTCAAAGTTTCAGACTCCGAAATTGCATTTTGGACAAGTTTCAGGGGATGCTGAAGCTGCTGGTGATGGTCCAGGGGCCACACTTTGAAAAACACTGGTGTTTATTATAGCCCAGGGAATTGGCAGGTGTTCCCAAAAATGATTCAGCTCTTTAAGAAAAGATTGGATTATTCTGGGCTCCTATATTATAAGGCAGAGATGTACAAAGTGCTGAAAGTAATTTTAGTAAAAATTAGTTAACATAAAATTGGTTTTGGCATTTAAAGAGGCAAGTTGGGGAAATTAGAAAAATCCATTCATGAGGAACACTGCTCACACGTCACTGGGGGGTGGGAGGACTTCCCAGAGTCCCTTACCCAGTGTGCCCCAACGACATCTATTCCTTATCCCCTCACCTGGCTGCATTTCATTTCCTAACACCACAGTTGGGTACTATATATTTATGTGCTTATTTGTTTATTGTCTTTCTTCCTACAGAAAGTAATTTTGATGAGGACATGGCTTATTTTCTTTTGTTCACTACAAAATTCTGAGAGAACAGGGTCTGGCCCTTAGTAGGGTCTTAATAAATAATTATTAAAGGAATAAGTATAATATTTTATTTGCTACAATGCTAGCAGAGGCCAGAGTACACAGAGAGTACCAACTGTCAGAAGGTTACGCTTCACAGGATCCCCACCCGAGTGCCTCCCTTTGAGGAAACGGAAATTAAAGGAAGCAGTTAATGAGAGCAGTGAAAACGCAGTTTATGAGGAGACTGTTTTGCTTCTCCCCACCCGGATGCTGTGATCCAGGTGCTAAGAGGCAATTCCGGCCTCAAGAAGGCAGCAGAAAAGCCCCACAGAGCACGGCACTCTCTGCTGCCTCAGGTTCAGTTCTGCCTGGGGCCCTCGGCTGAGCTCAGGATTCTCCTCTGCCAGGGCCTTAAAGCCCTGTGCCGTGTATCCACTATTCCATGAGCTCTGCATTGCTGGCAGAGGGAGGCAGGCACTCCAAGACGCCCTCCCTGCACAGGGGCTTGCTTCCATGGCTGGGAAAATATAGAAAAAGCAAAATCACGCGTCCTTCCTCGTCTCCCCTTCTCTGCCACTCCCATGAGTCCCACCACATACCTTCCTGATGTGGAAATATTAAACCAGACAGCCACATCCGCTAGTCCATTTTCCGACTGCAGCAGAGATTGTTAAGTCCACTCACTCAAGTTAGTAGCAGACCCAGTACCAGAATTCAACTTGGTCCATCAATAGAACTGGCCATTATGTCCCCTTATCAGCTGTGTGCGAGTTCCTGAGGGAAATGACTGCCATGTTCCTCTTAGGGACGTGGTGTCTGACTTACAATAGGTCTCAAGAATATTTGAAGAATAAATATATGAATGGCTCACTTTTAACTGTTCTGCGAGTGTATGATTGTGGATGATATAACAAACATCTCTGTTGAACTTAAAAGAGAGAGGGACTTAATAGAGAAGTTACAGGATATTTCAGCTGGTATGGCTTAGGAAAATTATCTTCAGCACTTTCCAGGGTCTAGTTGAGTTGTTTGGGTCTGGAAACCCAATCTTCATAGTATGCTCAGAGTTGAGTGTTGGGAACTACCACGAGCTAACCAAACTCATGAGAGATGATAACACAATTAATTAATCTAGAATGTGCCAACAGGACTGAGAATTCCAATTGGCAAATTAATCATTTTCTCCCAATGGAAAAGTCTAATTACAAAGTCACCTCCATTAGCTGTGCATCTCTAGAGGGCTAGTCTTAGCACTTATTACTGTCACTCCAATCCCTGGCATGGTGTATAATCCCTCAAAAGGTTGCTGTTTTCATAGAAGATAGGTTCCACGAGGGCAGGTATCTTTGCCTGTCTTGCTCACTGCTGTATCCCAGGCCCCTAAGAGAGTTTGCTGAATGGATGCGTACATGCAGCATTCTTCAATCAGCATAATGGTGGGGAAAAGTAATTTTCCTGTAACTCTTAAGAGAATGCACCTATGTGATTACACAATCGGTGTGACTCTACATCAGGTACAAGCAGAAGAATGAGAAGTTGTACTCCATTTATGTATGATATGTCAGAATGCATTCTACTGTCATGTATAACTAAGTAGAACAAAGAGAGAGAGAGAGAGAGAGAGAGAGAGAGAGAACACAGCTTCCAAGCAGATATACTTAGGGCACCCCCCACGGGCATCTTCTTCACCAGTTGTACTGAAGACACAAGCAACTTTTGCTCCGTGGCCTCTACTTTACTCTGCAGATCTGCCCTGTGCTTGACACATTCTTTCTTCAGACAAGGTACAAGCCAGTTGTGACTGTCTCATGATGTTCACCTTCTAAATCACTGCTCTTAGTGACTCCATGTTAGCACCCTGGTCACCTTGCTTAAAGGGAGGTAAGCCAAAACCTCCTCAACTGTCCATTTGTGTTTCTTAAAGTTCTGTTGGCACATGTCCATTTATTCTCATGTCCTCCACAAAGTCAACTGAGTTTCCACATTCAAGGATCCCAATGGTCTAACCATGGTCAATAGCAAGGAAGGTTGTGGAAGGAGCAGGTAACCAGGACGTAGCAAACCGTGCATTCTGCTTCCAAACGCAGGGACCCTCCTGAGCAACTCTAACCATGAAAGTCCAATTCCAATGATGATGCCAATAACTCGAGAGACAGAGTGACAAGGGAAGAAAGACCTTTATTGACAACAAGCTGGCAAGGTGTAAGATGGGGAACTCTTGTCCCAAAAAAGGCGGGGGATGTAGCACAATGTAGAGCACTTGCCTGCATGCGTGAGGCTCTGGGTTTGATACCCAGAACTGGAAAAAAAGAAAAAAGCCATCTTTCCTAGGGTCACAGGTACAAGACGTACATAAAGACTATGGGGAAGGTTTTTGTTTTGAACATAGGAGTGCTTAATCACTGAGCTTAGGGTCTTGCTAAATTGCTGAGGCTGGCCTTGAATTTGCAATTGTCCTACCTCAGCCTCCTGAGCCTGAGAAAGTATCTTTATAGTCTCAGACAAGGGCTAGGTGCTGGGGTAGTCATAAATTCTACAGTAGTCTACTTTTCTGGTGCACATATTGCTATTATCTGAAAGTCAACCCAATTTTCTGGGTTCCATGACTCAAAAGCAAAGTTATTAATGGGTAATGGGTTGGGGTTATAGCTCAGTATAGCACTTGCCTAGCAGGTATAAGGCCCCGGGTTCAAGTTGTAGCACTAAAAAAATTTACCAATTAGAAAGTTCCATTTTTTTTCAGGAATAGCTAACCTTGAAGTTGGTCATTAAGATACAGAATAAGGAAGGGGAAAAAAAACCAACTTTGGAGAACAACTTTGTAAGAGGTATTATCTACAGCAAAGCTAGTATAAGACTAATAATATATTGCTTCAGCTAAGTGACTTCCAAATCAGTGATTTCTAAAGTGAACTAAAAGCAAGTAAAGCTAGAGGGTTTGTTCAGGTTTTCCCTCAGTTACACAACCAGATCTCAGCTCTACCTATTCACTGTGGGGTCTAATGAACATGTGCATAGTATCTTACAGCTTACCAACACTTTTATTCATGACCCACTTGATCTGATGCTCATATAAGCACCTGCCATAGGTATAGCAGTAATAATAGAACCATCTTGTCAAGGGGGACATGATGGCACTAAGTGCCCTGACTAAGCTGGCACTGATAATGAAGTACAGAGCTGGGGTTTGAGCTGACCTCACAGGACTCCAATCCAGAAATGATTCCATTAGTCCCTCTGTCAAGGTCAGCTTGAAGTGAAAGATTGAAACTGAACCCAAGAGTGTGTTCAGGCCCCTTGGGTTAAGAAGATCAGTAACAAGGTGGGAATAAAACCTCTAAGGTGCCCCAAAACTAGACCTTACCAATACTGCTCCTTCAAATCCTCTTCTGCCAACCCTCACCAAAAGTAATAACTGAGGAATTACAAAGGTATAAACCACAAGAAAAAGCAAGGATAAACAAGTAATGTTGGGGCTGGGGAGATAGCTCAGTCGGTAGAGTGCTTACCTTGTAAGCACAAGGTCCTGGGTTCAAGGTCCTGGGTTCGATCCCCAGCACCAAAAAAAAAAAAAAAGAACAAGTAATGTCAACACCATTTTAGCAGATGATAAAATTTTGTAGATTCAGGACCTTTCTGTGTACAAAACTTGGAAGATAAAGCTAATCTATGACAAAAAGGAACACAGTAAGACAAGAAGATGGGGTAACTGGGAGGAGGGCAAAAAAAGTAGAAGATCTAATCAGGAGGTAGAAAGTGGATTCAGAAAGGGATAATTGGGGGGAATATAGGGAAGGATGCTTTAAAGAGAGAGTATAAGAAATTTGAAAAGAACCCACCAAATGTCCAATACAATCAGTAAAAAAGACCCCACACCACAACACATGGTGAAATTATAAGATGCAATTTAGGATGATAGAACATCCTAAAAGCTTCCCCAGAGGAAAACATATATAAGACTGAAATAAATATATAAGAAATCATATATAAGACTGAAATCATATATAAGACTGAAAATAAAATCATATATAAGACTGAAATCATATATAAGACTGAAAATAAAATGACTTGGGACTTCTCAATGACACTGCAAAGCTAGAACACACTGGAGACATGCTTTAAAACAGGAATAGAATAAGGAAGCCAATCTATGGATTAGATGTGTAAAATCAAGACATTTTCAGAAACATAATGACTTGGAAAAATTATTTCTCATGTACATTTTCTCAGGAAGCTATTAGCGTGTGAAATTTGTCAAAAGTATAAATATGAGAAAAGGGAAAAAATGAATCCAGGAAGAAAGGGCAAGAAGACAGATCAGGAAAAGGAGCCCAAGGAGAATGTCAGGGAGGAGTCCCAGGAGGCCAACGGTGGAGGCCCATCCTCCAGCAGGAAGAATGTCCCAACAGAGGCTCAGAGGAATGAAGAGAACAGACTGGTTCTGATGGCTTTGATTGCATTTCACAGATCATGTGGATTGTTTAGAAAGAATTAAGGAGTGATAAAAAAAAAAAGGAAAAAAAAGCTAAATAAATATTGAAAGCAAGGCAAATATTAACTTCTGGACAACTGAAATTCTGTATAAGGAAGAGAACACAATTGTTAGTACTTGGTTCAGCAGTGAACATTTCTGAAATAAGCGAAAATCTGAATAAACACTCTAGTGGTTTTTATTATCAATTTTAGAGGTCAAGTAACTAAGTAGTATATTCCATCAGCTTTGCTACAGATAACATATCTGGTGTATGAGTCAGGATGGCAATCATTGACTGTCATTTTTAGAAACTTGGAGGTTGCTGAAATAGGTTAAAACCACTGGCCTTTCACTTGGGCCTGCCCAAGTGTCTGATGGGTGACCTTTGATGAAAGAACTGAAAACTCCACCCTCGGAGCATGTTAACACTTCCATCTCCTGAGCACGCATGCTGTGAAGAGCCACTGCAATGCCAGACCACCGATGACTTCACTTTTCCTTACCTTCGATCACCTTTTCCCATGCCTCAGACCACTCTATTTCTTTATCCCAGAAATACCACTAAATAAATGAGCAATGGAACTGAAATCAGAAACCACTTCATTTTGGAGTGTCTTCTTTTGTTTTTTTATAGTATTATAAGATCAAGATGACAGATGTTTGCTTAGAGAGCTCCTACTGTGTAACAAATACTGTATTAGAACTGTGATTCTAAGTTCTCTTCCACCTCTAAATTAGCAAATTTAAGCCTTAAACAAAACATTTTAGAATTGTCCTAAAGAGAATGATTATGTTAAGTGTTTGAACTTACTATGAGATTATTGTAAAATTCTCACGTCATATAAAATACAATAAAATTAGAAACTATTAAAAAAAAAAAAAAGAAATACCCCTAAATGCTAACCTTTGTGGGGTGGACAAGGGGCGCAAATTTGACACTTGGGGCTTCTGCTTCCCCACGTTTAACCACCTCATGAATAAACTCTGTCTTTTGCACAACTCTCAACTTCAATGATTGGGATACTACTTGGTGGGCAAAATGTGCCTGGTTCAGTAATATTCGCATAGCGCTAATACAAAATCTCTAAACACAGACTTAATTTTTTAAATTATAATGTAATTTTCCTGATAGCCATGTGAGGACAGCAAAATAAAGTGGGGGAGGTTAAAACAGATAAATCTTCATCTGCCATAAGAGGACAACAATAGCTACTGTCTGAAACTAACAAGTCAAGAAGTGGGAGTAGGTAGATATTCCTTAGAAATGCAGTGTTCATTATTTTTGGAAAAGTTAAATGAAAGAAAAAAAAATAGAAGGAGTTGGGAAAGTTGCAAGTGGTTGCCCTCAGGGATAAGAAATCAGGACACAGAAAAGCAAATCAAGGAACCACCATTATTCATGTAGGGGTGTGAAAAACAATTTCTCCTCTAACTTTTCTCAGCGTAACAGTGGTCACTCCTTTGGGAGTTGTCCTTGGTAGAGTTACTTGTGCTTCTCCTCCCTTTGTCCAGCATTCTAAATTCTAAAGAAAAGCAGCACCTAATGATTAAGATGTTTACGCTAAATCATCTTTCTTTAGATTTTCAGAACCCAGAACATCGGTTGAACTTCAGATAAATATCAGAATATGTAACACCGCTCCTTATTCTCCAATTCTGTGCATCAGCCAACACAAGGCATGTGAATTGCTGTGCTATTTAACAGGCAGAAAAGTAATACATGTGTAACTAGTCTCAGAAGGTCAAGGTTGATTGCAATATTCTAACCAGAGAGGAAAACAAGGGGTCACCACCCTTGATAATAAAGATACCACTCACCATATAAACTTCCTGCCCATTTTCCCTCTGTATCAAAATCTTCTGCATCCCTGAGTTCCTCACTGTGTCTTCTCAGGATCCTTTCTTCTCAAGATGCCCGCCCTTGAATGAAACCAATCTCCTCCCCACAAGTCTCAGTTCCCAAATATTGACCTTCCAGTGATGAGCAGTCCAACCTGGGTCTGGTAAGATGAGTTCTTACTTGGGACAAAAACCTGAGCCAAAAAAACAAGAGAAAACACAAACAGAGGTTCATTAACAAGCATACCTTATACATGTGCACTTGGGAGATATGCAAGGAATTGGTAATTCCAAGAGTAGACCAGGTGGGTCATTGTGGTACACACTTGTAATCCCAGTGACTCAGGAGGCTGAGGCAGGAGGATTAAAAATTTGAGGCCAGCCTCAGTAACTTAGTGAGGCCCTAAGCAACTTAGTAAGACCCTGGGGATGTGATTCACTGGTAATGTGCCCCTGGGTTCAATCCCCAGTATGAAAAGAAAAAAAAAAAAGAGTATATTCTTAAGAGGAGGCTTTGACCTCAAGCTTAAGTATCACCATTTGTTGAATCAAAGAAAGAAAGGCGTGGGGAAAACCAATTATGGGGAGGTGACCAGGAAAAGCACCTTAACCAAGGGTAAGTTTTGTTACACCGATCCAAGTCCAGGCCTTCTCCAGTGATGTTAGTTTCCAGCAATTTAGAATAATTCCTCTCTTCCTGGTACAGACAGAAAAACACCTTTGTACATGACTTCCTTTATAGATGTATATTTCCCTTAAAAAAGAGTAACTTGTACTTTTTGTTTTCAGAGCATCTCCTATCTCTACAGTTTCCCAACACAATCCTTATGCTAAAGAGGCATTTTGTGAGGGTAGCATGCTTCTGATCTCCTACTGTCATGTGGTGGCATGTCCTGAACCCCATAATTTATCTTAAGTCTCTTAGTACTCTCTGACTTAAAAATGCATTACATATGTGTGTATGTGTGTGTGTGTGTGTGTGTGTGTGTACACGTGTACATCTACACATCCTTTGATAAAAGTTAACAATGCACACAGAAGGTTAGGGGTCACGATGCATTTTAGGGAAATTTTTAGAGTCAAATAAGTGGGTGATCCCTTTTCCTGCCCATCATAAAATGTGACAGTCAACGCCCCTATAATAAAAGTTAGGTTAACAAAAGAAAAGCATAACAAATGTATTTGATCATGGTTTTACATGAGACCTTTCAGAAGGAAGACCCAAAGACATGGGAAGTCTCTAGTTCCGTGCTTAGTTTTCATGAAGCAGAGACAGCTGTGCAGAAATGTGATTAGCCCAAAGGGGTCTGAGCTAACGGAAATATACTGAGTAAGAAAGCCCAGTAAGGCCTATCCAGATTCTTCTGGGCCTCTCAGGTGTAACATTTCTTCTTCTCAGGTATGGGCAGAACCCCGTCGGAATAAGGGTCTTAATTTCATTATGGTCAGCTCCTAAACAGAAAGGCAGGGGAAGGTTAGAGTAATAATTCTAGTTTTTAGGGTTGACTTTGGGGAAGAATAATTCTGGTTTCTATGTCTTGCCTTGGTGGAGAAGAGAGAGAAAGGAAGGAGAGAGTCAGAGAGAAATTTTGTTTCTCAACCTACGTATGAGGTCTTCATTTTACAGTATCATTTCCCAAATCTCTACAGGAATTAAGGAGGAAGCTTCAGTTCTTTTTTTAAAAATGTCCTGAGCCAGGCATCATGGCGCACGCCTATAATCCTGTAATGCTTCTCTGAGGCAGGAGGAATGCAGGTTGGAGGTCAACCTGGGCAACTTAGCCAGATCCTATCTCAATAAAAGCCCTAATGTGGGCACCCTCACCCCCACCTGCAGCTTGGCTCATCCCACTCACCACACCTGTCTTCCTCGGGCTGTACCTGTTCAGCTACCTGAGCAAACAGGGGCAAGCAACCACCCAGGCTGCCAACTCACTCTTCAAAGTACATTCCAGAACCTACTGGGCCACATGATGACTTTCATGGATTCAAGACACTTTGGTCTCCATGGCCCCTTCCTTGATAAAAATCAATCAGCCAATCGAAAAATATATATGACAACTGGGTTGGTATAAAGATTGATATGATATGGACTGGATTCCTCATTACGTATTCATTAATGTTGTGGGTTTTTTTTTTTTTTCCTTCTGATTTTAAAAGAAATTGAAACACATTTATAGGACCCCTAAGGGTCTCATGGGCCCCAGACCCTGTGCCATCTACACCTACCAGGGAAATTGACCCTGAGAACCTGAGGCAGAAAGGACAGGCAAGTGAAGCCCTCTGACACCCTCTACAGGCCCTGGTAGGAAAGTGTTCCAAGGCAAGAAATTATTAAACACTGATGGGATCAAGGCCTCTTTACAGTAGCAGCTGGGGTCAGGTAAGCAGTTGATGTGTGCAGCACTAAACAAGGAAACTTTTCTATCTCACTGAGCTCCCACAGGCTGTGGAAACTTAGGGGTTTCCTGTGTGGCCAGTGTCATGTCCACTGACACTCAATAGCTCCAGAGGTAAGGTTTTGTGCCCCTGTTCCCCAACCTGTCAGTGGCAGACCAGAATGTATGACTTCCAAGCTTGGTTCTCCCTTCTGCCCGGATCCCCACCTGCCCCATCAATTTGGTCAGGCCTACAGCCACTTTGGGGTGGGCAGGGGCTGCACCTGCTCTGGTGACCTGCTGAATCCTTCCTTTCACACCACACTCTGCCTTGTGTGGAAAATACACATCAGTGACCAATAGGTGAGAAGTCAGAATCTGATGTCCTTTTAAAAATTCATAAATACATATTCTTTTTATCTACAAAGATCAATGTGTCTGTGAGCCCCAACCCTTTCTGTTTTAATTCCCTTAAGCTGCTATCAAAATATCTTAAACTTTGTGGCCTATAAGCAGCAGAAATTTCTTACTCACAATTCTGATAGTGAAAAGTCTCAGATCAAGGTGGCAGCAGACTCCGTGTCTGCTGTGGGCTCACTTCCTCCTTCGTAGATGGTGCTTTCTTACTGGGTCACATGAGAGAAGGGGCGAATGAGCACTCTGTGGCCTCCTTTTACTATAAGAGTCCTAATTCCTATTGTGAAGAATCTACCTTCTTTACCTAGTCACCTCCCAAAGGCTCCACCTCCAAATACTTATCACCTTGAGGGTTGGGATTTCAATACATGAATTTTAGGGGACACAAACGTTGAGTTCATTGTACCTTCAAATCCAAAAATTCCTGATAGGCATCCCTGTGGGGCTACTTCATTCATATTGTGCCTCAATGGCAGAGGCCAAGTCTCCACCTCAGGTAGTCCCATTTTGCAGGTGTCTGCTGTGAAGGTGGCATTCCCACAGTGGGGTCTTCCACCCCCACCCCCAGAATGGAAATTCAAAGGAAGCAATACCTGGTGGGGATTCCAGCTCCATCTCAGGAGTGGAGGAAGTTAACAATTTACATTTATGTAGAATCCCAGCTGTAAGTTAATTAATCAAAACACTAAGCTACCCTGACAAATCCTTCAGGGAAAGCCAGAAAGCTAAACCCTCGTGCACCTGTTTGAAATAATGATTTCCACGGAGGTAAAGCTCACTACAGGCCCTCTGAACCTCAGAACCTATTACCTGCAGTAAAGTTCTCTGCAGGAAGACTCCCTTTATTCCAATAAGATGATTTTCCTTTTCACTTTTCAACCTGCCTACCCACCTTTATATCCCTTCCCCAAGCAAAAACTCTCCTTAAATAAAAGGAAGGTGGTCCTCATGAAAAACGCGAGATGCTTCCTAAACTGAATGAGAAAACTAAAACAATTCCCAAAGGATGGGCTGAAGGCCCACCCCACCAGACAGTGGACAAGCTCTAAGTGGCCACTATGACAGAAACCACACCTTTTGGATTCCTCATGACACATGGTGGGAGACTATGAGGAAATCACCTGAGTGAAGGAAAGGTAGGCCTGAGGCAGAAATTGGATGAAAGAATCAAGAAATATTATATGCAATAATTAGTGTTGGGTCCTAAGTTGTCCACCAAGTACAATAGCTACCTCAGGGGGATAGGAAGGAGAAAGAGGGAGAGGGGTACAGACATTCTTCACTTTATAGCTTCTGGAGATATTTTGTTAAACAAAGAACATGGATTGAAATTACCACACATACACCAAAAAAAAAAAAAAAGAGGATTATAAGACATAAATTATTATTTCACCTGCTACACAAAAGACACTGAATTATAACCGTGGGAAATCTCCAAGGGGAATGATAAGGGTAGAGAAGTCAGACTCAGAGGACTTATTCCCCTCACTAGGCTTTCTGAGGCTCGATTCTTGAAATGAAAAAACAGAGGACAGTTTGAATACTTACCTGCTGTGGCCACCCCTAGGAAGATTAAAAGAGATGACTCCTGATAGTCAAACACCCTAAATTTATACCACGATGGAAGTTTAAATGCTAGACTCCCCCCAAAAGCATGTTGCCAAGGAAATTACCATCAGGTTGTGTCCTAGACAGCATGAGGACCACCAGCCATGAGGAGCTGCCCCAGATCTTGCCTGGGGACCTCAAAGCCAGGCGACCAACGTGAAGTTCTCAAACACAAGGATATGTCACATAAACAGGTGTGAACACACACTCATAGGTAAAGACCAGCGTGAAAACAACATTCACCTGATGCCATCACCCAAAGTCTGAAATGAGGCCACACAGAAATTATCCCCAAAAAGATATGGCAAGGCACTGAAGGGGACAGTCAGACATGGGTCAGGGGAATGGGGGCTGGCATTTGTCCCAAAGCAACATCCTGCTGAAGGATGGTCCTCTCTGATTTTCAGGAGCTAAGAACTGCCACTCAACTCTAGTTTGGGCTTTTCTTTCTTGACACATCTCTCACCTGCCCCACTCTGGTCTCCACACACATACTAATAGCCACCACAAACACCCACCACCTCGCTGAGATGAGGGTTGGGGAGAGGGCAAGGAAGAGAAATCTGCCGTGGAATGTGGTGGGAACTGGCCTAGTTTCAGCTGCATGAACAACATCTCATCGTTTCGAAGCTGGAAGTCCAAGATCAGCGTGCCAGCAGGGTTGGATTCTCAGTGAGGACTCTCCTCCAGGTTTGTACCCAGTCACTTTCTTGTGAGCGCACATGGCAGAGAGGAAGCAAGACCTCTCCTATCTCTTCTTAGAAGGACACTATTCCTTTCTTGAAGCCAGAATTGGGGACAGGCAGTTAGTGTAGAAATAGGAGATCAGGTCAAATCGAGGAAATGGAGGCCATGAAAGCCATCTGCCTCTGGAAGTTGGAGACTGCCCCTGGGAGAATGGAATGTCGAGGACCTCTGGAGCCCACTGATTACCAAATTTACCTGCCCTTATCAAGGACTGCAGGCTAGGACCTGCTAATTATTGCTCCCTGGGCCCTCGCCTAGCTGAATCACTTTCGCCTTCCCCCTGCCCCATCTGCTTCTTAATTTAAGCATCTCACCTGCAAAACCAGGCCTAGTCACAGGCAGGAAGCAGATAAGGGGGGAGAGAACTGGAGAACAAAAGAGACCTTAACCTATAAAAGATGTAGGGTGCGCTCACTTCTTGGGATTCTAGAACATCAGCCATGGCCCCCTTCTCCCTCCTAGGAAAAGTCTGTATTATTACTACTTTTAAATAAAACCTGCTTAATATGCTTGCCTTGGCGTGCTTCTCTAGTGTTCAAACTTCAACATTAGAGGGAGCAGGACTCGTCACCAGTAAACAGCAGTATCATCTTGAGAGCTCTACCTGGAGACCTGATATCCTCCACAGGCTCCATCCCCAGGTACCCCAGGTGGCCTTCAGGATTAGGGTTTCAATATAGGAATTGGGGGAGACACAAATATGCAGCCCACAATAGGACACTTCCCAGATGAACCTAGAACTCTGCAGGAAACAGAAATTCGCTGTGGGGAAATAATTTATGCTATTCCTGGTTGAAATTATCATACTTACTCACCATGGTCACTACAGAAAGATTAAATGGGGGAGGGTCAGCTTTTTTTTCCCTACTGACTTGAAGCCCAGTGGGCAAGAGCCCACTGGTACCTTCTGGCTGACCAAAGCCATCAAGAAGGGATAAGGGGCAAATGAGATGAGGCCAGGGTGGGGGTTATGTAGATACAGCTGGAAAGGAAGGGGCTTTGCAATTAGAGGCAGGGGAGGAAATCATGAGGGGTGGTCTGGAGAGGCAAAGAGGCCATGCTGTCAAACTTGGTGGCCTGGCACAGTGGGAGAGGTCCCTGCACAGTCAGTTTCTGTGCCCCTGCATCTCCTGACCAACTCCACTCTTCAGGAAGTAAGAGGGACATAAGGGACAATTTGGGGACACAAGGCTCAGGCCTGACCTTGGGGATTTCAGAAGTAGGAGTGGGTTGTCCAGACTTGATCCTGCCAGAGGTCTCCTCTCCCGTGTCTGAGTCATGGATCAGTCTAGGGTGTCTTATTCTTACAAGTTTCTAAAATGTTCCTCTGCCTCGCCTGCTTCCAGTATCTCCTGGATGATTCTGCCTCCTCATCCTTTATATGTAGGTCTCAATGTTGACCAATTTTCACTTCCTGAGTTGGTTTCGTGTGATTGTTTTTAAACTTTGAGTGTGAGCAAGTTATTAGCGCCTTATTGCATTGAAAAAAAGTCAAAAAATATGCTTACCAGCCTCACCCCAAATATGCTTATCTCTAACAATACAAACACTCCCCTGTGATCAGACCTTCCTGTTGTGTCTCCCACACAGCTGAGCAGGAATACATTTATCTGTGGCAGTTTCCCATCCTGGCGGCTCTGCTTCCTCAGCATAATGAGTTTCCTGTTGCTTCCCTGAGCGTGGCACCATCTCGTCTTGGACCAAAAAGCCCACAGTCCATCAGGAGGTTCTGACACAGACTCTGCTATAGACAGAGGCTGGACATTGGTCCAACTCCAAGAAGGGACCATAACTTTTTGAGGGGAGGAAGTATAAGGGAAGGAAATGGTTACAATCACAGCAAAGACAGAAGCCCCCAAAAGTGAGGGCTGAAGCCTCCAGGTGGTGCTGCAGTGCCCACACCCTGACCCAGGCCCCTCCCAGACCACCATGTTAACTTGAAAACATTAACTAAGGTGTGTCCTCCAAAGAGATCACCTAAAACTTGAGGATCATCTTTAATTCATGAAAGTGATAGAGTAGGGAGAGGGTGACTATCCTGTTACTAGATTCGGAACTTGTGGGATTCCATAACCCCCAGAGCCAAAAGGATTTGGGAACAGCTGTTTTTCCTTCCCATGTCATGACTGAAATAAAGGAGTGTTCTTTCTTTACTGAAGAAAGTGAGGCAAATGGCGACAAAGGAGGAAATGAAGAGGTAAAGACAGAAAGGCAATAGCTGTAAGCACCACAATGAGAACAAACTTCAGATCCAGGACTGATGCTTCAGGACCAGCATCTGGTGTGTGTCACTGATAACTTTTTGCAGAGGAAGAGCGCCTGTTCTTTTCAGAAAGGTAAGGTAGTTTTGGGCTCCGTAGCAGTATTTCTGAGAGAGGTATAAAGGGAAGTCACAAGCACACCAGTGGGCACGAAAATCTGAACGTTTGAATCACTGTACAGAGCTGCCAGGTAAAACACAGGATGCACCACTGATCTTCAATTTCAGATAATAGCAATGTTTTTAGCATAAGACCTGAGTATTGCATAATTTTAAATTATTCATTGTTTATCTGAAATTCAAATTTAACTGGACGTCCTGAATTTTTATTTGCAGAATCTGCCCGTCCTGTGATTATAGGAAAATTGGAAAACAAAAATTCACATAGAGTTGGGCGTCAGGACGGTGTTTAGAACCCAAGAGAAAGGTTGGTGGGAGGTCATCCAATGAACACCACAGAGAATTTTTATTGAGGATGTTGGAACAGCACACAGTGAGTGCCAGCGTCTTGCTCCTGTGAAAGGCTGGCTTTGTCCCCTAGGACGATGGAGGCTGCCCTCACTAACCCCAATTGACAGCCAGTGTGGAAATCCTTCCTGGGCAGAACTGGTTTCCATGGGAACACCTGGCTGCCACGTTCTCAGAGGCATTTTCCAGGCCCAGATGTGCAGGGGCTGTAGTAGGTGCCCAATGAAGACAGGCCAGTTGTATGAGACATTGGGTAGATGACTTTAGCACCTCTAGAACAGGAGATTCTTGTATTAACACGACTCACCAATCCAAAACGTTCCTCTGTGAACTCATTGGCCCATGTTGAAGTGTTTAAGTATAAAGGGATAGATCTTCAGCCTGCCAATCAGCCAGCGAACAGCAGAGTTGGGACAAGAAGTTGTCACACTGCACCGTACACCTTGGCACATGTTTTCATTTGAGAATTTTCTTTCCCACTTGATAGCTAACACTTGCATTTTTAAAGGGTAGACTGAGTGCACATGTCACCTGGAGGCACATAGCTCCGTGTTTTCTTGATTCTTTGTTTTTGTTTTTGTTTTGGTTTTTGTTTTGGTGGAGGGAGTGAGCCACTCAACCACTGAGTTGAGCCCAAAATAGGGTTTAACCAGCCCTATTTTGTATTTTATTTAGAGACTGAGTTGCTTAGTGCCTCACAGTTGCTGAGGCTGACTTTGAACTCAAAATCCTCCCTTCTCAGCCTCCTGAGTCGCTGGGATTACAGAGCATGCGTCACCACACCTGACTATTTGGTTTGACTGAGTTGATTTGCTTTGGAAAACCAACATACTGCAGAATCATTCCAACTACTCTCTATTTGTTTGCAGGTTTATGAATATCCGAATGATGTTGGTCCTGTCATCTTAGGTGTGATTTAGGTTGAACTTTTTTATCCCTCATCCTATTTTTTCATTTATCCTGTCCCCATCAAGTGATGAGACTTGACCCATCATTTACATATTTAGTTAGGAATTGTATATTCTGGGAGTAATCATGAAGTTTGATTTCTGGTTATGTTAAACAAATTCTGTGTCTTTGGTAAAAATCTGGTAGTGTTCCCAAAGACATTTGGGTACTTGGTATGTTTTTTAAATTGCAGGAATTAACGACTGGGTCTCTAGATAGGAGAAGAGGCACAAACCCAGACTGGGCTTCCTGTTTTTCCTACGATGCACAATACCCCAAGGCCTTCACTGAATTTGGGCCCCCTGACCTGGAAGCACCAGGGAGTGTTTTTGAAATACCACACCAAGGTGCTCATCGCCCGTGACAAATTCTTTGAAATACTCAAAGTCCCCTTACCCTCATGCCTGCCTTCTGCTGTAGTTCTGGAAGAAGTCATAGGTTTCAGAACTCGTTCTGTTGCTCTTTGGATGTTTGGTGAGAATTGCATGCTTGCATCTGTGGAAACAGGATAGATATTAATTTGGAAAGTACAATCTATTAACTTGCATGGCAGCAGTATGAAATGAACTGGGACCTAAAACGTATCTGTCTGCTGCCAGATACTGAGCGAGGTAGCTGGGATATATAAAGATGAATTCAGCTCTCTCCTCCAAAGGTCATGAGACATACTGCATAGGTGATCATAACACAAGGCAAAATACAAGACGTGCCCTTAAAAAGTTCAGAAAGTTGTCAGAATTGAGAGAAAGGAGAGAGTAAGCAGGACACAGTAGCTCAACCTGGAAAGCATTCGCATTTTGACAAAGATGAAAGTCAAGGTGAGCCAGAGAAGGTGCGAGGGAAAGGATGTTCTATTCCCATGAGGCAGGACATCGGGCAGAAGCTGAGTCTGGAGTGGTGGGCTGGGTCAGGGCCTGCAGGACCCGGGGCTTCTTAGTTTGCTTTCAAGGTGCTCCTGTGGCAGACATTCGGTCATCTTCACATTCTCCCTCTTACCCTGACGTCGTTATCTACATTCTCCCTGGGCACTTTGTCCAGATGCCCACCAGAAAGGAAATCTTTGACCTGTCAGTAGGAGCGGATTGCTGCTAGAAGGTGGCTTTCACCTTTTACTAGATATCTTCTGGGACCAAAGATTATCTTCAAGGTCTCAGCAAAGATAGAGAAGAGTTATTTTCCAGAGACCTCATCTTTAAAAAACTGTAGCAGAGGCGTGTCACAGTCATGCCCTCTAGGTAACCCTGAGAGAAAGTTGTTAAAGACAAAAGCAGGAGTCAAGAGATAAGGGGAACTATCCAAAATACAAACAGCCTCTGCACTCTGGCCAGCCAAGAGCATGGCTCTTAGGTGACTGTGTCCCTTGGGTGTAGTCTAGGGAGATTGTTCTCCATATCCCCACCTTCTGTAGGTTCCCCTTCCTAACACTAACCACCTAAGAATGTTCCCAGGGTTCTCAGTGGGCTTTTCCCATCTCATTTGTACCTTCCCATCATCTCCCATCCCCCTCTCTACAGAACAGACAGACACTTCCACTGTCCCAAAACTCACACCATGCATTGTCCCGGCGTGTAAAAACTAGCATCAAACACTGGCCCAATAAGAAAACTCAGATTCAAGAGAGGAAAGTCGCCTCCCCCACAAAAAAAGTGAAGCCAGGAGAGTTTTCTCTGATGACTATTAACCTGCCTTGAAATTAGAACTCAAGAACACAGTGACAGCCACCAAAACAGTCAAGTAAACTCACTTTTCTTTGAAAGCCATTTGAATTCAACTGGTGTGACATCAAGGACTGACTCTGCTACCAGCTGAAGTGAGTTCAATCTGAAACCTTTCAGGACACTGGGAATTTCTAGGATGTGCCTTAATGCAGGCACTGGGCCTTCCCTGTACAGTGCTCACAGCCAGGTGGATGTCGTACACAAGTCCACCGTCTGTCATCTTGATGTGACCAACAGCCATGACCAGACAGACCACTTCTTCATCTGGAATTTGATGGTGGGCTTCACCTCATCCACTTTGGCCTGGATCTTTTGGATCTGGTCAGCCTTATTTCAACCTGAGCCCAGGATTCATGGGATCTGCATGATCAGAGACTCTGAGGCCAGAAAGACGTTGTACTTTTTAAAAAATATTTTTTGGCTGTAGATGAACACAAAACTTTTATTTTATTTGTCTATTTATTTATTTATTTTTATGCGGTGCTGAGAATTGAACCCAATGCCTCACACATGTGAGGCAAGTGCTCTGCCACTGAGCCACCACCCCAGCCCGGGCATCATACTTCTTGACCAGTGTCTTGCTATTGTCCATGTGGGGGTGTCCATGGCCTAGCTTCATCACATGCTGCTGGGCTCCAGAATACACATGGAGAACTTGGGGCGGGAAGTGGACTTCAGCCATCTGGTGACCCAGGAGCGTTTGTCCTTCTGAGGGTCATAGTTCTTCAGGTTGGTCTGCAGCTCCACCATTTCCAAAATCTTCTGGTACTTGTGCTGGTTCCTGAGCAGGACTGTCTCACCACCTCCTGCAGGGTGCCCACAAAGACTCTGTTGCTCACGATGCCTCCTACTGCAGCCAGAAAAGCGCTGCAGTTCTTCAAAGCACAAGAAATTGGTGGAAAAGAAAATCCTTAACAACCTTTAAACTGATGATACAAATTTAGCTGTCAAGTTAAAAACATACAAGAGGGCACATGACTATTCACAATTATTTTAGGGATTATGGGCAAAGCATGAAGAACATTCTCTCCAAACTAACCAGCATTGGGAAGTTCGTCCAAACAGTTGGAGGTGAGATTCTAGTTTTGTACTGCAGAGGGCAGCATTGCTAAAATGTTATCGGGCTGCAAAAAGGAATTTTTTTTTTTTTTTTTAAGTTCATTCTAGGCTAACTTTCCTCTCCTGTCTTCAGGTCATTTTGGTTAGAATAAAAATGAACTTCAGCAATTGTGGCCTTGAAGAGAGAGTTGCTCCTTGACCAGAACAAAAACACTTTACAGAAAGCACATTTGTCCCAAGCAGAAACTTATTTTTCACTTCTTTTTTTTTTTAATTCCAATTTTTTTCTTTCTAGATTCTAACAGTGCTCAGCACCAAATGAGTGCTCAAAAAAATTGTTCAAGGGATGAAAAGCTGTGCTATTTCCAGCTCCAGAAAAGCTTTTGGTGACAAGTCTGCAAGACACCAAGACATGACAGGCACTGAGCCATTGTCAAGTGGCAGGCACTGCCTGGGGCGGTGGTCACACCTCTGATCCCGAGGACTGTGGAGGCAGCGGCAGTGGGTTGCCAACTCAAGGCCAGCCTAGGCAACTTAGTGAGACCCTGTCCCAAAGTAAAAGAGCTGGGCATGTAGGTCAGTGGTAGAGCACTTACCTAGCAGGCTTGAGGCCCTGGATTTGAATTGAAAAGGACTTTGGCATTGACAGAGAGGAAACGCCCAACCCTGATTACCACTGTTTACAAGGCTCATTGGGTCCAGGAAATTTTCTGATGCCGTTTCATTAAGAAAATCATGTGGTTTCCTTATAGTTAGTTAATTATTGCCAGACCTTGAATAAATGGCTAAAAGTTTATATTTCAAGCACAGATATAAAGCATGTAGACAAATACTCCCTGGTTCATATTGACAAGCGCAGTGACAGGAACTGAAAGCCACTCTCAAAGCTGAGACGGGGCAGGGAGATTGGGTGAAAGGAAAAGAGCTGAGTTCTGAGTTCGTCTTTGAGGCTTTCAGTTCTTCTTTTCCAATACTGCACCCCTCCCTGCGGTGTCCCCCTCCCCCGACCCCTGGCTAAGAGTCTGCACACTTCTCTTGCACACTTCTCTTTCTGGCTACACAAGTCGTATTCAAGCGTGTTTTGACTTGTGGGTATTAGTTGCCTCCACCAGGGCGTCAGAGTAGTTATTTAATTTGAACTGAAATATTAGGCTGTGCTTCCTGCAAAGGAATTCGAGCATGAACAGGTGTGGCAGGCAGTTTTGCCAGAGGGCAGGCTCCGCAGCTGTTGCTCAGCCCCAGGGCAGGCCTCCTCTCAGTTTCCCCACGTGGGGTGACCAAAGGCCCCACTGCTAATAAGCTCCCTTAGGACCCAATCTAGATCTGCTGATCCGGAACCAACTCTGCAACCCTGACTCCCTGCTCTGACCCAGAGTAGTGGCTCCCTGGGTGTTTGCTGAGAAAGAGAGGGTCAAAAACAGAGAGAGGAAGGAAGGGAGGAAATAAGGATATTGCATCCATCCCATTGGTATCATTCTTATAAATAAAAATCACCAGTAAATATAATATCCACGGTTATAGTTAATGTATTCTTTCCATTTGTGTCTTAGAGGATGGGAAGGAAGAAGGAAAGGGGAGATAAGACCCAAGGTAGAATGGCTTTGACATTTTTGACAGATGCCGCTCTTTCCCGCTAGGCAAATGGAGAACATGCTTTCTGGAAGAAAAAAAAAATGAGCCAGTTCGAATCAAACTCCTCCCTGAAGAACAAGCAGCTTCTTCCTTGGGAGGGAGTCATGCCATCCCTGCCAGGGGTGGTGAGCGCCCCGCTGCAGAATTCAGAGGTGTCACCTGCCTCATTCTGAAAAGCCCCAGCAGGGCAGGCATATGATTCAAAGATCCCTGCTCTCTGGATTCTCAAATCCTGAGAATGGGATGGCTGGCCAGAATGACATGGAAGAGTTTCCTGCTTTCCTGCTTACTCCTGGGACTCTGGCAGGCATGTTTCCTGACCAGGTGTTCTCACCCACACCTGTGGATCTTAGGAAACAAAGAGCGACCTCCAAGGATGTGGACTTGATTTCCTTCCACCACCAGCGAGATGGGAAATCTACACTAGGGCCCTATGTTAAAGCAAGCAGGGCAGGTCAGGCCCTTCCTCATTTCATGGCTAGGTAGCAATGTGATAACAGCCCCCAAAATCAGTCTGTGGTGAACACATCATTCTACTAGGTCTCTTCCCTGCCCTCACCAAACTCTGTAAAGGGAAGTGTCTTGTGCAGCAAGGAGTTACCTCTGCCCCAGAGGAGGGGCGGAACCCAAGAGGAGACTATTCTATAAACCCTTTCTTCCTTGTGAACTGGTTTACTCTCTGCCCCTAAGCAGGCCATATTCATGTATTCATTCTTTGTCGGCACTTTTGTAAGCACAAGAAGTACAATATCCCTTCCTTCCCAGAGTTTCTAGCCTAGCAGGAAATGTGGAAATTAAATACAAATTGCAGTGAAGATGCTCAAAAATGTCACAGAGCAGATGCACCTAATATTGATCAGGCTCTTCCCACTAGTTCCATAATTGAATATGACACTACTTTCAAGTTAATAACAACCTGTTACTGCTTCAGCAATGTTGTGAGGAGACATGAGACTCCTGGGTCAGAGACAAAGAGCTCTAGTTCTTAGAGCCACCAAGCAGCATGAGCATCATGTTTTAATTGCTCCCCTTATTTCCAAGTCCCACGGGGGTAACACAGGGCCATTTGAAAGCTGTCAGGCAGGGACGGAAGCATAGCAGAGGAACAACTTGGGGAGTCCGTCCCTTTTATAGCAGGAGCAAGGACGCCTGATCTTTCTTTGGGAGACCCTCATCCCTCAGGGTCATTCACAGCAAATACAACCCTGAGAAAGTAAGGAACGGGGGATTCAGGGCCTTGTAATCTTAGACTATGCAAGCAAAAAGTTCCAGAGCCTCTCCTAATAGTTCTTCCCCCTCAATTCAAACACTGACTACCAACACAAGCCAGCCTCCTCTGCTGAGAGCCTTCTCGGATCTACAGCTGTCTCCTCCATCCCTAATTCCTGTTCTTCCTCACTTTCCATCTTGATACTTAATCATGTGCTTTTTTCTGTTGTCATCTCTTGCATTTCCACAGCATTTACCACAAATCATGAATCAAAGAATACTTCCGAGGGAAAGAAAGCCCTCTGTCGCTACCTGCAGAGAGGTTTGTAAAAGTAAATCAGCAAGGACCTTTCACTTCTAGTAAGCACTCTGATGTGACCTTAAGTAAAAGGCTTAATTTCCTCCTTGTGGGATTCCTCTCCTGGAAATTGAGGATAATGATATTTGCCTCCCTTGCCTGCAGAATTAATTAACGGTTGTGTTGGACTTTAGTCTACAGATGAAAGGCTTTAATGGAAGATCGTGCATCATCGTCATCGTCATCATCTCCATCATTACCTCGTGCCCAGAGGGTAAAAGTTATGGGATTCCCACCCAAAGTTCACAAGAGACTTGGCCTTTCTAACCTTTTCAACCTCTTCTCTGCTTGTTAAAGGAACTAATCCACTTTCCCCACTGACCTGTCAGGAACTGAGAGCTAGCTATAAGTTTTCAAGACCCATGTTTCATACACCCTAACTTGACTATGTTATGAACCTGAATGTTTCAATCATACTTCAAATCCAAAACCCCATCACCTCTTAAAAGTCACACCTGGTCCCACATCTTAATACCTCACAATGGAAATCAAATTTCAACATGTAGCCTCTTTAGTGGAGACAAAATCATAGTATCCTGGTGCTTAGAGTTAGTGTTCCTCATCTTATAGCAAGAACAGTAAAATGAAATGATAAAATAGTGACTTACTAAGCAGTCTTAGTCCTAGGACTAGTTGGTATTTTGGTTCTTCTGGAAAACCACTAAAAAGAATGGTTTGCTAGGTCTTTTCACTTCCCACAGATGCAGGTACCTCTCATCCTAAATTAGCAGTGAAGTGTGAAAGCAGGCAGGAGCCAGAAGAGCTAGCCTAACTCAGCTAATCCTGTGAGTCTAGCCCCAGCCTGTCTTTGAGTGAATGATGACAAGTTGCATCAAGGAACTGGAGTTTTGAGTTTGGGTTCTCAGTGACTCATGTGCTTAGTCAGGCAATATTGTTAATAGCTAACATATCTACCATTCATTGCTGGAAGGAATGCAAAAAAGGGTGCAGTGCAGTCACTTTGAAAGACAGTGGTAGTCTTTAAAACCAGCGGTTTCTTTAAAAACTAAACATAAGCAGCATCCTACAGTGATGCAGCCACATCAATGTTCAGAGCAGTTCAATTCACAATAGCTAGATTGTGGAACCAACCGAGATGGCCTTCAATTGATGAATGGATAAAGAAACTGTGGTGTGTACACACAATGGAATATTACTCAGCCATAAAGAAGAATAAAATTATGGCATTTCTAGGTAAATGGATGGAGTTGGAGAATATCATGCTAAGTGAAATAAGCCAATCCCAAAAAACCAAAGGTTGAATGTTTTCTCTGATAAGTGGTCAACGATACATATGGAGGGGGGATGGCGGGGTGGCGGGGAGAGAAGAATGAAGGAACTTTGGATGGTGTAGAGGAAAATGGGCAGGAGGGGTAGGGGAAGGAAAGATAGTAGACTGAGACAGTATTAGCCTATGTATATGTATGATTACATGAATGGTGTGAATCTACATTTTGTACAACCATAGAAATGAAAAGTTGTACCCCATTTGTGTACAATGAATCAAAATACAGTCTGTAAAAATTTTTTAAAATTAAAAAGAAAATACTAAACATAGTCTTACCACAGGATTCAGAAATCAAACTACTAGGTATTTACCCAAATGAGTTGAAAATTTATATCTACACAAAACCTGCATGTAAATGTTTATGTCAACTTTATTCATAATCATTATCTAAGCAGCTAAGATCGCCCTCAATAGGTGAAAGCATAAATAAACTATGGTACATCAAGACGATTGAACAGCATTTAGTGATAAAAAGAATGAGCTATCAAGCCATGAAAAGACATGGAGGGAACTTAAATGCATACTACTAAGTGAAAGAAGCCAATCTGCAAAGGCTGCACACTGTATTATTCCAAATACAGTGTTCTGGAAAAGGCAAAACTTTTGAAAGATTGAAAAATTTGGTGGTTGCCAAGGGCTTGTTGGAAGGAAGTGATAAGCCAAACAAAAGGAATTTTTAAGGCAAGGAAACTACTCTGTATTTTACTATAATGATAAGGACATGTTATTAGGTATTTGACAAAACCCATAGACCCACAGGCACAAAGAGTGAGTCCTAATGGAAGCTATGAACTTTAATAATAGCAAATAGTTATTTGTTCACCAAATTGTTACAATTTACCATATCAGTGAGAGCTGTTACTCATAGGAGAAACTGAGGCAGGGGTGAACAGGAAAAGGAAACACAGAGAAACTCTTTGTACGACCTGCTCAATTTTTCTGTAACAAACAAACAAAAAAAAATTAAAAATAAAGCCTATTCCCAAATAATCAACATGTCAGTTTAGGATCTGATTTCCCTAACAAGACTCCTAAAGTGCAAGAAGTAAAATCAGCTTTCAATAAATGGGATGGATTCAAACTAAAAAGTTTCTTCTCAGAAAAGGAAACAATAACATGAGGAAACAACCTACAGAATGGGAGAAAAATCTTTACTACACACACTCAGATAGGGTACTAATCTCCAGGATACATAGAGAAATCAAAAAAACTTAACACACACGCACAAAAACTCCAACCAATAAATGAGCTAAGGAACTGAATAGACACTTCACAGAAGAAGAAATACAATTGACCAACGAACATGAAAACATGAATGACCTCTCCAGTGATGAGACAATTGCAAATCAAAACTGCTCTAAAATCTCACCTCACTCCAGTCAGAATTATCAAGAATACAAGCAATAATAAGTGTTAGTGAGGATGTGGGGAAAAGGCACACTCACACATTGCTGGTGGGACTGCAGATTGGTGCAACCACTTTGGAAAGCAGTGTGGAGACTCCTCAAAAACTTGAAATGGAACCACAATTGACCCAGCTATCCCACTCCTTAGTCTATACCCAAAGGACTTTAAATCAGCATACTACAGTGACACAGCCACATCAATGTTTATAGCAGCTCAATTCATAATAGCTAGATGTCCTTCAACAGATGAATGGATAAAGAAAATGTGATACACACACACACACACACACACACACACACAATGGAATATTACTCAGTTTTAAAGAATGAAATTATGGCATTTTCAGGTAATTGAATGGAGCTGGAGAATATCATGCTAAGCGAAATAAGCCAAACCAAAAAAACCAAAGGCCAAATGTTTTCTCTGATAAGCAGATTCTGATCCATAATGGGGGAATGGGGAAGAGAAGAATGGAGAAATTTTGGATTGCACAGAAAGGAGTGAGGGGAGAGGAGGAGGTATGAGGGTGGGAAGGATGTTGGAATGAGACAGATGTTATTACCCTGTATACATGTATGATCACATTACTGGTGTGACTCAGCACCATGTTCAGCCAAGGGAATGAGAAGTTGTGTTCTATTTGTGTACAACGTGTCAAAATGCATTCTAGTGTCATGTAGAACTCACTAGAACAATTTTTTTTTAATGAAGTCTATTAATTTTTTAAAAACTAATGAAAATAAATATGAAAGAAAAGATAAGCAAGAGGATCAATTCAGGAAGTCTAATTTTAACCCATTACTGTAAGAATGCATGTGTCACAAAAGCACAGATTGGGTTTCTTTAGTTCATTGATATGTCCCAAAGGCCTAGAACTGTTCTTGGTATAAAATAAAGATCCTTACAGTATTTGTTGAGGCTTGGGTTGTAGCTCATTGGTAAAGAATGTATGCTTAGCATGTGGAGGCCCTGGGTTCCATCCCCAGCAGATTCACAAAAAGTATATGTATATATACCTACACCATCTTCCCTTATCTATTTTGAGAACTGAATCTTGAGAGGATGTTTCAAAGGGTCTCTTCTGACTCCAAACATTGCAAACCTTGTTTCTTTCATATTCTTTCACATATATGTATATATATATATCGCCATCATTTTCAGGTATCGCCTTTCAGGGAAAAAACTCATATTCTAACCAGGATTATTTATTATTTTCTCCTCCTTCTCCTTCTTCTTCAGGTGCTGGGAATTGAACCCAGGGCCTCGTGCATGCTAAGCACATGCTCCACCTCTGAGTTATACCCAGCCCTGCAGGAGGCTTTTTTGAAACCTGAATCTGATAAGAATATTCCACAGATTGTCTTCTGGCTCCTTTTACTTCCAGTGACAATGGCTCAACTCCTGTCTATGTCATAAAATGATCTCTGTTCCTTGCAACTTCCTGTCAATGAAAACAGGTCATGACTCAGGAGTCGGCATAGCTGGGCACCAGGCGTAAGCCTAGAAATTGCTTAACTCCACGTGGAAGAGCCTGCAGTATGAATAAATGTATACCACTAAACCTTCATTAAATACATCTCCAATTCAACTCCCCCCAAAAATCCTACAGACACAGCAGTGCCACCAACAAATGGGGACGAATAATAGAGGAGAAATAACAATCGGGAGGAAAAGAACAGGATCTGAACTGATGGAGGTTGCAATATAAATTAGTTTTTAAAAACAAGAACATAAGAACCTATGTCTAGAGCTTAGCAGGGTCTATGCAGGTGAAGGTCCCTGCCACTTAAACTTCATTTCCTATGACTGGCAGCCAAATAAGAAACAGACCAATGTGCCAGCCTTTCCCCCAAAATGGGAAACTGTTACTTCCCTCTGAACTGAGAGCTCAGGGAGGTTGGGAAGTACAAATGGGTAGGCTGGCACCTGCTAACCAGAACTGACCTTACCAATGTGGTTTGAGGGGAGTGAGTATGGGCAAGGAAGGAGCGTTTCCATCTGTATCACTCTGGAGAGATCTTGTCAGCTGGTAAGGGAGAAGAAGGAGGTAGGTGTGTGTGTGTGTGTGCACGCACGTGCACTGGGGGAGAGCAGAAACGAAAGGAAAACCTAGTTCTGATCCCCAATAATTAAACACCAAAGAAACTCTCTCTCCTCTGACTTTGGCTGTTGGTTTCACATCTCGGGGATAATCAATCAATTCATTATGACCACATCTTCTGAACACAGCCACTCCCCCCATTTGCAGTATGCAAGCATCCTATGACATAACCATGACTGGATTGCCACAAACTGTACTTTAGATCTCCTTCTCCAGTTATCAGTTATATGTTCAAGAGAAATAAAAATTTAACATTACTGGCAGGCCAAGCAAAATATAGAGCAATTGGGCAATTTAAGGCAGAAGGATAACAATGTATCCCAAAGCCAAATGAACTATCGTGGAAAATCTGCACGATGCTGGCTCATGAAGGAAGAAACATCTTCAGGCGCCTACTTTGTGCTAGTCATATAATGTTCTTCAATTCTCACAGTAATTCTGGGTGGGGGGCATTTTAATTCATATTTTACAGTTGAAGACACAAGACCATAGATGGCATAGAAGCACAGCCAGGGAAAGCAGAGGGACCTGAACAAGATACCACAGCTAGCAACTGTTTTCTCGCCCCTAAGCTGTGTGTTTTCCTGATCACAGATTGAAAACTGAAAACTGCCCACAATGTCAAGTTCCCCATGGGTTCAACTTCCAGACATGAGCACCGAACCCTAATGGAAAGAAAAGAAAGGCTTTTCTTCAGTACCTAGTTCAATGCTTTGTGGAGCTCCTCAGTGCTTGCTGAGTGATTCATACAACTCATCAATATATTCTTTTCCAGAAGAATTGCCACTACCTTTGCAGGCCAACCCTAGAGCTGAAACAGAAAACTTATTTGAGAAATACTTTAAAACTCCATTTTGCAAACTACACATTAGGGGCATAGGAAGTTAATACTGTTGAGTCTTGGGGAAGAAGATCTCATGTTTGAGCCACTGTAAATAAGTAGAGGTATAGTTTTCACTCTAGACCCCTAGGAAATACTCAGGCAAACATTTGTTTCCTCTCTGAGTTCTTGTGTCTGAAAGCTGATATTTCTCGCTTGCGTGCCTTGGAGTTGTTTCAAAATGAAACCAGAGCATTCCTAGCCTGCAGGCAGCTCTGGTAGCCTCAGACAGCTGGCAATTCTGCAAATGCAGTGAAGTAGGTTAAGGAGAATCTCTCAACACCTCCCACTCAAATACAGGTGTGAGCGTATTTTTTAAAATAAGGACCAAGAAAACCATAACCGGAGTCATGGAGTGAAGGGTCCCCCTGGTCTTAACTTTGCCGTCTTCTAAGGAGGTGGGTTGGGGCTGAGGAGAGGTGGAGTGGGGGCCCTGAATCCTTTGGTTCTGTCAAAATTTCAGAGCTCTTTCTCAAAGAATAAGTGTGTTCTTTCTTTGTTTCAAAAACAAACAAACAACCTAAAACCCACAGCAGGGAATGGAGACTTGGATTTTCTCCCACAATTGCATATAGATATTGTGGTCCCTGTAGCAGAAAGAATATCCTTGACCTGTGTGTGCCGTTTAGCCATGCCTGCAGAATTGGGGTGACTTCTCAAATGTCAAAAATAACCATCACGTTTGGGTGACAGCTCTCTCACAGGAAGCACAAAGAATTAGGGTAGTGTCCTTAAATCTTGTCTTTTCCCTGTGAGACACTGAATTCGCTCTCCACCGAGCTCTGTGCATTGACCATCTGGGTCTCTCCCTTCCTCAGCACCTCCTCGTCCTCTTCCCTCCAGGCTCTCCTGACTACAGGACTGCTCAAACCCCAGGGCGGGCTCAGGAACTGCACAGCCCTGCTGATCCAGGCATCTCCTGGGAGCTGGTTGGAGTTGCCAGGTCCCAGATCCCAGCCAGCCCTACTGACTCGGAGCCTAGGTTCCACTGAGACGCTGTCTTCCTGAAACACTGGTCTACACCATCCTCCCGGGGCACAGTTTGAGCTGTTACCAACCTGTGTGAGACCTGGGGCAGGTCAGAACACTTCTCTGGGCCTCTGTTTTCTCACATGTGAAATAAGGAAGTGAAGCCATTTCCAGGTGGCCATGTGGTAAAAAGAGCCAGCCCTGGGATCAGGTCACCGACTGCACTCTGGGTGCATTGACTCCACCTCCCCAAACCCTGTCTACTCATCTGCAAACTAGCAGCAACCCTAGTGGTACCCATCCATCTGACAAGGCTGTCGGAGATGTGAGCTATATTTGTTTCCTATGGCTGCTGTAACCAATTACGTAAAATTTAGTGACTTAAAACAACCCCATTTTTAAAAATGTGACAGTTCTAGAGGTCAGAAGCTGATTTTACTGGGCTAAAATCAAGGTGTTATCAGGGACAGAAGACTCTAGAAGAGAATCTGTCTTTTCTTCTTTTTTGTAGGGGAGCAGTTACCTGACTTTTTGAAACTTAACTTTCTTTGACTCTTGACCCTCTTCCATCTCAAAAACAGCAAAGGTTCGTCACATCCTCAATCACATCACTCCAACCTCTGCTTCTGTCATCACAACTCTGACTCTGACTCTTCTGCCTCCCACTGTCACTTCTAAAGATCCTTGTGCTTATATTGGGCCTGTCTGGATAATTTCCCCCATGTCTTTTCTGTTTTGTGTTCCTATAACAGAACACCTGGGGTTGTGCACTTTGTAAAGAATAAAGGTTTATTTCAGCTCATAGTTCCTGACACCGTGAGTCCAGGATCCAGCAGCTGTGAGAGTTTTGTGTTGGGTCATAACATGGCAGAAGAGTGGAAGGGCAAGTGAGTGCCTGTGGAAGAAAGAAAACATGATGAATGGCCTTGATTTATAACAACCGGCTCTCACAGTAACAAATCCAGTTCCACAAAAAGGAGAAGTCCCACGAGAAGGCTGGTAATCCCTCTTAACCACCAAATCACCTCTCCAAGGCCCCACCTCCCACGCACCACCACAATGGCCGCCAAATTTCATCATGAGTTACAGAGGGGACAAACCATAGTGCCCTCTCTCCTAGTCAGCTGATCAACAACCTTAATCCCCCATGGTCACGTAACCCAACATATTCATAGGTTCCGGGATTGGGACATAGCCGGCTTTGCAGGGCCATTGTTCTGCCCACAATACCACATAAAGGGATTGTTACTGTGCCTGGCAAAGAGCATCATCCAATAAATGTCAGATGTTTTTATTGTAGCCTGTGATTCTGAAGACAACCTGCTCCATGGCACAAGGGCAGAGCACTGGGCTAATTGTGTTTTTGATACGGTGAACAAGACCTTGTCAATGGAAGCTTCCTCTTGTTCTGGTTTGTCTTACCCTATAAATTTCAGCTTCACACTTCCATGAATAGAGAACTACCACCCCCCCCCCCGCCACTCCTTGATCAGAGAGCTCCCTGGCATACCAGCTGCCAGTCCAAGGCTCAAGCTGGAGGAACCATTATCTATAAAAACCTGGCTGTTGCTAAGTTACAGTCTCACTGTGTAGTTACAGAATCCACTGAACCCATTAATCTGGTCGAGCCTACAGACCACCTGCTCTACCTCCTGCATTTGCTCACTGATTCAGGAAATACAGAAACCGCTCCGTGTGCTGGAAGATATACTGAGATGGAGTGGTCTTTTTGCCTATCAGCAGATCCCTGCTCCTCACAGAGCTGCTGTGGGGGGAAGCTGGGTGTAGTGGAGCCCGCCTGTAATCCCAGCCGCTCAGGAGGCTGAGGCAGGAGGATTGAGAGTTCAAAGCCAGCCTCAGCAAAAGTGAGGCGCTAAGCAACTCAGTGAGACCCTGTCTCTAAATAAAATGCAGAATAGATCTGGGGATGTGGTTCAGGGGTGTTCAATCCTGGTAAACCCCTCCAAAAGCAAAAAATGATTCAGGGGGAAGTCCATCAGCCCTGGGATCCCCAAGCCTTGCTTCAGCAGGGCAGCTTCAATTTTTTCTATTTTATACCTTGAGGTTTTGCGCAAGACTTCATTTAAAAGTTGGTTTGAAAGCTATAGGTACTCGCAGGAGCCCAACAGTCTCCAACTGTCTGAGGGCCATTGGTTTAGGACACCAAGTCTTTCCAGCTGATTCTCCAAGTTTGGCCTCCAGGGTTGCTGACCCATGGCTTCCCACTCCAGGATCCTCTGTCCCTAAACCTGGAAACATCTCCTGCCCCCTCACTTTCCCCACATGGGCAGCCTGGATGGGTGCCATCAGCTGCTGTCCCTCCACAGCCCTTTATCAGTCTCTGCTGCCACTATTTGTCTTTCTGACTCCAGAACCTCCTCTTTTGCTACACTTGTGCTATTTCCAAAGCATATTTGGCCTCTCCTACCATATTTCTATCTTCTGTTAGTTAAATCTCAGCTATTCTATTGCAGTCTCCAAGCCACTGAGATATTTCCCACCTTGTCCAGGAAGCACTTCAACATGCCCCCTGTTAACCTAGGGGAGACCTCTTTCCCATCCCATTCACCCTCTCTTCCCTTACCAAGGGGCAGGGAGTCCAAAATCCCACAGTCTCACACAGCTCTGCTGAGGCATCTGAAATCGCTTAAACCAAGCTGTCTCATCACTTACTTTCAACTTCTAATGACACCTTATATTTATAGATCTTTAGAGTTCACAAAGCTCTTTGACATTATCGCGTTTAATTTGAGCCTCCAACGCCCTTATGAGGTAAGCATGGCAGTGACTCTTATTCTTGTTTTGCAAAGAAGAAGCGGGGCTCAGAGAGCCAGGGGCTTGCCCAAGGCCAGCAGCACTAAAGTAGCAAAACTGGCCCCAAACCCAGATTTCCTCAAGTCAGGCACTGCTCTGTGTGGTCTGCTTCACCTTCAAAGATTACAAAGGTCTGGAACCTGTTTCAGTTTTGTTTCACAGATGGATTTGGCAAAGGAACAAGGCAGCACAGTTAATCCTGGCTGCAGCTGCTGGAAAATCTGCCACTCCCTTCTCAGTGTTAGCTACATGTTGAATTTTGAGCCTTAAACAAAGTTGGTGGGAGGGAAACAAAGAAAGCTTCCATCTGCATTTCATTTTGGTTTGCCTTTTGACTTCAAAGAAAGCAAAAGAGGAGGAAATTCAAGTTTTTGTCCTTGTTGTGGTCGCTTATAATTAAGCAATGCCACTTGAAAATCAAGATTGCTTTATTATGAAAAATAATTTTCTTTTGATCAAATAGGGCAGCCATTTGGAGCCATTGATGATACAAAGTTCAGCAAAATTCTACACTGCACACCTTTGACCTGCAAGAGGTTAGAAGGAGGCTGGGGACGTAGGTAAGCAATAGGTGTGTGCTCAGCATGCGTGAGACTCTGGGTTCAATCCCCAGCAGCAATAAATAAATAAATAAATAAATAAATAAATAAATAAATAAATAAATAAATAAATAAATAGAGATGTTGTCTCCTAATTATCTGGTACCCAAAATACAAAGTCTCAGTGATACCGCCGTTTACCAGTGACGAGTTCTGCTCCCTCTAATGTTGAAGTTTGAACACTAGAGAAGCACGCCAAGGCAAGCATATTAAGCAGGTTTTATTTAAAGTAGTAACAATACAGACTTCTCCCGAGGGGGAGAAGGGGGCCATGACTGATGTTCTAGAATCCCAAGAAGTGAGAGCACCCTACATCTTTTATAGGTTAAGGTCTCTTTTGTTCTCCAGTACTCTCCAAGCTTATCTCTCCTTCCTGCCTCTGTGACTAGGCCTGGTTTTGCAGGTGAGATGCATAAAGTGAGGAGTGAATGGGCAGGGGGAGGGCCAAAGTGCTTCAGCCAGGCAAGGGCCCAGGGGGCATTAATTAGCAGCTCCTTGCCTGCAGTCCTTGATAAGGGCAGGTAAATTTGGCAATCAATGGACTCTGGAGATCCTTGACATTCCTTTCTCCCAGGGGCAGTCTCCAACTTCCAGAGGCAGATGGCTTTCATGGCCTCCATTTCCTCGATTTGACCTATTGGATCCCCTATTTCTATATTAACTACCTGTCCACAATTCTGGCTTCATCAAGATCCATCAAAACCTTAGATACATGAAAGAAACCCTAGGTTTTGGAAAGTGTCTTTTGTTTTATTAAAGTACTAAAAGAAATAACAGGATTACTACTTCAGATGGCAAAAGGAATGGAACCTTCCCTGACGCTGCATAGAAAAAGGGATCACCATGTAAGTTCAGCTTTCAGACCAGCTTTCCTTACTGAGCTGCTCTGGGAGCAGAGGAAGAAGCAAACGTTTCCGGAGCCAGTATCACTGAGTTGAGTTAAGTAATGTAAAATCCCTTTCCATTAAAGGAAGAACCCTATGGTTTTAGATTTGGAACAGAGGACATCATGTGGTCAGCCATGATTTAAATAAATATATATTCTAGCTTTTTCTACTCAAGGGGCCTAGAAACTATGAATCTCAGCAAAAATGAACATACAGATACCAGATTTTGGTTTCTAAATACCATTGCACTGGGGTCCTTGGAGAACATGATTCATCTCAGGGCTGAGAGAAGAAAGTGCCAGGGAAATCTGTTCTATGTTGTTGTATTTGTGGAGGAAAGTATCTTTCTTCTTAGGAGGAACTACTGGATTTAGGGTTGAAGTACCACAATGTCTGTACTTCACTTTCAAATGGTTAAAAAAAAAAAATTCCAATTTATTTCCATTGGTTGAAGAGGATGAGTTTTTCTCTCTGTTCCTCTTCCTACCCAGATGACTTGTTTATTATTCAAGCCTCTCTGGGTTCTCAGTGCCATAAACCCAACTCAGAGGCTTAAGCAAGAAGAGACAGAGTATCATCTGAAGTCTACATAAATGAAAATCTGTACCTCATTTGGGAAACATGTACACATGTGCACACACACACACACACACACACACTCATGCTTTCACTAATGTACACATACATACACTTCCCCTCCCTGCTCTGGCTGATGAAGTTGCTTGTGTACAGACTAATCGTCGGAACTACTGTTTGTTATCTAGTCTGTTCCTTTGCTAACCTAAGAAGAGCTACGGTCAGTGAGTGGGTATGAGAAAGAGCTTGGAATCTTCTTCCAGGATGAACTAGTGATGTAGTAGTTCTTATACCCTCCCTAAGACAGGTGACATCCTTCAAAGATACCCCTACTCGGGGACAGTTTGGTGGCGGTGGCCTCTAGTCATGCACATTGGATCACATACCTTAAATCATGACCTAATAGCTCTCTCCATCTTGGGGAGTTCCTTGAGCCCAGGACTGGGGATTGGAGGTCTGACCTATCTTTGATCAATCTTCAAACTCTCTAGGAACAGAGTTGGCCCTTGCCTACAGAAACACTGCATAAGTCATGAGGCTATACCCAGTTATCCTTATAATACCCATCAGGTTTCCTAACCTCAGCGACGATGACGTTTTGGGCTGGATAGCTCTTTGCTGGTGGAGCTGGGCTGTGCATTGTAAGATGTGTAGGCACATTCCTGACCACTGCCCAGTGGGTACCAATTGCAGTGGTTTGTATCTGGAGAATCCTCAAAGGCTCATGTGTTAAAAGCTTGGCCCCAGCCTGACACTACTGGGAGTTGGTGGAGCCTTTAGGAGGTAGGACCTAGTAGAAGGTTTTAGGTCATTGGGGCATGTTCTCAGAGTGAATCATGGGACTCTGGTCTCTTCTTCCTCTTTCATTTTTACTCCCATCCTTGAAATGAAAGGGGCTTCCTCTTCACATGCAGATTCTAGCATGAACTATTGCCTCTCTATAGGCCCAAAGTAATGGGACTAACTGACCATGGACTGAATCCTCCAAAACTATGAACCAAATTAAAACCTTCCTTTTGCAATGTTGATTCTCTCAGGTATTTCGTTATAGTAAGGGAAAGCTGACTAACACCAATAGAACTTCCCAAATTCCAACAATCACAAAGGTCTCCAGACATTGCCAAGAGTCTCCTGGGGGATAAACTCTTCCTTAGGTGAGGTGTACTGATGTACATAAATAATAGTATACAAGTTGGGCAACCATCTTGGGTTACAACTGGCTAAAATTGTTGCAATTATCTTATCATTTCATACTTAGCAATTACCTACATTATCGTAATGTAGGTATCAATTACATTTTTTAAAAACCTGGAAAATATCCAGTGCTTATAGCAATGACTGTCCTGCATCTTTAAAACTATGTTCCTACTTCCTCTAGTCAAATATATCATGACTTTTTAGGTTCCCTTTTCCTCTCACAGTACCCACTTCTAAGATAAATTGCATTGCACAATTTGTTTTCATTTTCTTTTGTCTAAATAAGGTGCCGGGGTAAAGTTACTGATAAATGCAAGTTGCAGAGTCAGTATTTATAAAACCTCTCCAAGTGCTTCTTATCGCTGTCATAATAGAACAGGTCAGCAGCCCAAGGAGGAAGTAAAACAAAGACAAGGGAAGACGATCTTTCCAAAAGGGATAAACATCCTCCTTCATTAGCCCGTGGCCTCTCATTATCATCACTTTTTCTTTACTGCAATAGCATGAATAGTTTTTCATAAGTCATTATTGCCAATTACCCCAGAGAAAAGACAGCATTTATTTATCAATTTTTATTTGTACATAAAAAAATTGAGGACATGGAGTGTCTTCCTGCCTTTGTCACTGCAACTTCATTTTCAATCTCCTTCCAAGACCCTGGTTGGCAACTGCATATCATATCTTCCCTGGGGCACTTTTATCAGCAAGTTGTCTAAAATGCTACCAGAATTGATTGCTCTCTTTTACTGGTGAGTCACACAGCATAGTAAGAGCATATCAAGACCATTGCAAGCTGGGGCGACTTGAAAGTTGATGAAACAAAGATGAGGGGTTTTTTCCTTCTATTTTTCTTTTCAATTAAATGGAGGCTCATGTGATCTAACATTAAGATTCCTTTGAACACAGTCCCTTAGAGTTCAAACACTTATATTTAAATGCAATGATTACTCTTACACAATTAAAGCAATTCAGATTTGGGTACAAAGCAACCAGAATAATCACTGGACACTGGACACTTCATAGAATAGGTAGGGGAAAGACTGCTTTCTCTCTGTCCTCTACAGAATTTCAGATTGTTAGAGCACGCAGGGACTTTAGGGTTACCTAGGCCAGTCCCTTTACTTTATAGATAAGGAAGCTGGGAGCTAAGGAGGTCTGGTGACTCACCTAAGGTTAGCAGTTAACTGGGGACAAAAAAAAAAAAAAAAAGTTCCATCAATTTATATTATTAGGCCATCAATTATATTATTTTTGGACACTTGGACAATAAAAACATATTTGTTAATTAAATTGCATCTTTATTATAGTTGTATTGCTAGATATCATATAAGTCTCTTAGAGGTTTGCAGCACAGAGACCTGGACAAGGAGCATATGGTTCTAGCCCTTAAATTCAGATTTCTGTCAACATTTAGCTATTGGGTTCATTTAAGTTCCATAAGGCAGTCAGAAGAAATCAAGTTCAACATTTTCTGATTTCAGTGAAGAACGGATTGTATTTGAGACCATTTCGACCAGCAAAGGAGAGAGTTAAGCCCTGCTGGGAATAAAATGTTCTCTGCCCATTGTTCTTGGTGGCAGCAATCCCGAGTAGAGATATCACTGAAAAAGAAATCTAAAGGGAAGAATTCAAGGCAAAGAGGTCTTGTGGTTGAAGAGGCCCATCATTCTAGATAGAGCTGGAAGGTGACATTTCCTAACATCTCAGTTACTTTGGAGAACAGGCATGGGGGCTGGGACCCTCAGGCTGCATCCTCCATTCCCCAGTTTCAAGTCAACCTACTGTGGTATTTTAGCCTTGCCCACCTCGCCCTGCCTTACCACCACCAAGTTCTCTCTCCCACTAGGTAAGGAATCATTTGAAACATTTCCCCCCCTATATTTTGTCCCAAGCTTGGGCATATTATTTAGTTGGTCTGGAGAAAATGTTCTAAATTTGGGTCACCTGGAATCTTCCAGGCTACTCAAATGCAATACTACACTTCTTGTGAATAAGAAGCCCTGTGGATCTCACCAACTCCCCCCCCCCGCCGCCCCTCTCTTTCTCTCTTTCTCTCTCTCTCCCTCTCCCTCTCCCTCTCCTTCTTCTTAGTGGTCTGAGTTGTCTTCCTCTAAGGACAGTGGTGTTTCCTGCAGATTAGGTACTAAATCTCTCAAGTCAGTATAGATTGCTTTTTCTGCAGAGATGATATTCAGCAAGAGGATGCTGGTCAACATAAACTCTACTCACGGTGGATTTCCTTTCTGAGTTACTGTCCATCATCATCACAGACTTGTTTTCAACAGCAGATGTCTGGGTGCTTTTGATCTGCGAGTCCATTTCAATGAATACTCGCTAGACACGTCCACTGAGGTCACTGTTCTGACAACCCCTGTAGAACAACAGCATCCAGATTGTTTAATCTGTCATGCTATTGTAATTTAGATACATTTCCTGCAAATTCCTTAGATTCTTTTGTGTCTCTCAGTCACTTCTTTTTCAAAAATACCAGAGTAATAGATGGTGCAACTGCTGCTTAATGTTTGTGTGTGCATGTCATTCCCCTGCTTAAGAGTTTGTAAATTCACAGATTCTGATGCTTATCTGGTTATAGATCTGTATTGTGTAATAGCAAACCTGAAAGTAGTACAATCAATGTTTGATGGTCAAATGTCAAACTTACCGTGACTTTAAACAATAGCATGACCAAAAATAACTGACTGGGTTGGATTTTCAAAATCTTACAGGGATGAGTAAATCAGGTAATCAGCATTAATCGTCCAAAAATCAATGTGCTTGGAGAAGAACCAGTATTATGAAGCAAATTATGAGTTTGAAGCAAATTATCAAATCAATCCTGGTTGATGCAATAACTGTCCTAGCTTGTGAAGCCACCTACCTCCATTTGAAGATGTCAACATCAAAATTGGAACAGCACTTAGGGGGCGCCCACTGTGCTCCAGGCAGTGGAAAGAAAACCAAAATGAAAGCGCCTCACCCAGAGAGCTTCTAATTACAGGGAAGTAACAGGCAGGGCATTTTAAGGGACAAATAAATAGAAATAATGAGATAACATTGAGCAAGAAGAAATTTCAGGATGAGCTCAGGAAAATAAGGCCTATCAGACTTCTCCGTATAATCACTGAAGCCATTATGCTGCATAATGTTGTTGGGACTATTAGCATTAATGATAGTAATCATCATTTATTACGGTGCAGCTTGGAGGACATTTCTGCAGCAGTAGAAAGATAGAACAGATAGACTTGAAAAGAATCGTCCCTTCAGCTCTGTGGTGCCATGCACAATATGAATTCTAAGAACAAAGGCCTTAACCACTTTGTTATCAAAAAAGTGCTGCCTGGCCACATCTAAGGCAGGTGTCTTCCTGGCAGTTCTATTCCTTTAATTAAAGATGATTCTCGATGTGACTAACTCAGCTGAAAAAACACCGGAACCAAGAACATTCTATTGACTGTTTTCTTTCCTCTTTCAGCAGTAATCCACAAAATCAATTCATTTTGTCATTGCATGAAAGAAATCAAATAAAGGATGTAAAATAGAACATTAGGAGAAACGTTAATAATGTGTAGATTATTTAATAAATCATTTTGCTTGAAATTTTACTGAGATAATTGTAGATTCACATGCAGTTCTCAGCAATAATACAGAGAATACTTTCTACCAATTTTTCCCATTTCGTAGAACTTTTGCAAACAAAATATTGACATTGCTACAATCCACCTATTTTATTCCATAGTTCAACATGTAAATATTTGCACAAATGTATTCAGTTCTGGACAATTTTGTTCCAGTCAACATATGGAACATTCTATCACCAGGAGGACCCCTTCAGTTGCCCTTTTATAAAAACACCCACTTCTCCCTTCCCCTGCATCTTTAATCCCTGCAACCACTGATCTCTCTGCATTTCTAAAATTTTATCATTTAAAAAAGTTACACATATGGAAACATATAATATATAAAATTAGATGGACTTTTTTCCAGTCAGCATAATTCCCTGAAGATGCATCCCAATTGTTGCTTGTATCAATAGTTAATTCCTCGTAATTCCTGAGTCGTCGTCCATGGAATATACCTTCACAAGGTTACCCATTCACCCACCTGTTTAAAGACATCTGGGTTGCTTCCAGGTTTTTGTTGGTGGTGGTACTTTTCTTTTTTAGACTTTCATCTTGTGCCATACACACACTCAATTCTGTTGTTTTAAAGATTCAAGTATGAAAAGCAAAACTTCAAGACTTTCAGGTGATAATATATAAGAATATATTTATGACTACAGGGCAGAACTGATTCCTATACCAAAGTCAAGAAGCATAAATCATAAAAGAAATACAATTAAATTGAAGTATTTTTTCAATTGAAAATCTCTACTGAAAGACAAGTTAGGAATTCAGAGAAGATACTTGCAATGCTTGTGTTTATCAATGATTTAATGATCTAACTACATGAAGAACTCGTCAAAAAGAAAAAAATAACCATTAGAACACTGACAGAGATAAAAAGTCAATTTAAGGAAATGGAGACACAAAAGGACAATTAATAAAAAAGAAAAAAGATTTTCAAACTGGAGAAATGCAAATTAAAATAAGGAAATAGCTTCTCATGCCTAAGAGATTGGCAGAATTTCTGATAATACCAAGTGTTAGCCGGATGGAGAAATCCCCATACAATGCTGGCAAGAGTGGAAGTTAATACAAACACTTTGGGGAATCGTTTGGAATTACCTAATAAAATAGAAGTTGTGTATACTAAAGACCCAGAAATTCTGCTGTATACTATATAGAATAAATATAATATAAATATAATGTAAATAAACTATAAACTTTTGCACTTGAATGAAACTTACATGTATTTAAAGAGACATATAATTGGATTTTCATAACATCATTACTTGCCATAAGGAAATATTGAAAACAGCTTACAAGTTCATCAATTAGAAAATAAATCAGTGTGATATTTGTTGAATCACATGAAATTGCTGTTATTCAATCATTTTTATATGACTCAAACTAATAAATTTATTAAACTGAATATCATAGAGAAGCTGAAACAAATGAACTAGGTTAATTTCAAAAGTAAAACTAGGGCTGGGGAGATAGCTCAGTTGGTAGAGTGCTTACCTTACAAGCTTAAGGCCCTGGGTTCGATCCCCCCAGTACCGCCAAAAAAAATAAAAAGAAAGGAAAACTAGATTCAATTTCAAAAACATATTCAGTTAAGAATGTCCATGCTGTAATACATGTACTATGATCACAAGTACACCTGGGTAAAAATCAGCCTCCTTGAGACAGAGGATACATACAATAACTAGAAGGCTTTTAAAATTTGGAGCCATTTGAAGATACCAGAAGATTTTGTTGAGAACTGTATTAGCTTCCCTAGGAAAGAGAACCAATAGAATGAGTGGCTAGATGATAGAGAATAGATAGACAGATAGATAGATAGACAGATATTAGCTTTCTCAATTATAGAGGCTGCCAAGTCCCATGAGCTGCCATCTGCAAGCTGGAGGCCTGGGCAAGTCTTTGGTGGAGGTCCAGTACAAGCCTAAGGGCCTTGAGAACAAGAGGAGCCGAATGTGTAAGTCCCAGTCTGAATCTGAAGACACAAGAGTCAGGAGCACTGATGTCCAAGGGCAAGAGAAGATGGACGTCCCACCTCAAGTAGTGATGAGCAAATTTGCCATTCCTACACCTTTTTGTTCTTTTCAGATGCTCAACAAATTGGATGGTGCCCTTGGCCTTAGCAAAGGCAGATGGTCTTGGGTTTCTGAATGTGCAAGTGATGGAATCCAGCTGTCTCCTCCTCCTCTTTCAATTCCATCAAGAATCTACTGTACAAACCATTAAAGAACAATGTAAAATTTACAAGATGTTTCACGGAAGAGAAAAAAAGAGGTTGACATAGTATATCAACAGCACACCGCCTGCAGATCCCCAGAGACGTTTCTCATCTCTCTGTTCCCTGATTCTACTAGAGGTGGTTTTCTTTATGATCCTTTCACCTCTAGTCCCTTTGTCTCCTTCTATCATGTAGAACAATTTAGCTACCATTGAATTTTCTTGAGGTTCTGACTTTGATTCCAATCATTTTTTCTTTAAAATTAAAACCAAAATATTGATCTTATTTTAGGTCTCAACTGGCCTCAAGCCTAAAATCTTTAAGGCATATCTGTCTGGTAAAATGGAAGGGAGCATTTCATTTACACTACATGTATGTTCAAAGCAAGTCACCAGCCAACTGCTGCCAGGAGAGCAATAAAATACTTATAAATGAAAAGAAAGAAACCAGAGACAAAGATGCTTAGATTAGCCTTCAGACTAAGCCTTGACCAGTTTACCAATTCGGCTGTATGAAAGGAAGAAATGGAGTAGAGGATCCAAGAAGAGTTACATCTGGGCAACTACATATGAGGTCTTTAACAGTGCAGTGGCTCTGCCCAGCAGTAATCATGACCAGGTCATTATTCAGGGGTCAGACTGGTATTGCCTCCTTTGGTGAAGAAGAAAAGGAAAAGGAAAAGAAAAGGAAAGGAAGGGGGTATGGCAGAAGTTATTGATTGTCCCACAGTATCAATTCTTCTCTTTGCAGGAGTAGAAGCCCTCAAACTTAGCTGGGTACTTGCTACCTAGAATAACAACTATATTTCTTACCTGCCCTTGAAGTGTGGCATGGCATAGAAAACGGGACATACGCATGTGATGATGTATGCAGTTTCCTGAAAAGTGCCCTCAGACATGGGGAATATGCTTTTTCCTCCACTTTATCTCCTTCTCCTTGGCCAGACTGTGGAGGTGATGGCCAGATCTGGAGAAGTCTCTTGGACCACAAGATGATAGCCATACGTTGCGATGATATAGCAACAATTTAGAGCCTGGGTCTCTGACGATTGCAGAGTTGCCTTCTGTCTTCTTTAAGTCATTGTTTTTACAAGTTCCCCGCACCTCGTGACTGAGCTCACTTTAGCTGATGCAAGTGGGGATACCACTTGAGGTGAAAATCAAGGAAACCTTGACCTCTAGGCTAAAAGATTTAGGGCTTTTTGTATAGATCGTCAGAGCAAATAATAATTTTTTAGATATGAAGAGAAATAGTGGAGAAATAAAATTCATTCATTTTGTGGTACTATTGCATTTTCCCTTTAAATCATTGAGAATTAGAGCACAGTTTTTAAATCAAAGAAAGAGAATAATGAAGTGAACTTGCCCATCTAAATCTTTACTTAATACAAGTCTAGTATTGATATGATATGCGATATGATATGCACAGTAATTCCTGTGAAATGAGTGGAAAATGTTGCAATGATTTTTTCCAATTAATGACATTGATGCTTTTCTACATAAATTTATTTATTTTTGTTCACTGTCTTCTCTTTGGTTTAACAACCAGTAATGGGTTACCTGGTAAGAAATAAATTTAAGTAAATGCAATGAATGAGGGTGGTACAGTGGACATTTGTAATTTTAGGCCTACATCCTTATCGTCACTCCCAGTACAAGGGAAAGAATTGCTGGAGCCTCTCCTGTAGCCCCTCCCCCACCCTGGTTACTGTCAAGGAGCAGACACAGATCCTAAGCTCTCCAAATAGGGCCTCTTATTCTGGAATACTGAGTCTTGAGCAGGGACAAAAAAGTGGGAATATTAGCTGGAGTTCTTGATAGCTTTTTGTGGAAAGGCTCAGGGGAAAATGTTCTTTTCAATCTTATATATGCAAGTTTGTATTATGAAAGCAAGTCTATGGTTTGTGTGATGGTGAGTTTTATGTGTCAACTTGACTGGGCTGAGATGTACCGAGAATAAAGTACTATTTTTGGATATGTTTGTGTGGGTCTTTCCCTCCTCTAAGTTGTTCTTTAAAAGAAAAAAAATGTGGAGTGCTTCATGAATTTGCATGTCATCCTTGCTCAGGGGCCATGCTAATCTTTTCTGTATCGTTCCAATTTTATTACATGTGCTGCCGAAGCGAGCACTCTAAAGTGTTCTTGTCAGATATTTTGGTCACAGAAATGAAAAACTGACTAACACATAGGGTTAATATGTCAAAATATGTTCATATTAAATATTGATTGATTTTATACCAAATTACACCACAAAGTGGTTTCAACATATACTCCTAACAAGAATGCCTGTCCCCCACACTGTTACCAAGACTTGATATTACGGATTCATTTAACCTCTGCCCTCCCAGTGGTGTCTATGGGAGGGCTATGCAGTGCAGGTCAGCTTACAGGGAGGATACCCTTTCCCCCACCAAGGCTTAATAAACTGAGAACAAATGCCTTCTTTTGTATACTTAATGATACATGGCTACAATAAATCCAATTTGTTACCTTTTTAAAATCAGAGAATTTTTAAAGTGGAGAAATGAATATGCATTTACCCAATATAGAGAATGCATATGTGTTTTTTGAACCAATTTGATCAATGAGGAGTGTGATTTCATTTCAGGAGTTGAAATGAATAAATTGAGAAAAATTATGGGGGTGGGGTGCTGACTGAAAGGCCTGAGATATTTTTTTAAAAAGTAAAACTGGGCATGGTGGCACATGCCTATAATCCCAGTGGCTTGGGAGCCAGGATGATCTCAAATTCAAAGCCAGCCTCAGCAACTTAGCAAGGTCCAAACCAACTTAGCAAGACTGTGTCTCAAAATAAAAAATAAAAAGGGTTTGGGATGTGGCGCAGTGGTAAGGTGCACCTGTTTCAATCCCTGGTACTGAAAAAAAAAAAAAAAAAGAAGGAGGAGGAGGAGAAAAGAAAGAAAAGAAAAGGTAAATAAAAAATAAATAAATTTTTATTTCTCTCACCCCAGTTTTCATGGGGGGAGAGAACAACTTTTGAAGAAAGAAGCTAGTTTTAAATTAAAGAGCCTGTGTTCCTAAATTCATTTGCTTTACAAGGTACTGTTGGAGAGACACTGGATGGTTAAATCCTCCTACAAATAGCTGCACGAGCCTGTACCCATGACCCCCTAAATCTAAGGACAGAAGAAACACTTGGACTGAGTCTTAAACAACTAGTTAAAAGTGCTCTGAAACACAAAAGTTAATATGGCTAAGTTTTATACTTATTCTTTTTCTTTGTCAAAAGCAAATAATTTTTAAAATAAGAGACTATATATTTTGCCTATTAGATTTAAGAAGAAAATTTATGCTTAAAATTAAGACTAGTTATCTATTAAGATAAAATTAATCATGTAACTCTTTTTTTGTAGCAAAAACTAGAAACAGAATGAAAGAATGAAATGTATATATTCTTATGAAATGGTCTTCAAAGTTCCATTGAAATCTACATTCATAGCCTAAATGTGGTGAAAAATTGAGATGAAAGGAATAATCTAGATCAAAACTCATTTTTTGTAATCATTATCTGACTATATCAGGTCCAGTTTATGTCATGTGACTCAGTTCCCCATTTCTCTAATATACTATAAAAAAAAGGTGCTGGATTCAGACAAATCTGGATTCGAAATGCAGTTCATCTCAAGCAAGTTGCTTCATCTCTTTAAGCTTAAGTTCCTCATTTACAAAATGAGGACAGTAATAGAATGCTTATCTCATGGAGTTATTGTGAGGATTAGAATAGGTCACAAGTAAGGCTTAGCACAATGCCTGACAAATAATAGGCAGCCTATGAATATTATCATTATGATTAGTTGTGCCTGTGCCTCATATATAGTAGATACTCAATAAATGTTAATTCCTTTTCTCCTTAAAAGAAGTTTTTGCTGCCATGGTTCCACATATCCAATCATACGGTACACATGTCTTATCACTAATTTGTATTTTAAAGCCAAATCAGCTCAGGGTAAAGGAAATGCAGAGACGGGAGATTGGGGGTTACGATGCTAAAATCATCAACCTTGGGTCTAAAAACTAGTTTTGACCTGTGATCACATACTTTGTGAACAAAAGGGAATTGCAAGGACTCACTAGTGTTAGTCTTCCAGTGTTTATCACAAAGCACAATTCTCCATTCTATGGTGGGGGACTCAGTCAAAGGGATCCACAGACCTGTATCCTCTGATGACGGTTAGAAAGAGAATCCTTGGCATTAGAACATCAGAATAATCATCTTCCAGTCCTAAGCACTAAAAACACAAAACAACCACCATAGAAAAAAGTAATGGGGTTGGAGAGTGGGCTGGGACCAGCGGGCCTTCTGAGGGGATTATCTCTTTGGGGCAGGAATTCCTCTGAACTTTTAGGTAGATGCAGGAAATCTGAGCCGTGAACTAGTTCAAGTGACCTCATTGGAGGAGGAAAGGGGAAAGAAGATGAGGCCATGGGGACCAGGAAGACTGGTTAAACTGGGACTTGGACTTTGCAAGAAATTATGTAGATGGCAGGTGCTGGGTCATAGGCAGAGATTAGGAGAGGAAAGATGTAATCAGAAATGTTGAGCTAGATGAAGAGAAAGAATTCTAGGCCATGAAAGACCAACTGAAGAGAAGTCCCAAAGAAAACCCTGTCAAATCCTGAAGGCAGAGACTGGAATCCGAAGTGGGTTGAGGCGAGGAGTGAGTGAAGAGAGCAGGCACCATGGCCACAAAGGCAGGAAGCATTTCGTCACATCTTCCTGGTTTCTTAATGATAAAAGTCCTGCCTATTTTGTATCCCTGTTGTAAAGCTTCAGTTGATGCTTGATTCCTAATTTGCCTAGTCTTACTCTTCGTTTCTCCTTGTATATATTGCTCTGGAGTAGGATCAATAGTCATTTGGGTGGTGAGGTTGGTACTGGAGCTCAGTCCATGGACTATACCCCGACTGGGTAATTCCAGGGGACAGGGTTAGGACTGTTAAGTAGATCTTTTCCTACTTTAATTTGGTAAACCCTGAAGCTGGATTTACCTCAATGCTACCCCGTGGGTAATTATTTCAATGTCTAAAGAGAGTTAAAATTTCCATTTGTTTCTCGTTCACTATGATATATATGAGATCATCAGTTCAGACTATACTACTGAGCTTTTAGAAACATTATACCAGCCTTGCAAATTGAAACCAGCATTGGTTTCCAAGGTTTCTCTGGTGACTTGGGTCTGAGGCACCAAACCCTAGCATAACAGATAGGAATCTCAGAAGGAGAGAGGATCGTATGGACACTGGTACTAAATAATAGAGTCTAAACAAAGTGTTTTTCTAAACATGGCTCTTAAACTTTCTCGGTGGCCTGTGTTGTGTAATTGTACCAGCTGGGATGGCATTCTTAACCCAAAGCGGCTCTGAGACCCTCAGTCTTGAGTGGCGTGGTGGGGACAGTCCCAACCTCTCCTCCAGATTGCAGTCATGCTTCAGTACTTTCTCCAGACCCGCACTGGCTCAGGCTGGGCTGGCAAGGTCAGGTTTGAGTTCCTGCGCTTCAGAGAACCCTTTGGAAGGCCTTGTCTTACCTCTGACTAGACTTTAGGATAGTCTGTTCCCTAAAAGACAATTTGGATGAAGAACTAGATTGGCAGGAAGGCCCATCCCAGAAGTTATTAAAATGCACCAACATGAAGACATCAGGAGCAACACCCCACTGAAGACCCCAAGGGAAGAACAGGGAGGGAATATCAAGGCTACCATGAGGCCCTGGGATTCATGGCCTACAGATTTTCCACTGGGGTCAGGGCCACATCTCTATCTGTATAGGGTGATGATTCCTACTGTCAATCACAGGTGAATGGGTGGATCTATCCAACTAAAACACAAACCTGCAGATGACCTGGTTCAGAGGTTCACTACGTCCATGCCGGCTGTCAGGTGAGGCTATGCCTCATGTAGAACTCTGACCCGAGGGTGTACAGAAATCGCCCCATCCTCAGTTTCCCCTGCTCCAGCTGAGTTAAGTTAAATTCTTCTGAAGACTCCACTGATGCTCAGAAAGAACAAGAGAGAAATGACGGAAGAGACTAGACAATGTAAGTATTGCTTAATCTCTGCCTTCTCCTTTCCTCTCCATCTCAAAATCATTGCAGAAATTCCTCTGGACCCCTGTGACCACTTGTCAATTTGTTTCCCTATGGCCATCTGTTTCCCTCACAGTATCCTCCTGACCGTATCTGCTCTTTGTTTAAGTTCCTAAGTGCCTGCTGGGAACTCCCTTTCCAGGGTCGTCTCCAGCCCTTGGTCCCCACGTGTCTTCCTGGTCTTACCAATTTTAGATTCCAAGATCTCACAGAGAAAGGTTATCTTCTACATCAAATTTGCCATAGCAACCATCATAATGCAGGGCAATCAGCACTGATTCTATTTCCTTTGTCCACTGTAATGGTCAGCCTAGCCTTGAATCTTCGTGCGATGACCTGGTAGGACCAGCCATGCAAAGGGTCATTAACTACAGAAATAATGGCCCCCTTTCCATTTTACTCTAGAGACTGCCTTTTTAAAAAATATATTTTTTTTGGTTTTAAGAATATTTAGTTTATTGGGAGAATTAAATGAACCAAAGATATAAAATTTTCTTAAATGTAGTCCAAAAGAGTGGGATGTGTTGGGGCTGGAGTTGTGGCTCAGTGGTAAAGTGCTTGCCTATCCCGTGTGAGGCACTGGGTTCGATTCTCAGCACCACATATGAATAAATGAATAAAAAGTAAAGGCCTATCAATGTCTAAAAAAATATTAAAAAAAAAAAAGAGTGGGGTGTGGTGGCATATACATGCAATCTAGCAACTTGGAAGACGGAGGCAGGAAGAGCAACTTAGAAATACCCTTAGTAACTCAGACAGACCCTGTCTCGAAATAAAAAATAAAAAGGGTGGGGGATGTAGCTCAGTGGTAGAGAGCCCCTAGGTTCAATTCTCAGTACTCCCCCCCAATGTAGGCTAAGGGGAGATAGCTTATCATTTACCACTAACTGAAAATTGTACCAGTTTTATTTTCTTAGTGAATAGAAAATGTCTCTCTAACAAAACACATGTTTTTCTGAAAAGTGTTTTCTCCAACAGGATGATTATTTTTAAGTGGGCTAGAGAGTACTGTAAATTATAAAAAGAAATTACACACACACACACACACACACACACACCACAAAAATGTTCGGATCAGGAAATGCTTCAATGTTTCCGAAAAATGTGAGGAAGTGTTATTCTAGAATAAAAACATTTCCTGCCTGACAATCATGCCATGGAGAAAATCATGTGATGCCAATTATGAGGTCTTATAATTTTTATGATGGGATTGTATATTTGGAGGAAAATCCTTTATAAGTAACATGAGATAAGTAGAAATCATCCAGAATCATACCTTTTTTCTTTTTTTTTCTCAGAATGATACTTCTTTTTACAAAAGTTTTTTATTCACACAAAAATTTAAATGTTGCAGAAAACTATAGGTGAAAATATAGGTGAAATATATAAATAATATAGTAAATAAAATAAATTAAAAATATAGGTGAAAAATATAGGTGAAAAGATAGAAATTAGTCAGTATCTCACCACACAGAGATGACCACTCTTAGTATTTAAGTAAGTATATTTCTAAACAGGTCTCAGTAAACACTTCTGTTCAGTGTAAATCGAACTTGTGTTTAATTACATGTGTAGAGTTTAAGGATTTGTATTATATCAACAACATATCATGTATGTCTTTCCTTGTCAACAAGTCTAGGTGTGCAGTGTTAGTGTTCATAATTGTACCTATTTGTCACATGTACCTACTGGGATAATCTGAGCTTCCACAGTGGCTCTCCAAGGAATCCTCTTGTGACGATAGGAAGAAAGCAGGAGGGAGACGTTGGTGGGTAAGTGGGTGGGGCGTCTTTAGAAGCCTCCTCCTGGATTTCCTCCTACCACATGTCTGTGACCAGAGTCAGTCACATGTCTACCCCAGACAGTGCTAAATGAGAACGGCTTGGTGTGACAAGCTCAGACATGCCAGGATTTGTTCTCTGTGACTCATTATTACCTAAACAAAAATCAGGGTTCCATGAACAAGGAAAGGGGAGTGAAATACATGAAGTAAGTTTAAATTCATGCATTTACAATGATATAAACCAACAAACCTAGCTGGTGATGGTTGGAGAATGCTAGTGAATCAACTCAATCAACTCATCATTTTGAAAAGTATAAATTAAGAGAATTAAATGCTTATCCTGCATTTCCAGTATCAACTGAGAAATCAAATCATTCAGGGAGTTTCTCTTTATATAAGTATTCCAGCTAGTAAGTGAGGAAGAAATGATGGGATTAGGATTTCACCATGTCCAATGTCTATAGAATTTTAATGGATCTAGGCATTAATAACCATCAACATCACAGAAAGAAACACTCAAAGGTTATATGTCCCTGATGGAAGGACACAATACTGTCAAAGAAGTCATCCTATACAAAAATGTTTCTATTCGTGTATTATCACTATACATAATAGTGGGGTTCATTTTACATATTCATAAATGCATATAATGTGATTTGCTCCATTTTAATCCCCTGTACTTCCCCTTTCCCTCCCTCCTTTCTTCCCCTGATCCCCTTTTTCTACTGTTGGTCTTCCTTATTTTTATTTATTGTTTTTCAAATTGGTACATTATAGTTATACATAAAAGTAGGATCATTGTGATATGTTCACACGTGGACATAGCAGGGTTTGGTCATTTTCATTCTGTGGTTCCTTCCCCTTTCCCATCCCTCCTCCCTCCCCTGCAGTCTCCTTCCTCTACTCCACTGCTTTCTCTTCTATTTTCATGAGATTCCCCCTACTTTTTAAATTCCTTATTTCTGACTGACTTTTGCATAAGAAAGAAAACATCCTACCCTCAACTTTTTGAGTTTAGCTTATTTCACTTAGTATGATGTTCTCCTGTTCCTCTGTTCACCAGCAAGTGACATACATAATCTCATTCTTCTTTATGTCTGAGTAAAACTCCATTATGAATATACACCACATTATCATATTTTCTTTATTCATTCATCTGTTAACAGGTACTTAGGCCAGTTCCAGAACCTGCCTATTGTAAATTGAGCTGCCATGAACATTGGTATGCATGTGTCACTATAGTATGCTGGATTTTTGTTCTTTTGGATAAACAGCAAGGAGTAGGATAGTTGGGTCATACAGTGGTTCCATTCCTAGTGTTTAAGGAACCTCCATACTCTTTCCAAAGTGGTTGTACTAATTTCCAGTCCCACCAACAATGCATGAGTGTAACTTTTACCCCACATCTTCACCAGATTTATTAATATTCGCATTCTTGATAATCACCATTCTAACTGGATTTAGATAAATCATATTTTGGAAAATCTGAGAATAAATATGCTGAGTTCTGCTGGGCACAGTGGTGAACATAATCCCAAGTACTTGGGAGACTGAGGCAAGGCAGAAGGATAGCAAGTTTGAGGTTGCCTTGGACTACTGATCAAGACCCTGTTTCAAAATAAAATTTTTAAAAAGCTGGAGATATAGTTCAGTGGTAGAGTACTTGCTTAGTATGCCTGAGGCCCTGGGTTCAATCCCCAATACCACAAGATAAAGAAATAATATGTTGCAAGGGAAAAAAATGGTTGGAGGGGGAATAAATGGATTAAAAGAGACTTAGAAGGCATATAAACCAATTGTCAAGTGTAGACTTCATTTGAATCTCAAGTCGCCAATGTTAAAAAAAAATTACGGCACTTATTAGGCACTTGAAAATTTGAACTCTGAAAAAATGTCCTAAAGTAAAGGAATTAGTGTTAGCTTTTATAGGTAAGATAACAGTACTTTGTTTAGGGTTTTTTTTTTTTTAAGAGCTCTTATCGTTTGTCAGGGACCAAGAAGTTCTCATTCTGAGAACATTCTGACCTTTACAATAAGCAGCAGCGCCCCTCCCCCCCCCTCCTGGCTGATAATTCTGACAGTATGGCGCCTATGGCGCCCACGGCTTCTCTTCCGGGACTACACTTTCCCGCCGGCGCGAACTTCACCTTCCCGCCAGCGTGAATTTGCACCCTATCAGGAACCCAGCAGAAGAACACAACCAACCAGGCTGCATCTCGTCATACCCCTCATTCCCTCAGCATAAATACCCGTGAGAACAATAAAAATTTGCAGCTTGATCAGAATTCCTGTCTTGCTGTCTCTCCCTGCGTCTCTTGTCCCTTCATTCCTTCTCTCTTAGGTTTGCCGTCCGCGTTGATGTCCCGCGGGTCGGGACAATCGTTTAGAGACATTCACTGAAATATTTATAGATAAGATACTTCAAAAGAAAATGGTGGTGGGGAGAATGAAAGTATTAATCAAACAAGTTTGGCCATGAGTTGCTAATTGTTGAAGCTGAATGATGGGTATATGGGGGTTTGTTAATTATTCCATTTTATATATGAATATCTATAGGTATATATATGTATATTAGGGAAAATTACTCATTACATAGACATATTATATATATATATATTATAATCTAATATACATATGTATAAAAATGGGGCAATTTCCCCTACTATACGAATATATGCCTATATATATTCATATGTAAAAATTATCCTTCAGTTTTATACATATGCATATGTACATATATATAAAATGGGGGGGTGTTAGTTTTACTAATTAAAAGAAAAAGGAAAAAGAAAGCATGGCTTTTAGGTAGATTACCAACGGCATTTGCCATACTGTAGTTTACCCAACTAGTTTGCCATAGAATATGTAGGCTATTTTTCCAAGTGAGTGTGAATGATGTTGGTGCTCCCTCTTCACCCCATTCAAAAAGAACCTAATACCCAATGTGATAATATTAAGAAGTGGAACCTGTGGGGAGCGATTAGGTCACGAGGGCCACACCCTCACAAAGGGATTAATTTCCTATTAAAAGAGGCTTGCGGGAGTTCCCTTGTCCCTTTCACCATGTGCAGACAGTGTTCACTCTTGGCACCATGTGAGACACAGCAGCAAGGGGCCATCTCTGAAGTGGAGAGCAAGTCCTCACCAGACACCAATCTCCTGGTGCCTTTACCTTGTGCTTCCCAGCCTCCAGAAGTGTGGTCAGTAAATTTCTGCTGTTACTAATTACCCACTCTAAGGTATTTCGTTATGACAGCCTGAATGGACTGAGCCAGCGTGTTCCCAGTTATAAACAATGTTGCCATGACCATCCTTATGCATCTTATGATACTAGTAAATTCCTAAAGGTGGGATTGTTAAGTCAATGGTCAAATTTAAAACATAAAGCAAATTGTCTTCCAGAAATTGTCTCCCTCTACCACACTATGCTTTCGCTTAGATTTTAACTTTTCAAAAAAAAAAAAAAATTAAAATCACTGGAATTTTTATTGATAGTACACTAGATTTATAGATTAATTTTAGGAGAAGTTACATTGTTGGGTTCTCCTATCTATAAATAGAATATGCTTTTTTATTTTGTCTTGTCTCTTAGTAGTTTCATGGTTTTATCACACTATTAAACTCCAATATTATTTCTGAAGGTTTTTCATTTATTTTCCTGAGTTTTTGAGTATATTTAGGTCATGGAAAGGCCAATTCAGAACAGATCACTGACTGGGAGAAGCAAGTGTAAAAGCAAAGACATTTGCTCTGATGCCTGGGGCAAATGACCTATCATTGGGCTTGTCTTGCCTTTTCAGGCACAAGAAAAAGCCCAAAGTGGAGTTAAAGTGTGCGATACCTTACAGGAAAGGGCCTTGACTATTTTCCCTCAAGTCTTACAGGAAAGAGACACAAGAATTCTTCCCAGTGCCTACCACTGGACAGCTATCCCTGCCACTGGACAGTGCGTTGCCATAGCACAGTGACTGCTCCTTCTTCTGGGGCAGACACACATAAAATGCCTCTGAATTTGACCAGTCAGAAAATTGAAAAGGGGCTGCAATGCACACCTCAAAACACTAATCTAACTGCTTAGTGTAATGAAATTTTTGCATCCTTTCCAGTTTTCATTTCTTACATTAAGATCTTATCTATTTGCATAAGCCAGTACTTCCAGAATAGCATTACAACATTAATAAGGGATAAGTAGGCACCATTGTTTTATTTCTGTAGTTATCGGATATGTTAGAATTTCACCATTAAGCATGAAACTAGTTTTCAGTGTGTGACTGTAGCCCTTTACTAAAGATTTCTTTGATAAACTGGGAGTAGTGGTGCATGCCTGTAATCTCAGCTACTTGGGAGTCTGAGGCAGGAAGAACCTAAGTTTAAGGCCAGCTTGGGTTACTTAATAAAACCCTGTCTCAAAATAAAAAGTAAGAAAGACTGAGGATGAGTATTAAAGTTTATGAAACATTTTCTCACCACAAATCAAAACATTCCCGTTCCTTTGACCTATTATGTATAAATATTAATTTCTTAGCACTGTATCATATTAACATCCCTGAAACAAACTGAGACAGGACAGATCAGGGACGCTTGTTCAGGGTCCCATCCCACCTTGATTGTTATCCAAGGAGCTAACTTCCCTGACGTCTAAAAGAGCGAGCAGTTTTTCAAAAAGATTGCCTGACCATCCCTAAGAGCATGAGTAGGGATAACTGATAAGGAAAAGCCTGTTCAAGGCCCCGTATATGTTAATTGCAGCTCATACATTTAAGGTAAAACCTGGGAATGAGGTTTTAGAGCATGTGCAGTAAGCACTAAGGGCAAAGTACAGGAATCTGTCAATCACCTGTTGTTTAGCACAAGCCACTCCTAGCAAAAAAGCCCGCCAAAGGCCAACAAAGAACTGAGAAACATATATAGACCAGAGGCCCTTTGAGTGGGCCAGCAAATGTCTTTTATTCTTTGTCCCTGCTGTGCTCTCTATAGGGCAGCAGCTTATCGCCAGCGAATAAATTCTTTGATTTCTTTGTCTTGGTGAATTCTTCTCACCCACTCTCTTGCTCACCAGTCTTTATCTTAAAGTCCCACCACATAAACTCAATCTTGGTACAATATACTTTTAAATTTTTTGCTAGATTGTATCTCTTGATGTTTTACTTAAGATTTTTTTCTTTTCTTTCTTTCTTTTTTTTTTTTTTAAATCAACATACAAAAGGCTTTGTCTTTGCCAAGTTTTGGTATCAGCATAATGTTGCTTTTGTAAAATATTTAACATATACTCCAATGTTCTGTTTTAAAGGTAAAGATTTTGAGGCCCAGAAAATATTAAATGACTGACTCACTTCACATTCTTCCCTATCATTTTGATGATTTCAACTCCTAAATTTTTCTCAAATCCTTTTTCTCCTCTCCCTTTAAGCCCACTCACTGTCACACTAAGTTTAAGGTCGGCTGGTGGGTGTGCTGGTTCAGCCTAGACTAATAGAATAGTCTCTTAGCCTAATCTCCCTTGCTCCAGACTCATTTCTACCCATTTGCACAACAGTGGGTGGGTTCAACTGGAGGGCACTGTGTCATCCTCCTGCTTAAAATCTTCTGTGAAATTTGGGGATACATCTTATTACATTGTCAAGGTCTTTCATTAGTCGACCCATTTACTGTTATAATTCATTTTATATGGTTAAGTGAAGAAGAGTTCCAGACTGGAATCAGCGATGAATTTGAGTTCTGACCCCACTCTTACTATTTATGTGACTCTAGACAAGATACTTAAATCTCCATTGTCTCATCTTTAAAACAGAGCTAGGTTATGGTGAGGACTGAGAAAACGTACTATAAAGAGACCAAGCAGAGAAAATACTCAAGAAATGATTAGTAGTTTTGTGTGTGTGTGTGTGTGTGTGTGTGTGTGTGTGGAATTAAACCCAGAGGGGCGCTGTACCACCCAGGTATGTACTCATAGCTTATTTTGAGACAGGTTTTCACTATATTGTTAAAGGTCTAAATTGCAGAAGCTGAGTAGCTAGGATTACAAGTGTGTATCACCTGGCCTGGCTGGTACTTTGCTCTTTTAAAAAAATTCTTTTATTTTTAAGTTGACAAATCAAAATTATATGTATTTATACAATGTGTTGTGTACAAGAGTGGGGGCATAACTGTGGATTAAACCCAAGAGCTTTTGCCACTGAACTACATCCCCAACCTTTTTTTTACTTTTGAGACAGGGTCTCGCTAAGTTGTTTGGGGCCTCGCTGAGTTGCTCACACTGACCTAGAACTTGCCATCCTGACTCAGCCTCGGGAGTCACTGGGAGTACAGGCAAGTGCCAACACGCCTGGCTACATATTTTGATATATGTATTTATGAGAGTGACTAAATTAAAATAATATATGCATTACCTTATTTTTATTGTGATAAGAACACTTAAAACCTACTCAGCAATTTTAGTATACAAATACATCGTTATTATAGTACCACATTGTAAATGGATCTCTTGAACACGCTCCTCCTACCTGAAACTTGGTGTTCTTTTATCTCCCTCCCACCTGCCCCCTTGTAGCCCCTGGTAACCACCAATCTCCTCTCTGCTTTGATGAATTCAACTTTTTTGATTCCCCATGTGTGAGATAACATGGTATCTGTCCTACTGTGCCTATTTCACTTAATATGTCCTCCAAGTCCATCCACATTGTCAAAAGTGACAGAATTTCCTTTTTAAAGGCTGATTGACCTTTGACAAGGCTGCCAAGAACGCACAATGAGCTGCAGTCTCTTGATAAGAGTTGAGAACACTGGATCCGCATGCAGAATGAAAACAGGCCCTTTACTCTAACAGGAGTAAAGCTTTACACATGAAACGACAAATGCCCCCAAATCTTGGGGCTACACCCCCGGAGCAGGTGAGGGTGTCCGCAGGGGATTCCCCGGGAGCCGCGGAGGTGGACCCAGCGGCGTCCAGTCCCAGGGGTCCGCTCAGGGGAGGGGACTCTGCGAGAGGGGCGGGGGCGGCCGTGGGAAGCCGGGGAGCGGAGGAGGGGCGAGGCGCTGTCGCCGGCCCCCTCCCCTCGGCTGCGCTCCCCTTCCTTCCCCTCCCGGCCGGGCACCGGAGCGCATCCCGCCGAGGCCCGGCCGCTTCAGGGGGAGGCGCCAACTCGTCGCGGCACTGGGCCCCCGACCGAGCAGTAACCGCGACCCAGGAGGCGGAGCGGACGCGGCTCCGGCCCGCGCTGAGGTATGGAGGTGCAAGGGTGTAGTAGGAAATCGAGGGGAGGCGCCGGACGGGAAGCGGGCGGCTCTCAGGTACCCCTGCAGCGGGCTACCTCTCCCCGCCCCCGCTGCCCGGCAGCTTCGACCGCTGGGGAGGGGCCCCGGGGCGAGAACTGCGCCCCAGCCAAGGGCCAAGGCGTCGCCGCGCATGCGCAGTCCCGCCGGTGGGGGGCTGGGCGCGAGTCTCCGAGGCTACACCCCCGCCCAGGCCTCAGGCCGAGGCTGCCGTGCGCCTGCGCGAGTCCGCGCGCGAGCGTTCTGCGCGTGGTTCTGGGGCTACATCCCGCCCAAGACGTGGGCCAGTGCAGCACTGCGCACGCGTCAAATCCCGGTCCAGGGTCGCGTTTGGCGTCGCCCCAGCATAATCGCCTGCTCAGAGGCTACTCAGCTTCTAAGTTTCCGCGTCCCAGTGTACTTTGAGCTGATACCTAGGCCTTGGGAGGCTCCTGCCTTAGCGTCCGCCTTCCCTCTGCACTCCGCTCAGCTTAGGCTGCTGATGTTTTCATTTCTGTCGCCTCGACCCTTGGCTCCCGTCCCCCAAGCCTAACCCTCTGGCATCCCGGCTTGAACTGGTCGCTGACTTTCTCATAGTTTATGCTGTAGACATTTGGTCCCGTTGTGGAGGGATAGCGCGGAAAGTTTGCTAGGCGAAGCTGTTTGGGACCGGCTGTGGAGGGATAGGGATCTGTCGCTGCACACCTTAAGCCGGAAGATACTGCTCTGCTCAGCCCCGGAAGTTGAGGTTCTCAGACGTTGAAAACTTTCCAAGTGTTCTGCCCTGGCCGAGAAAGAACTTCCTGCCTGAGCTGGAAGGCGAGTTGAGAGTGGACTTTTTGCTTCTGTTTTTTGCAAAATTGCAGAAAATGTTGTAACAGTTTGAGCCCAGGACTGTAACAAAATGCATGTGGCAGAGCCGCTTTGTACCGCGCCTGGCTGTTTATTCTTTCTCAGAGCTGAATAAAAGTGGTTGAGTTCACACACACTGCTTTGGGACGATGCTCTTTCTACTAGACTCCAAAGTGATTATCTTAAATAATGTGTTTTGAGGCTTCTGGCTTTGCACCTTTGTAGTATTGAGTTCCTGCTTGGTTTTACACCTTTCCGGGCTTTGGTACTTGGTTAAACAGTTTCGTGACGCCTGGGGCCACTGTGAAGTGTTTTTAACAATGTCATTACTGTGTGCTTCCCAATCTTATGTAATGTGCTGGACAGACGTTTGGGAGCTGGAATAGAAAAGCCACTTAGGCTCAGAGAATCTGAGTACTCTCAGTGAAATGCAATCCCTTTATTTCCTATGTTTTCAGTACATACATGTTATTAAGTAATAGGTAAGGCAACAAGAATGATATATTCTTGAACACCCCACTCCCACCAGATGAGGCCTATTGTTATTGTCACGCCAGGGCTTGTGCATTGCTATTTCCTCCATGCCCAGGGCTCACTTTCCTACTCCACCCAAATCATCCTGGCACCAGACTTGATTCAGTTCTTGAAACAGACGTGATCACTTGAGGTGGCTGCCTCATTTGAAATAGCCACTGCTCTGGCTCTCCAACATCTTATCCTGTAGCTCCTAATCACTCTCTGATTTTATATTTCTATGGTTATGCTGTGTGTTCACCATAATTAGAGCACAGAAGGTATTTGTTAACTGTATAAATGAAATTGAAATCAAACTCCAGATTTTGTACTGAATGTGAGTTCATTCAGCAAACTTTTTCTATTGGGTACTCTCCTAGATGCTTGGAATTGATCAGTAAACAAAAGCAAAGATCTCTTGCCTCTGGAGCCTGCATTCTAGTGAAAAATGACAACCAACATTTAGTTGTGAGTTCAGAAAATTCTGGATGCTATGAAAAACAAAGAAGAACAGAGAAATGGGATTGGGAGTGTAGATGTGGGTTGCAGTTTATTTATTTGTGGGTCTTGGGGATTGAACCTAGGACCCTCTACTACAGAGTTACATTCCTTAGGCCTTTTGATTTTGAAATAGCATTTTCCTAAGTTGCCAGTGAACTTCTGATCCTTCTGTCTTATAATAGCTGGGATTGCAGGTGTGGGCTACCACGCCTGGCTGTGGATTGCAATTTTAAATAGCATGGTGATAGTTAGTCTAAAGGATAATTTGAAGGTGGTGCTCAAGAGGGAGAACTGAGGTTTAAAATTAAATATCTTTCTGGGAGAAAATATTCATTAACATGCTTTAATATGTCTCATGGGGACCTGCAGTATGACCATTTTCTCCAAATAGAGTTCAAATTATTCAGAATTCTACAGTTACACTCATCACATCAAATGAAGAGACTGTATTCTTACATGGAAGAGACACCAGCTATCAAAGATGTGCTGAGAAAAATCATACAGTCTACTCTCCATATCCTTATATTTCACATCCCATTATTTAACCAACCTCAAATTGAAAATATTTTAAAAATACTGAGTGTATTGAACATGTAGACTTTTTCTCTTGTCATTATTCCCTAAAAATAGAGTATGTCGACTATTTACTTAGCATTTAAATTGTATTAGGTATTGTAAGTAATTTAAGATGATTTAAAGTATAAGGGAGGATGAACATAGGTTACAGGCAAATGATACACTATTTTACACAAGGGACCTGAGCATTCAAAGACTTTGTTATTCATAGGGTGGAGGGATCCTGGATATCCTGTGGTATCCTGTGGATACCAGGAGATACCTGTGTTTTCTTCACTGTTTGCTTCTTAGTGTCCCTATGACATTAAGTCTTGCAAATGGCTAGTGAAGCTCTTTTCTAAGAGTGATCATTACTTTTCTTTATTTGAAACTCTGTGGAGAGGAGCTTAAATCACCTGTTATGATGTCATGTTATGATACTAAGAGGTATCTCTTAGAAATACTTGAATGAACCTAACCAACTTTTTTTTTTTAATATTTTTAGTTGTAAATGGACACAATATCTTTATTTATTTAATCTTATGTGGTACTGGGGATCGAACCCAGTGCCTTGCAAGTGGGAGGCAAGTGCTCTACCACCGAGCTACAACCCCAACCCTAAACAACTTTTAATCATAATTAAAGGAGGCTTAGTGAAAGAGGCTGACAGGAATGATTTTAGGAAGTCAAGTGTGGGCCCCTGAAGCCCTTTGCTTAAGTAAAGTAGATTATGAACTCTGTTTAAAAATCGAAAAACTGTTTATCTAGATGTGTAAATGTAGGGAACCCAATGAATTTGCTTATGCCCTTAGGAAATAGTTATCTTCAATTTCAGTTTTATCAGTAGATAAATGAAATTAAAATGATACTAAGATACTGCTACTTTTGAAGTTTATTTGGAGTTATTATAAACAGAAGCATTGGGGCAGAAGTATTGGGGTTGCAGAGTGACATTAATGACTCCGGTTCCAGGCTAAAAATAGAGGTCCACGTGGTAGTACCCACTTCAAAGGAACTGAGAGCTTGCCTCCCTGTAAGAGATATTCTTAATGTCCATCAGTGGAAGGCTAATATGATCCTTGTAGCTTTCATGATCTGTAAGGAACATGGGTTTCATTTACATGGTGACCCCATCCTAACTCTTGAAGAACCCCAGGAAATTTAACCTAAAATAGTTTTTTTTCCCAGCATTAATCTGACTTTTGAGTGTGTTTCTAAGTCTTCTGTCTTGTCATTCATCCTAAACTTGTGTCTAGTATATATACTTTCCCATGGAAGACTTCTTGAGCCAACAAGTATCAGTGGGTGATAGTATGTGACTAAATCATGATTTGTGATCACTGTAAGATCATGTGTCATACAAAATCTATATTAAACTGAACAAAAGGAATACCAAGTGGGAATAAGCCAAAGTCAAGAGGACCCGCCGTGTTGGAGGAATTATATCATGGGGCCAAGATCTTTAACAATTAGGATTCTATTTAGTAGATATGTTAAGATCTATTTAAAAATTGGATTAGATCTATAAGGAACTAAATTTCAAGTGAATTTAAAAATGACTCTAAGTACCAACTCACCCATATAACACTTACAAATATTTGTGTAGTTTATCTTATTTTTTTCATATTTGAAAGTGACATTTGCTGTGTGGCTGAAAAGGCCAATGTTGACAGGTTCAGTAATCTCTTCAAACTAAAAACACCTTTGCTTTGGACCTCTGCCCCAGTACTATTGGTGAGATTTGAAAACCTTTTTAACAAGCATACAATTAAAATAGCAACTATGTTTCTGTATTCTCCAAGTCAGGTTGCTGGTTTTCATAAGCATATGGCAATACCATTTCCTTTGAGGTTGTGCTCTAGTTTTCATTGTGCTTTTATATTTTTAGCTTTGTTCATCCTGTTTATAATTTTTCATTTTAATTAGCTGCTGTTGGTATCTATTATTTGTTGATTTCTAGCATCTCATTCTAAAGGAACTAAATTATAACACTGTCTTTTTTTTTTTTTTAGCAAGTAACAGTGGGGTGATATCACGTTTTATATTTTTTATCTATTTATATTACCTGTAACTTTGGGATGACACTAAAAAAGCTGTTGTCAGTAGTGACTCAGCAAAGCATATACCTGGGAACTGTCATTATCCCATCGACTTCTACTTGGTCTACAGCTCATCAACGCACTGATGCTGCAAACTACATGCTGATGTGGTAAAAGATATTAGACAAGCATCATTTAAAGTGCCCAAGTGGGAGAATTTGTTAAATGATTTTGAATTCTATATTGCAAGGAAACGGTTTTATGTTTCTTAAATGTGGTTTCAGAGTTGACCTCATATTATCAAGTTGAACTTAAAAATAACTAATACTGAGGTTTCTCTACAGAAATTTTTGTTTTTACTTTTTTCCCACTGGGATCACTTCTAAAGTATAGCTGCCAGCATTTACAAGCTCCTGATTAACCACCAAATATTGGCTCTTAAGACCCACCGTTGGGTATGTCAGTGTGGACTCAGGCACCTAAGAATTGCAAATTCCTTTGCACCACATTATTGTGTTTCCTGTTTTACATATTTGCTTTGCACTCACTGTCTACTACAGGCAATAAACCAATATTTGTTGAATGAACCAGGCAAATGAATGTTATGACCTATAATCAGCTTAATTCATTATTTAGGTCAGAGGCATTACCAAGTAATATGGCATATTGTGTGGTTGACACACGAACTACTACTGATTACTTTGCCAAGAATAATATGTACAGACTGCCTATCTTATGCTTTGTACAGGGAAATGGTTATTTGACTTGTTCTTTGTATTTGTAATGGATACATTTGTCACATTTTCAAAAGACTATCTTGTCTGCTAATCTTCAACTGTGTAGTTGTTAAGAGTATAGAGAAAAACTTTCTAAATACAGTATGTTCAAATAGGAGTTAATCTGTCCCAAATGGGGGTAATTTGGAAATATATTGTGAACTATTTAAGTTTAGGAAAAGAACTGGAATAAGAAATGCCATGCAGTAGATGACCTTACTTGTTATATATTTGGCCTTGAAAAATTAACTCTTTCACAAACTCAAAACACTGACTCCTGAGTGTCCAGTTTGGATTCTGAAAAGGCAGAGATCAGTGGCTGGAGCTTTTGCCTGGAGAAGGTCCTTATTCTCCCATTTTCTGTATTGCAAAGCAGTATCAGTACATTATAAGTCTGTATCATTAGTTTTTTTTTACATTTAAATAAGGAAATGTATAAGAAACCATTTTGTAATACATAGAACACTTAATATGAATAATTAACTAGATACATAATGAATAATTAACTACATACATGAGTCAAGTCATATATCCCCAAATAAATGGAGAAAACCAATGACCTTACTATCATCCAATAAGTAAGTTTATGTGGGATAATCTTATGCTGTGACGCTGTCAATGTGAAGAATTGTCCCAATACAAATGCCAGTCTCTGCCCTGGGTCTACAAGAAACATTGCCTTCCTGTGCAGGAAAGGAGAAAGTTTGTGAGTAGACTTAGAAATAGAAAACATACTTTTGCCACTCTAATATACTGTTGTTAAACATATGTTTCTATTTTAGATTTTCCTTCCATGGCATTAAAAATGCTGTTCTTTATGTTATTATCTTCCTATGGTATTGATTAGATTTTATTTTAGGGATGCCAAAATAATTTATGGTTTATGGATTTTCATTATCAGTACTTTATTGAATTTCTGTGTCCATGTAAAGGAAAAATTAGAATAGTGGTATCTAAGATTTTGTTTTCTTTAATATTAGATAATCTTATCCTCCAGTACTTAGATGATTAAGCTTAAAATCTTGAAAACCATCTTGTCAATGGAAAAGCCATAGCATACAAATTCATTGATAGAATTACGTGGGACCATTTATATTTGGCATTGCCTCCATCAAAGTAGGGTGTGGTGGCATATGCCTGTAATCCCAGCTACTGAGGAGACTGATGCAGGAGGATCACAAGTTTGAGACCACCCTCAGCAATTTAGCGAGACCCTATTTCAAAATAAAAAAAAGGACTGGAGATATAGCTTAGTGGTAGAATGCCCCTGAGTAGTTCAGTCCCCTGTAACTAACACACACGTACACACACGCACACACCCCAAAGCAACAAAATTATCCTATGAAAAAAATTCCATCAAAAGTGCAGCCATTGCAAATTAGTGCAGCCACTCTGGAAAGCAGTGTGGAGATTCCTTAGAAAACTTGGAATGGACCCACCATTTGACCCAGCTATCCCACTCCTCGGCCTATACCCAAAGGACTTAAAATCAGCATACTACAGAGATGCAGCCACATCAATGTTCATAGCTGCTCAATTCACAATAGCCAGACTGTGGAACCAACCTAGATGTCCTTCAATTGATGAATGGATAAAGAAACTGTGGTATATATATATATATATATATATATATATATATATATATATACACAATGGAATATCACTCAGCTATAAAGAATAATAAAATTATGGCATTTGTAGGCAAATGGATGAAATTGGAGAATATCATGCTAAGTGAGATAAACCAGTCTCAAAAATCCAAAAGACGAATGATCTCACTGATAAGTGGATGATGACACATAATGGGGGGTGAGAGGGGGGCAAGAATGGAGGAACAGGGACTGTATAGAGGGAAAAGAGGGGTGGGAGAGGTGGGGGGAGGAAAAAATAACAGAATGAATCAAACATCATTACCCTATGTGAATGTATGATTACGCAAATGGTATGCTGTTACTCCATGTACAAACAGAAACAACATGTATCCCATTTGTTTACAATAAAAAAAATTTAAAAAAATGTTACCTGCACTGAAAAAAAAAAAGTGCAGCCATGCATATGTTCACATCCATAATACATTTAAGTGGTATTGTTCTCTGCATGTTTTTATACTTTATCAAATGCTATGCCATATATATCATTCTTTCACTTAGTGGTTTTGGTCAGCATTGATTTTGGGGATGTATATGTGTTGATTCTGGACAATTTATTTTAATTCCTGTGTAATATGCATATGCCACAGTTTGTGAGTTCCACTGATAAACTGTTGGTCAACTCTGCTTGTTATTTCATGTTTGTTGTTTGTTTGCTGTTGCACACAATTGTGTATTTACAGTTCATCTTGGTGAATTTTTTCAAACTACAGGATGTGATTTATTAGTGATGTTGGAATCATTTTACCATCTCTCTTGCTCTCTCTTTCTTTCTTTCTATTTATTTATTTATTGGTACCAGGGATTGAACTCAGGGGCTTAACCACTGAGCCACATCCCCTCTCCCCTTGTATATTTCATTTTGAGGGAGGGTCTTGCTACATTGCTCAGGCTTCACCAAGTTGCTGAGGCTGGCTTTGAACTTGAAATTCTCCCGCTTCCCAAGTCTCTGGGATTATAGGAATGTACCATGTCCGCTCTTTTTCTTTTAAATTGAAACAGAATAGGATAAAATAGAATAGTTGGGGGTAGAATAGGAATAGACAAAATGTAAAAGAAGGTATCACCAAGCCTCTCATGTGGAAGGTGTAAGAATTATTTTGTGAAATTTTTGTTTCAGTTACATGTATGTGTCAAAAAAGACGGAAAGATGCTGTAGTGATCTAGACATTGTGAAGTTATTCTCTAAAGTGATTGTACCAATTTACGTTTCTTTGGGCAGTGTATGAGAATGCCTTTTAATCTATATCCTCACCATCGTTAGGTGTTGTCTCTCTGTAAATTTAACAGATCTGATGGATAAGATCAATTTTATCATGGTTGCATTTCCATGATAAATTCAATGGTGAATTGTAATATCTTCTAATGCATTTATTAATTCTGCAAATAGTCTGTATCCTTTGCCTGTTTCCTAATTGTGTTGTTTTGTTCTTATTGATTCGTAGACACTGTTTATATATTTTAGACACTAATCCTTTGCCAGTTGTCAGTTTTATATGTTGCATGCATCTTTTCCCATAGTGTCATAGTTTTTCTCTTTGCTCAAAATTACTAGTCTTTTCTTTGTGGCTTATGCTTTTATGTCTTATTTAAGAAATTCTCCCCTGCCCTGAAGTCATAAAGATATTTCCTATACTTCTAAAAGCTTGAAAGCTTTTTTTTTTTTTAATATTCCATGTGGTTTTCTTTCATTTTTCTATGTGGAAATACTGTAGTTTAATTTTTTTTATTATGTGTTTTTACATATAGGTTAGTGTCCAAGTTGTTGAAATCCTGTCTCAAACTTATAAAATAAAATATAATATCCCAGTGATATATTATAATTTTAATATTTTATAATTGAACACCTGCTGATTTTTTCATAAAAATTCATCCAATTAAATATAATTTTCCCAGATAAATAATGGATTGTTAAATTTGCAAAGATAGTATGTTTTTTTCTTTGTTTTTTCTCTAATAGAATTTATGTATTTGTATTTTCAGTCATATTAACCTTATTTCAGAAGACTGCTTTACAAGGACGGCTTTACAAGGCAACAGGATTGAAGATGACTGAATATTGGGCTCCAGAAATTTAAAACAATCAGGTACAAATGCATTTGAAGGGAATGTTCCTAGCTAGTTGCTATAAAATAAACCAATTTGGATTGTACACAGGAAAAACTTAAAATATACAGCAGCACATTAGGGGGTCTGAGAACAAGAGCTTTGGAACCAGTCCTGGGTCTAACACTAGCTGTGATCCCGAGTGGCGGGTGACTGTTGGTCAAGTTATTGAAACATGTTCATCAAATGAGGCAGTGATCATACCTTATATTTACGATTGTTCATTTAGGTATTATACAGATTAAATGAGATACTGTCAGGCACTTAATGCCTGGCACAGGATAACTATTTATTTGAACCGTAGTATACCATTGTTATTTAGAATACATGTTTATCTCACCTTGGATGTGTTTTCTGTGTGTACATTGTGGATTTTTAAAATGTGTGTTGATATACTACTACAATATTGATGATAATAGCCTGGTGAAATCATGCAGATCTCAGGTAAGATAACTTTAATTGCCACATATTTTCCAAAAACCGAATCCCTCAAATAGCTCAAATTGGGGAAATTAGTTTTCTTTATTATGTATGTATCACATTGGTATCATGAAAAACAAAAACAAACCAACCACTTTCTACAGAACCAAGGAATTCAACAAGAAATTTTTTTATAGTAGCGTATGATAGTAATTAATCTTAAATCATTTCTAAATCTTGAAGGACTTTCTGATCAACAAACATAAAATTATGTTAATCTTATATCTAGTGGTAATTGAGTCTTATGAATGTCATTTCTTGGGAGCTGGTGATCTCCATATGCCATCCATGTAATTATGTCTTAACCTGATCAGCCAATAAACAGAATGACTTGTTTTCCCACCATTCCTATTAAAGAGTTTATTATACTTGAAATTAATCAAAGACACTGAAAAGAGCCATTTATTTTCCTATTTGATAACCCGGTCCCCTGATCTTAGCACATCAGCATGTTTCCCTTCCACCAGGAACAAGCAGCCTGAAGTTCAGTGAGGCACAGTCGCCTAACTTCTTTTTCCTTCTCTCCATTATTTCCTTTCCTTTCCCTTCCTCCATTCTTTCTTCCTTTTCCCCGTTCTTTCTCCCTCCCTCCCTTCTGCCCTCCTTTCTGTCACTCTGGGATTCTTTTCCTTTATTCTTCTCTTTTATTCCCCCCTCCCCCATTTCGTGGCACTGAAGATTGGACCCAGGACCTTGGGCATGCTAGGTAAGCACTCTACCACTGAGTCACATCCTCAGTCTTCCTCTCTTCTCTTTTTATTTTTTATTCCAGTAAATTTGAGACAGACATGGAAAAGGTGTTTTCAGTTAGATGAGACAGAAAAGGAAACCTTTAAGGGGCCGGGGTGTGGCCCAGTGGTAAGTGCTTTCCTGTCATACCCAAGGCTCTAGGTTTGATCCCCAGCACTGCAAGAGAAACAAGGAAAGAAAGAGAAGGGTGGAGGAGGAAGGAAAGAAGAAAGGAAGGAAGGGAGGGAGGGAGGAAGGAAGGGAGGGAGGGAGGGAGGAAGGAAGGAAGGAAGGAAGAAAGGAAGGAAGGAAGGGAGGGAGGGAGGGAGGAAAAGGGAAAAGAAGGGAAGGGAAGGAAAAGGAAAGGAAAGGAAAGGAAATGAAAGGAAAGACAAACAAACAACCTTGGTAGGCAGATTCCAGGAAGGAAAGAAGAAAGAAAGAAAGGAAGGAAGGAAGGGAGGGAGGGAGGGAGGGACAGAGGAGGGGAGGGAGGAGAAAAGAAAAGAACAAACAAAACAATCGTGGTAGGCAGATTCCAGGTAGGAAAGAAGAAAGAAAAAGAGAGAGGGGGCGGGGGAAGAAGAGAAAAGAAAAGAAGAGAAGGAAGGACAAAAGAAAAGAAAAGAAGAGAAGGAAGGACAAACAAAACAACCTTGGTAGGCACATTCCAGAACACAAGAGCTATACTCCAAAGATGCTTCCAACATATACATTGTACTCACTCTGAACCATAATGCTAAGGTGGTTACAGCCACAAACAAATCATGGTCCCCTCTTAAGGAACTTGCAAATTAAGAAAGAAGATAAATCACATAGGAATAACTATGACATGAGGCAGAATATGAAAGGTGCCATTATGAAGTTTTAAAAGCATTGCTGTGGAAATACAGAGAGGAATGTATCTCTACCTATTTGGATAATTAGGAAGCACATTGGTATGCGAAGTTCAGTGGCAGTCAGGCTGTGTTTTAGAGAATATTAGGATTTAACAGATCTGCTAAAATGGCATAGATGATGTATAGTATTAAATATGGCAAAATATATTTTCATATTGTTAACTAGATCAAGTTTTATAAATTTACAAGTGAGAAACTTCTAAGTGATCCTGTTTAAAAACAAATGTGTCTTTTAAAATTTGCTTTCTAGATATTAGATTTATTTATTACTAATTGCTATGGTTTTGAATTATAGTTATTCTGAATATATTATTATTCCTCATATTCTGAGAGACCTATTTACAGCTGAGGGAAAAAGATTACTAAGATTCTCAAGGGCATGTAAAACATTGATAAAGAACACTATTAAAGAACTGACCTCATTTGGTTTTTGTTTTTATCTTTACTGTAAGGTTCAAATCTACTGTAGCAAATATCAGATAAAATGTTCTGATATTAGTAATTGATGGATTGTATGTAAGTGAATAGGACCCAACCTAATAAATTAGAAAACAAATCAACATTGTTAATTACAGTTTTATTAAATGGCTTTGGGGGGGAATGATATTTTGCTTGTATTCATGTTTAGTGGTGAGATAGTGAACCGTGAGCCACAGCACACACATGCTGGTGTCTTTCAGTAGGGCTGCTCCCTGCTGTCACTTCTGCATGATAGGGAGAAGCCATTGTGCAGATAGATGGTTGTGAAGGCATATGTAACAATGTTGCTGTTACATAGTTGCTGGCTCTCCTTTCAAACTTTTTGTTAAAGTCCAGGAATATAAAGCCATATTCACTCATTCAACCTTTCCTCCATTTCATTCATTTCTCCATTTTTCTTTCTTTCTTTTTCTTCTTTTTTTTTTTTTTCCAGTTTAGCAAACTACATATTCTTCAGTGGAGCTGAGAATTGATAAGTCTGCTCTTCACAGTGATTTGGAATTTTCCAATCCCAGAGAAAAGTTGACCAAGGTCTAAAATTTATTTTTTCTAACCTATAAGATGTCAACTCTGAAATGAAAAATTTCTACTCATTTCCTTATAGACATAAGGACCTATGTTTTATCCTGGGATTACTTTTCTAGAATTCAGCAGAACGATTCCCATGAGAGTCCCAGAACAGTTAAAACACCCCGTGGGTTTTATAGCGGTTAACTCCCATGCCTAGAGCTTAATTCCCTTCATCATATTTGAGCTCAGCTTATTATTTTCTCTGTTAATTAAAAGTATCTTCTTATTTTTTTAAGAGGAGGTCTTGCTGTTTTGCCCAGGTTGGTCTTAAACACCTGAGCTCAAGCAGTCCTCTCTTCTCAGCCTCCCAAATGCTGGAACTACAGGTGTGGAAACTGTCCCCGATTAGAACTAAAGTAATTTTATCCTGCCTCTTTCCTCTGACACATGGATCCTGATTTTACCACATACTTTTTCCTCAGGGACTACACAGCATTGAGTCCATATGGAAGAAGAACTTCCTCTTTTCTATGGAGAAAGTGGCAAGGTTAGAAAAAATTGTGCCCTTGGAGCATGTGCGTTCCATTGCATGAAACATACTTCATCAAGTTGGTCAGTGATAGGAAGATCAGTCAGATGGCATCTGTCTTTGAGGTGCTCACAGTGTGGTGACTGAGATGTCAACAGATAACCATTGTGGGGGTGTAGAATGCTGAAGGGGCCAACAGGGAACTGATTACTACTTGAAGGATGGAGAAAAGGGCTCCCAGGGTCAGGTGACCTTTGACCTGGATGAGGAGCACAGGCTTCCTGTCACAGATGACAGTGTCCTGCAAAAGGCTCTGAGACCAACAATGTTTAGTCCTTTCTCAGAGATTTAAAATAATATTAGGGCTGGGGTTGTAGCTGGGTGGTAGAGCACTTGCCTAGCATGTGCGAGGCACTGGGTTCTGTTCTCAGCACCACATATAAAGAAGTAAAAATGAAGGTCCATCAACAACAACTAAAAACACATTTTAAAGAAATTATAAAATATGTAATCCTAGAAGAAGAAATGAGAACCTGATAATGTCTGTCTTTAAGATGGCATCCCTAGAATTCAGTCCAAATTTGGTTCAGGCACCCTCCTGACTTGAGGTCATAATTAATTCCTTGGCCTGAGGTGATAATTAATTCCGGCCAGCTTTCTTTTTCTGTTGGGTTCACATGAGTTTCCCTCCCCCACCTGTAGCTGGCATCTGTTTGAGGAATATGAAGTGGTGAGATTTTAATATCAACTCAAGGAAAACATAATGGAGAAAATACATCTGTTGTAAAATTAGGAACCAGGATACATCTTATGAGTCCTTTGAAATGTGTGCTTCCAGTAGAGCCATTTCTGCATCTATATGAGGAATCAAGTGGGTGACCACATGCCCAACTTGTAATTTTGATTCTGTCTGCATAGGCTGTATTTTAAATTGAATCGTGACAACTTTGACAGTGAGGTATCATTAGGGTCAGCCTTAATCCCACATGGCTGGTGTCTTCTTAAAACAGAACTTTGGACACAGAGGTACACATAGAGGCCAAACAATGTGAACAGATGTAGGGAGAAGACAGCCATCCAGCAGCCAAGAATCCAGGCCTGGAGTGGATCTTCCATGCACACCTCAGGAGGAATCAAACTAACTGACAACTTGATTTTGAACTTTAGTTTCCAGAACTGTCAGATGGCAAATCTCTGTTGTTTAAGCCACCTGGTTTGCCATCCTTTTTACAGCTGCCCTGGCAAACTCTAGTATGTACACTTTTGGGGTGTTTGTTCCTAACAATCCCAGACCCCAGTGGACAGTGAGGAAAGCCAACTTCTCAAACTGAAGTTCAGGTAAAACTTGCCCAGGAACCAAAACATTTGGACCACTTCCCTGTTGTCACCTTCAGCATCGTTCCTTTCCAAGGCTTTGTTTTGCTAAGGCTTAGGCAGCAGATGAAATGGCATTGCTCCCTCTCTCCCTCCCTCCCTCCCTCTCTTTCTCTTTTTTTCTTGCTTTTACAACCAACCTAGTTTCCACAGCTACATTTAAGACATAGCCGATATTTAAAGTACTTGTTAAACACTCAGCTCCCCAAAGTTCAGCCTGGATGATTCCTGTGTCCTTGAGGAAAATTAATAGGTGAGATCTGATGCCATCCGGGCCTCTGGTGCCCGGTTGCCGTGAGAGCAGTACTGAAGCCATTGGGCTTGAAGGCAATTCCTGCCGCTGTGAGAGGCCTCTCAGAAACAGACGGGGCTTGTTCCTCCTTAAACCGGTTTTAACCCTCCTCTGCCAAACGGGCAAAGAAATTTTATTTATTTTATTAGTAGTCTCAAAATACACATTTTTTTTTTTTTTTCCTTTTCAGCCAGTACAGGCTACTTTGTCATCTTTGAAGATGTTAGATGTGGGAAAGTGGCCAATTTTTTCGCTTTGTTCTGAGGAAGAACTGCAGTTAATTCGTCAGGCTTGTGTCTTTGGCAGCGCTGGCAATGAAGTTTTATATACTACAGTAAATGATGAGGTAATTCTGAAGAAAAAATTTACCCACCCATATTTTTAGTAATGGCTTTGTTAAATCGAAGCTCTCAGAGGAACTTAGCAATCAAGGTTAAAAAAAGCATGGAAAGTCGATTTATATTTATAAAGAAGCAGTTTGCTTTCAGAAGACTGTGCCTATCTGAGCGAAATTTATGGACTCATCAGAAATAGAGCTGTTTGAACCAACAGTTGTTTTTCCCACAGATTTTTGTGCTTGGCACAAATTGCAGTGGCTGTCTGGGGTTAGGTGATGTCCAGAGTACCATTGAACCTCGGAGACTGGATTCTTTAAGTGGCAAAAAGATAGCCTGTCTCAGCTATGGGAGCGGCCCACACATTGTCCTGGCAACAACAGGTAACAGAAATCCAGTGGAGAGTTTTAGCCATTGCTTGATTTGCTGAGAAACAAAGCTAGTCCCGCTCCTAAAATATAGGACATATTTTCTGATTGGGCAAGAGTTGCTTACACTGCCTGGTGAACTTGACCATGCGCTGGACAACACGAAATATGAGTATATCAGAATATCAGTGTAAGATGACCCAGCAGATAGGATCTGGCATTTACTGGCATGTTAGGTGAGCGAATGAGAATGCATCAGGCCCAGCGAACCCCTTCTGTTTATAGGTGTAACCACTGTAGGAGGTGCTGTACTCGCTGAGGACCTTGGGAAATCTCCTTTTGAGGAGAATCTATGAACTGAGAGAATGCCCTTGACTCCAGCATCCCCTGTAACTCTTCATTCTATGCTGCTTTTACACTGAATAGTGACTGATAGTTTTAACTGGCATTAGTAATAAAAGAAATTAAACATTCTCATGCTCAGCTCATGGAACCAAACTAATTAGATATTGGAGTTAAATGACACTGGAGTTTTCTTTAAGTTTAGTATTCCTTTTATTTGTATTCTTTAAATTGAAAATAAATTATATGAATATTCATTTATATGTTTTTTTCACACTAAAAAGATATGTTCTAGGAATTTTTGGTTTCCAGTAATAGGTTAGATTACTCAGATTACCTCTTCACTGAAAAACCACTAAATTCTAGATAAAGTATTTTTTTTAAAAAAACTTTATAAAGCACTGACAAGGCAGAAAGGAACTCTCAGATGAGATTTAAGAGAAAGTCAACTAAGAGGTTGGAGGAGAACTTGAAGCCATTTTTCTTTCAAGGCCTCTGTTATTCCGCTGACACTGAGCTGTGATTTGGATGTACGCAGAATAAAGGGACCTAAGTTGAGGTCCTGACTGATAGAAGTATGATATAAGACCTCCCATGCAGGCTGGGACCACAAAAGGTGCCCGCTCAGGAAAGGATTGGTCGCTTCCTGAGGCCTGAACAGAATCACTGACTGAGCAAAACAGGCAGGAAAAAAGAGTAATGAAATAAACCCTCCCCCTGAGAGTGTCTGACCATGGAGTTGTAGTTTCATTCACATTAGATGGATGGTTCAAGAAATCGCAAATGAAATTTATTAGAGGTCCTTGACTGGAAGTGCCTTAGGGCATGGTAGAAGTTAATGCCCACGGTCTCTGGAGGAGGAGCTTCATCTGAGGCCTGAAGCAACCACCACCTCAAGGTCAATGGCAGTGAGCAGCTCACCGTCTGAGAGAGCCAGGCACACAGCAAACTAGGCACTGGGATGCTTTACAACTAGTTTAAAGAACTTAATTGACTTTTCTTTGTGATTCTAGAATCAGGCAATAACTCTTCCCACCAATTAGCATGTGTGTCCTGATGAGCTGAGCAGAAGAGGTCGTTTAATACACAGAAAAGGGCTGAAGAAAGCAGAAACAAAGAACAGACTGATCATTTTAACGAGTATATACCATTATGATTCCATTTATTTAAAATTAAAAACCAGGAAGTCAGGTGTGGTGGCACCTGCCTTGTAATCTCAGCTACTGAGGAGGCCGAGGCAGGAGGATAGGAAGCTGGATACCAGCCTGGGCTACTTAGCAAGGCCCTGTCTCAAGGTAAAATTTGACAAATAGGGACTGGGGATGTAAATCAGTGGGAGAGTGGCCCTGGGTTAAATCCCCAGTAAAATAAATAAATAAGTAAATAAATGAATAAATAAAGTTAAAAACCAGGAAAAGCTAAATTCTTTAGTGTAAAAGGCATATATGAGGGGTCTTTGTGGGTAATCATAATTTATATTTTTGACATGAGCAGTCCTACATGGATGTGTGCCTTATAATTATTTATAAAACTATAATATCTATTTAATGAACTTTCCTGTGTATGTTGTACAATGAATAATGTAATAAAAATTTTTTTAAATGAACTTAGTGATCATTTTATAGATAAGGAAATTAAGATCCAGGAGAGTTAAGTAGCCTTACAATCTTTTTAACTTTCAATCTAATATTTTGTCTATTTTGTTAGTTTTTTTTTTTTAAGTTTAGATGGACACAGTACCTTTATTTATTTATCATGTGGTGCTGAGGATCAAACCCAGTGCCTTGCACATGTGAGGCAAGTGCTCTACCACTGAGCTATAACCCCAGCCCTTGTCTATTATTTTTAGAAGCTTTTTCTCTGCTGATTATTAAAACCTATCTTATAACTATTATAACTGTATGAATTTAAATGTTATCTCGTTTCTTTGAGGCAGTTTATGTTTTCCAGATAGATTCTTTCATAGAATGAATTTGGTGGAATAAGGAAGTTGGTCAGCTCTTTGCAGCTGAGTTTTTACTTTTCATTTGTAGAAGTCATTCAGTCTATATTTTCATATAATGAAGCAGATGTTTTGAGGACTGGTAATCCTTCCTTTTTATCTGCAGAAGGAGAAGTCTTCACCTGGGGTCACAATGCTTACAGCCAGCTGGGCAATGGGACAACGAATCATGGCTTAGTGCCCTGTCACATCTCTACGAATCTGTCAAACAAACAAGTCGTTGAAGTTGCCTGCGGGTCTTACCATTCTTTGGTCCTAACATCTGATGGAGAGGTGAGAAGAGTCAGCATAAAAGCTCTTTTTTTTTTAATATATAGAATATTCTTTAGATCCCTTTAGCAGTCTTGGAAATATGATCATTTGATTAAAATAATTGTCCCCTTCAAGTTCAGCCTTCCTTTTGGTAACAATTCATAGTCATGGCATTTATATTATGAAGTTTACCTGTATGTATGAAGGACTTCTGTCACTGCCAAATTTATTTTTTGTGGGGCTGGGGGTTGAACCCAGCGCCTGGCATACACTGGGCAAGTGCTCTGCCACTGAGCAAAGTCCTCAGCCCCACTGCAAAATTTAAAAGGAAGTGTTTTTTTCCTTCTGTATAGTGAAGGGATTATTTATTTAAAAAAATAAATTCCAAAATGTTGAAATGTGGCTGAGGCAAAGTAGATATTTTTGTCTTATGTGACATTTGATTGTAATTATTACTTTTTGGGTAGATAACACCAATTACCTAACTGCATAAAATAATACTTGTGTAAGAATGGCTTTTCTAAGAACTTCTTGGCCTGGGTGTGTGAGAATTTCTGGTTCTGAAGCTCTTCGGGAGAAATGGAGAGGTGCTGTAAGTACCTGTCAGTGTCCTGTCGCAACCATAAATTAACGTGCTTCATTTGTCCATCTTTTCTTTCGCATAGGTATTTGCCTGGGGTTATAATAACTCTGGCCAGGTAGGATCTGGGTCAACAGCGAATCAGCCGATCCCTCGAAGAGTCACCGGCTGTTTACAGAATAAAGTAGTCATGAACGTAGCGTGTGGGCAGATGTGCTCAATGGCAGTAGTGGACAACGGGGAGGTAGGAAGGTTATTTCACATTTTGTTTAAAAAAGCTTTTTTCCATATCAGCATCGCGAGCATGGTGCGTGTCTCCTCACAGCGTTGGGCTGGCATCTATCTTTGGTAAGCGCCGTGTTTCTCATCTCCTAGGTCTTTGTCTGGGGTTACAATGGCAATGGGCAGCTGGGACTTGGCAGCAGCGGCAACCAGCCAACCCCCTGCAGGGTGGCAGCTCTGCAAGGCATTCGTGTCCAGCGGGTACGTCCACTGTTGCTCTGAGTGTGCGTGGTTTGATCTTTGATGGCAAAGATACTGGTGTATTAAAAATGCACTTTTCTTAGCAGAATGAAAAGATCAGTTGCTTGAATATCTTCACTGAAGTAAAAATTGAAGCTTTTTTCCCCTGAATTAAGTTGTACCTGTCAGGAAATTTCTATTTCTAGGGTGCTGTCATGCACAGCTTTTAGAATATAAGTTACAGCTTTTCATGAAGAATCTTTGGCAGGATGTTTCAGGATCCTCAAAAATGTTCGGACCTCTTGACTTAACCCTGGGGAATTGTCCTAAGGAACCAAAGAAGAAAATCCATAGAATTAGTTAAGATAAAGCAAAAAATAAAAAAAGGACTAATAGAACAATAAGTTGATTAGAGAGGTTATTCAAGTCTGTATGATGGAAATGATGTTTACAAGGAATCCTAAATGATAGGGGAAGATGTATTTGTAATGATGAGTGAAAAGAATCAAGATACAGAACTGCATATGCAGTATCATCATTAAAAATAACACATGCATATATCTATGTCTGTAGGTCAGTAGGGGAGAAAAAGCAACCCTGATCTTGAGAGTACTTTTTCATATTTATACTTTATTTTCTGCATTGAACATATTTCCTCTGATGATCAGAAAAAGGGATAAAAGTATCTCCTTCTTACATTCAGCCCACACCCCTTGGTTTCTGTGAGTATAAAGCAAGCCACCTGAAAACCGAGAAGGTGCTCGGGCCTCTGCAGCTCTGGCCTCTGCAGCTCTGGCCTCTGCAGCTCTGGCCTCCCACAGGGCCTAGTCTGGTATTGGGGGGGTCAAGTATTGGTTAGCTTGATGTGTCCCTCATGGGCAGGCTGCCTGTTCCTTCTCTTCGTTTTTGATTCTTAACCTAGTGTGAGAGAGTAGTGAAACATTTCCTTCTGTTTGTGGGTCTGAGAGGAATTTTTTCCCCTTCCAGGTTGCCTGTGGCTACGCACACACATTAGTATTAACGGACGAAGGTCAAGTGTATGCCTGGGGAGCAAATTCTTATGGCCAGTTGGGCACTGGCAATAAAAGTAACCAGTCCTATCCTACCCCTGTCGTTGTGGAAAAGGACAGGTAATGTGTGCTTTTCAAAATAACCCCACTCGTCTGCAGCGATTAGATGGAACTGAGATGTGACTTAGAATTGTGTGCAGTTTGTAGTAGCCTTACAATATTCTTCAAGCAGAATAAGCCCTCCTTTTTTTTCTTTTTTTAAGTTGGCTTATGAATTGTTGGGAAGGTTGACTGTTAAATAGCCTATTTTCACTTTCCTGTATTTCATTTATACCTCCACTAGCTGCTCTGTGCAAACTAGAATGACTAAACCTACAACAGCTGTTCTCTCTCTCTCTCACAGACACCTCTTCTCCCTGCTTTGTTTTTGTTTTTTTGTTTGTTTTTCATACTTCAAGGGAAGTTGGTGACATTTGAAGTCTGCCTTCTGTGACTCGGGGCAATGAGGTCCCCGAATGGGCTGTGAGGTCACTTCTCAGCTGCTTATAATCTGCCAGTCAAAAAGGACAGGGCGGTTCATCACTTGAACTCCCAAACTAAAGTTGTGAGGAAGAGCAAAATGGTTTAAAAATCTAGATTTCGTTTTGTGCACTTGTTTACAAGGTTGTGTTAAGTAGTTCATCCAGAAGCAGTTTCCATTATCATCCTAACGTTTTTGCAAGCCACCGAATTTCTCAGTTGTGGCTGGATCACCACTTTTTTTTTTTTGCTCTTCATTTCTTTTCTTTTTTAAAAAAATTTTATTTATTTATTTTTATTTATCTTTTTAGATATACACGACAATAGAGTGTATTCTGACAGTATACATACATGGAGTGCAACTTATTCTAATTAGGATCCCATTCTTTTTTTTATAATTTTTTAGTTGTATATGGACACAATTATTTATTTATTTTTATGTGGTGCTGAGGATCAAACCCAGTGCCTCACACATACAAGGCAGGCGCTCTACCACTGAGCTACAGCCCTAGCCCTGATCCCATTCTTGTGGTTGAACATGATGTCGAGTTTCACTGCTGGTGTGTTCATATATGAACATAGGAAAGTTATGTCTAAATTCATTCTATTGTCTTTCCTATTCCCATCCCCACTTCCTTCCTTTTATTCCCCTTTGTCTAATCCAGATAACTTCTGTTGCCGTCCCCTGATCCCCAACTATTGTGTGTTAGCATCTGCAAATTAGAACATTTGACCTTTTGGTTTTGGGGGAATTGACTTATTTCACTTAGCATGATAGTCTCCAGTTCCATCCATTTGCTGGCAAATAGTGTAGTAATTTCATTCTTTGTTATGGCTGAGTAATAGTCCATTGTGTATATATACCACATTTTCTTGACACTAGTGTGAAGCAGGAACATTTCATTATCTTTTTTCTTTTAATCCAGGATTACGGTTATTGTAGAAATTTTGTACTGTTGTTTTTTTAATTTCACATAATTTTATTAGAATTGCTTTTAAAATAGATGTATGGATAAATAGATTAGTTGGCACTTATATGCAATTCGCTTATATTTTTCTGTTGAAATACTTAACAAAAGTAACCAAACAGTGGTTTCTCAGCCACCTCACTTTTCATTTGTGTATTGTGAACTCAGTTGCTATTATTTAACCTAATTTGAATAGGTTTTTAAAAACAGTTTTCATCAAAGTAACTGAAGGTAGGAACTGCTTACCTCAGTGTTATTTGCTTATCTTGTAAAGGAGACAGGAAGCTCTAAACAACCACAAAAATGCCTCAGGACCACCAGTCCAGTCAATGGAGACATTTAGCATTTAGCCTGAACAATGAAGTTATTCAAGGAAGGTAGCTCAAAACAAAAACAGTGTTTTTATATGACTTTTACCACTTTTTCTTTCTTTTGGTACTGGGAATTGCACCCAGGGGCACCCTGTTATGAGCTACATCCCCATCCCTTTTTTATGATTTAAAAAATTTGGAAACAGTGTCTCTTAAGTTGTGGAGGCTGGCCCCAAAATTATGATTCTCTCACCCCAGCCTCCTTAGTAGCTGGGATTATAGGCGTGCCATGCTTGACTGGCACTTTACCACTTTTTGTGGTGTTTCTGCAATTATCAAAAACTTAACTCACCTACCCTGGAATCTGCTGTCGTCATCCACCTGCGACTTGCTCACGTTGTACTGCTTGTGCAGCGTGATGGCCCATCTGACTGGTTCATGCTGGGACAGACTGTGGGGCATCAAGGTGGGAGAAAGAAAAGGTAGCAGAGAAGCAGGGAATGGAAGTGATGTGAGAGCCAGGTTGCTTATCTGGACCTTGAGAGTTATCTGTTGCCTTTCTCTCTTTTTAACCTGCAATTATTTTTTGAATCATAATTGTATGAAAAGGTAGAGCTAGCTCTGCCTTTGTATATTTGCTGTTGTCTGCATAAACATAGTTTTTGCTTGTAAAAATCACAGATGAATGTTCTAAATGAGATATCCCTAATTTTCTCAGTTTTCAAGCTTTGCATTTCAGGCTGGGGTTTCTGAGCTCGCACAATGTCAGTGAGCCCTTGGCCACATGCAGACAGCAAGGGAGGATCCCAGTCCAGGCTGGATTTGTTCTCCACCTTTCTACCCTTTCCAGTGATGAACTTCCGGGGCAGGTCATGACTCCTTTCCTAGGAACTCTCCTGACTCTCCTGGGGCCAGGCACAAGGAAGCTTGACTAACTGAGAACAGGAGTGACTTTGGGGTGGGTCGGGTGGGTCTGTGGCTGTGAGGTGCCTATTCACCAAAGTGAGAAAAGAGTCAACCTTCCTAGATAGGTCTATTTTTGAAGAAAAATACTAGCGTTCGTCAGGACTTGATGCTTATCTAAAAGTAATTTTAATCATTAAAATGATTATCTGCTTTCTAACCCAGTCATTCCCAGTCTTTCTCAAGTTTCAGTACATTAGTATTGGATTGATTGGTATCTGTGCCTTTGTTTTTAAAATAACATAAAAGCATATTTTTAATTAAATTGATGTAAAACTAGCTTGAGGTCTTCAGAGTTCTGTACTGTCTTGATGTAATCAGTCAAACTTTGGGCTCTTACAAAACTAAGACTGGAAATCACAGCTCTGAGTCTTTTAACAAGAATTATTGGTCTTTATTCTCCATATTATTCTCCCTCACAAATTCCCTTTGCTCCTCCTTTTTTTCTGTTTTGACATTCTTTCTCACTCACTGGCTTTTCATTTCTAGTACTTCACAGCTATTAAGCTATGCAGTTGTTGCAGATTATTCTGTTAAGATGACACACAACCTGTTTGCTAAGAATATGTAGTCTTTTTTTTTTAAGCTGTGTGTGGTGGTGTGCACCCTGTAATGCTAGCTGCTCAGGAGACTTGAGTCAGGAGGATCACAAATTGGAGGTCACCCTCTGCAACTTCTTGAAACAGTGTCTTAAAATAAAAAGGCCTGGGGTGTGGCTCAGTGTAGAGCACTTGCCTAGCATGTGTGAGACCCTGGGCTCCATCCCCAGGACTGGAAAACAAAACAAAAAAAAACCAGTCATTTCTTTTCCATATTAAGGTTGGTTCCAAAATAAAACGAGAAGTATGTCAGATACCCTAACAGTAAATCGATCAGTTTGTAGTCGTTATCTTGTTTGTAACTCTGGAAAATCTGAGCTTCAGAATTTTCTTCTGGGTTTGAAATCATATTCACAAACCAACGACCCAAGGCAAAGGCCAGGTTCCTGGGTGGTTGCTTGGGCCCCAAGCCTCCACCTGAAAGCTCCCTCTAAACCTTCTCCACTCTCCTCCTGCTGTCAGTCCAGCCTTAGCCTCCCCCTCCCCTGAGGGACTGGGCAGGCCAGGCCAGACCTAGCACTGCCTAGCACGGTCCTCTGCCACCCCCCCGCCCCCCGCCTGTCCCAGCTCTTCCTAGGTCACCAGCTGCTGGAGTGGCCAAGGCCACACCCTTTTGAGGAGGCTCATAGACACTTCAGAAGGGAATGCAGGGACTAAATTATTTCCATTTTTTAGTGTTCTGTAGTTTTTCATGGAAGCATACTGTTGTGTTCCTCTTGGTGTCATTTTTCATGAAGCATTGTCAGGGAAAAGGATATTTATCTTTCTCTTTGAAATGGAGATTGAACCCAGGGATACTCTACCTTTGAGCTATATCACCAGCCCTTTTTATTTTTATTTTGAGACTAGGTTGCCCAGGTTGGCCTCAAACTTGCAATCCTGCCTCAGCCTCCTGAGTCACAGGAATTCTGGCCTGCACCACTGTGCATGGCAGGAATCTATTATTTTATCATTTTAAGTGGTTTCCCAAAGTACACAGAAATTATCTTTTTTTTTTTTTTTTTTTTTTTTAAAGAAAAGCCTTTGCCTAGTAGGTTCTTGCAATAGTGCTCGTGCAGGAGGAGACAAGCGCGGTTCATTAATGTTCACGGAAAGGCTCTCGGGCTGGCCCAACCTCCCTGCCCACCCAGAGACTCCTACGAGGTTTTACCATTGGGTTGGTTAAAATGCCCAAGGCCTTCTTATTTTTCCTTTTATTTACTGTTTAGCTATCAATATGTCAAGCCCACCCCTGCCTTTGGCCCGGTGCCTCCCTCAGCAGCACCAGGCAGGGATTTCTCAGACCCACGCTCTGGGGCCATCTTGGTTTCCTCTCCTTCCTCTGCCAGGCCACCCGGATTTTTCCTTGGCAGCCTGGCTTGGATGTCATGGTGCCCCGCCATGGCCTCCCCATACCAGCCCCACAGGCTGTTCTCTCTCTCTCGTTCAGTCTTCCTTGCACACCATTGGCCAGAGTAATCCTCCTCAGAACACCATTTTCCTCACTGCACGCCTTGTCACAAAGCTGATTCCCATTTTCCTGTCATGTTAGACCAAAACTGAACTTCCCCTTGGGTTTGGAGACAGTGGATTTCCAGCAAACTCTGGGCCCCAGTGTCGCCCATCTGTCTCTTAGGGGTGCCCTCCCTCCAGTTTCGCAGTTCCACCCTCTGCCCCCACGCAGGCTGCAACATGTCTCTCCATAGGTGCTCAGTCCCTGTGGTCAGGCCGCAGGGCCCAGGAGGTGCCAGGTTCCCTTCTCACTCCTGCAGCTCTGGGGCACGCTTTCCTGTTCCTTGCCAGTTGTCTGTGCCGCGGGGCTGTGATTTCCTCCTTCGCTAAATTGCCAGCGAAGGCCCTGCAGTTCTGCACTAGCTGTTAACAACTTTTAGTTATGGAAATAAGCCATTTTTCATGCCCAATTTTGCTGGGGACTTCATTTCCTCCCCACCACAAACCTATGAGATGGTGGCTACCTTGGATCCTGCTCCTTCCATATCTTTTTTTTTTTTTTCTTTACAAAGATGATAAAACTGATAACAAGAATTTAGTAACTTGCCCTCTTCCGACCAGTTACTTCAGAGCTCATTCCCCCACCCCAGAGGACTGGTGTTGCTGCTCTCACGTTGGGGGAGTGAGGGCTGGAGGTGCAGCTGGCTGGACGTGCAGGCAGGTGGAGAGTGTTTGCCTAACATCCAAGAGTGACACAGGAGGCTTGCCTGTAAAATAGATGGGGGCAGTGGACCTATTTTCCTTTGATTCGATGAATTTTTCTATTTCCTTCTCCCATTTTCTTTACTTGTTGAAAAGAGTGTGCCTATTGGGAAGCCAAGTCATATGGACCATTCTCCCAGGCCAGCATCTTTTGCAGAGTCCTGGATTAGAGTTGGAACCAGTTGACTGACCTAACTGTGCAGATGTTAGGGAAGGATTCTTTTTTTGTTTCCTGTTTTGCAGTACTAGGGATTGAACCCAGGGACTCGCTAATACAAGGCAAGCACTCCACCACTGAGCCACATCTGCAAAAATTTTATTTTGCTAAATTGCCCAAACTGACCTGGAATTTGCAATCTTTATGTCTCAGAATCTCAAGCAACTGGGATTATATGTGTGCACTACTGTTCAGGCTAGAAGAGGATTCTTCTAGGGAGGGTTTACTAATCTTAACTGACCATCCAATATATATAGTCTCTACCTAAGAGAGGCACTGTCACTTAAAATGCTGAGTAGTAACAGTCTTCAGAAAAAATACAAGTAGTCATTGTTTTGGACTAAGTTCCTGCCTGGGACCCCAACAGCAGACTAAAAATCAAAATGGAGTATTCATGCTAACTTTCTGGTTACTGAGCTGAAACGAAACTATCTTTCTGAGAAGTCAGAAATTAGAGAGATAACAGCCAAATTTCCCCAACAGGCCCATTTCTTGGTAATGGCTCTGCTTAGTCCCTACACAGAAAAGGTAAGCTAAAGTAAGCCAACATTAACCAATCAGTTTTTTGCCCATTTTTCTGCCTCTCTGTCCCAACTTTACAAGGAAAATAATTTTGGAATGATCGATCTGTTTTCTGCTTTCTTCAGCCTTCTCTGCCTGTAAAACCAGCCGCCTTTGCTCAACCCATTGGAACACTTCCTGTATTTTGTGGAATGAAGTGTTATCTAATTCTAGAATTGATAATTCTAGAATTTTCTAGAATTCCATGAAGTTTGCTTCAACTAAATTGTTGTAGCCCTGCCCTTTAACAGTAGTAAGAGTATTTAAAAACTGCTTTGATTGTGCTCCCATTTGTATCCTGGACTTTGTGCTTGGCACTTAGACCTTACTATGTAATTCTCACAGCAGTCCTGAATGTGATGAAACTGAGGCTCCCAGAGGCTGTGACAGTCCCTGAGTCCCACAGCCTAGCGAGCGCGCTGGGGTCCAAACCTTGGTCTATGTGACTCTAAAGCCCTGGCTCCCCACGGTGGTGCTTCATGGCTTCTTTTCCTCTAGTATCCCTGGGTTCTCAAGAGCTGGGAGACGCCCTCAGATAAATCAGTGTAATTGCTTGACCTTGTGAGGAAGCCAGCTCGACAGCCTCCAGGCTGCAGGATGAGCACCTTCCCTCTTGATAGGAAACATCTGCGTCAGGGAGGCACTAGAGGATTTCTCCACCCTTCCACTGCTAGCACTCGGCCGGCGGGGTTTTTCCCAACCCTCAGCTGCTCTGTGTGGTTGTCTTTCTCAGTTAGCCAGGGAAGTGACCTGCAGACAGCATTTAGTAAGACACTGTTGAGAGAGAAATAAGCCAGCAGTTTGGCCTGCCGGGAACATGTGACCTAGCTGAACAGTGAATCTGACACATCTGGGCCAGGTGGACAGGAAGTGCTGCAAGAGTCCAGGTGAGAGAGGGGCCTCTCCTCTGGGGCTGTTCGCACTGGGCCTTACAAGAGGGGCGGTGTTTGTAAGGCAGAGACGAAGGCAGCATTTCTGAACAAGCACTGCAACCAGGACCAGAGAGATCCAGGGGCAGTGACATATTTGGAACTTACTGAGTGTTGACCAAGGTGACTTGGAAGGCCACAGGGAGGTGGAAGCCTCAGTGTCCTGTGTCTGGATTTCATCCAGTGGGAAACCCCTGAAGGTCCAAAAATACTCATGAGAACAGTGTCTCAGGAGGATCGTCCCCCTGCCAGCACGATGGATCTGGGGCTGAGGAGAGAGAACATATAAAGCCAGAGACCGGGGAGACTGTCAGATGGGGATGGGCGAGGGTGCCTGGCCCACGTGGGACTAATGTGAGACATCACCAAGAAAGAATCCGCCTTGCCTGTTAACTGGCTGTTTTGAAGAAAGTGGCAAGTGAAGAAGTCAAAGGTGACCCTGAAGTTCCTCTCTGAGGTTACTGGGGGCATGGCCTGCAGAGGGCAAAATCCAGACGGAGGCCTTACTTGAGCCAAAAGTGTTTCCTATCTTCTTCGAGTCTTTTTGGTAGATTATTCTTACAGAGAAGGAATGGAATTGTTTCCAGACTAACAGAGCAATATTTTCCATCAGGAAGTGTTCTAAGAGCTACCTCCCTGTCAATCATGAACTTACGCTAGAACTAGTCTGTCTCAGGTGAGCCCAGGAAGCTGTTTTCAGGCTCCAGATGATACAGCCTAGTGAGCAGAACTACCGAATCTGGGCTGGGGGTGTCATTTAGTAGTAGTGTACCTGCTTAGTAGCCCAAGGCCCTGGGTTTGATCCCTAGCACCTATTTTCCTCCCATCCCCAAAACAAAACTATCAAATTTATGATGTGCTGTAGGAATTGGGAGGATTCTCATCATGTTCCTTTTAGCCCTAAAATAGATGCATTTTGTTATTGTTTTTGTTTTTGGTGCTGGGATTGAACCCAAGCTATCACTCCTGCTAAGTACATGCTATACCACTGAGCTACGCCCGCAGCCCAAATAGGGGAAGTTTTAATCAAAATATTTATTCATTGAAGATAGTCTATGTCTTTATTATCTCTTTCAGTTAGTAATGTTTTAAGAACAAAAAAATATTAAACCTTCTCTTTTTCTTTTTGATATTCACTTGACTTGGCTGTACTTGAATTTCAAAATAGGGCAGTATATATTTTTCCAGACCTACTGGCTAGAAGTGGTTACAAACAGATCCTTGTAAGTGCCACTGAAGAAATGAGGTATTTAAGCCCTGTTTTGTTTCTTTCTCTCCTTGGGCCACACTCTTCTGTCAATTAGGTGTACGATGCCCAAATCAGTTAAACCCAGGGGCAGGAGAGACCAGCTCGTTTCTTCTCCTGTTTACTGTTTCTGTGGTGTGTGCTTGTGAACCTAGGATCATAGAGATCGCAGCCTGTCACTCTGCCCACACGTCTGCCGCCAAGACCCAGGGAGGGCATGTGTACATGTGGGGCCAGTGCCGGGGCCAGTCAGTGATCCTGCCCCACCTCACCCACTTCTCCTGCACTGACGACGTGTTTGCATGCTTTGCCACTCCTGCTGTCACCTGGCGCCTCCTCTCAGTGGGTAAGCTGGTCCCTGTCCATGTGGGACATGGCCTGAAAACTAGGAAGAGAGTTCAGGGCTTTTATTTTGACATAAGGATTCCATTAGGTGCAGGATATTAGTTTATTTCCTTCTAATGAGCTCCTGTGAAAGGGAACTAACCTGATTGATTAGTTTTCTTAAAAGTATCAGGAACCAACACCAGTACTGAGTTTAAAGTAATTTTGTTTAAACACTTTTTAATTTTGCTGGGAAACTGCATCTTTTATTTTAGCTTATATATTTATACTCAGACATTCTAAAATTTCATTCAAAATTAACGAGGTAGTTGTTTTTAGTTTTTAGTTGTTTGGTCATCTCTAGGAGCAGGTTTGTGTGAGGTTTTTTGTCTTCATGAATTGCAGAGATGCAAATCTGTATTTGGGGGGGAGGCATTGCTCCGTTGTCATTTCTTTTGGGGACTGATGTTTTCACCAGTGCTATCAGTAAGGCCTCATCCTGGCCTGTGTGCGTGGTTGTCACGTCTGCAGCTGAGTCTCGAAGCATGTGTTTATCTCTTAGAACCCGATGACCACCTCACCGTGGCTGAGTCACTGAAGAGGGAATTTGACAACCCAGATACCGCAGATCTGAAGTTTCTGGTTGATGGAAAATACATTTATGCACATAAAGTCCTTCTCAAAATTAGGTAAGGACTCATTTGTTTTGAGATTTGAGATCAGTCCCTTTCATTTGACAGTTAAGCTAGACACTTCATTGATATTGAAAAAGTGCAAGGTTCTTTTGGCCCTTCTGGGTTTGCACAGTGGGAAATATGTGATCAGGGAAACAAGAAATAACACAGGTTGGGTGCTGCAAGTGCTGGGTGTGTGGTTTGGGGAATCAGTCTCGGAGGCATTCCTCAGAGCACCGGGGAAATGCTTTGTCCACTTCGCGTTAGAGAGCAGCCGGTGAGCTTTGCACGCGGTGGATTCCCATCACAAGTTGCCTTTCCTGCCTGGGAACTGCGCTCAGCCGTGGCAGTTGCTCTCCTCAGTCAGCTGTGGGACACTTAACTTTTAGATGCTTTAAAAAAAGAGAAAGATCAGGCTTTTCCAGATCAACAAGATCTGGAGTGACACCAGCACAGTGATTTTTTTAAATTAAACGCTTAATTGATGAGCCTGTGTGGCATACTTTTCAGATGTGCTCTGTGATGAGTTTTGTCATATGTACATGCTGTGAAACCACTACCCTACATCAAGATACAGAACATTTCTGTCATCCCTCAGAGGATCCCTCAGGCCCTTGCCTGGGCAGCCAGGGACCACTCGGCCACTGTAGATGAGCTAGCATTTTCTAGAAGTTTATACAAATGAAATGGTACAGTATGCATTCTTTTGTGCCTGACTCTTCCCTCTTACTGATTTTGAAATGCATCATGCTGTTGAGTAACATAATTTAAACCCTGTTTCAGTGAATCATAGACCCAGTGTGGCGTTTCAGTCTCAAGTTCCCCATTAGTAAGGTCAAGCTGTGCTGCATTTCTTCTCTCTGTAGCACGAAAATCTTCATTTTTAAAAAGGGAGTGAGTTAGTTTGCTGTAACAAAGTACTTGCACACAGGTGGCTTTAACAACAAAATCTTACTCTCTCACAGCCCTGGAGGCTGGAAGTGTAAGGTCAAGGTCAAGGAAGAGGGCTGTGGGGACAATCAGTTCCAACCCTCTCTCCCAGCTTCTAGTGGTTGGCAACTGTCTTTGGCCTTCCTTGGCATGTGGCAGCTTAACTCAGATCACTATCCGCCATTCTCCCTGTGAGCGTCAGGGTCCAAATTCCCCCGTCTTGTAGCAACACCAGTTATATTGGATTAGGGCCACACCAATGACCTCATCTTAACTCGATCACCTTTATAAAGACCCTGTCTCCAAATAAGTTCACATTCTGTCGTTCTGGATGTTAAGAGTTCAACATAAGAATGTTTAGGGGACACAATCCAAACCATAATGGAGTGAAGAAACAAATTTACTCAGATTTATAAAAAAATAAGCCTTACTGATTTCTATAAGTGCTGGTTGGTGGATGTGGTATGGGAATGATGCCAGGAGTCTGGCACCATCTTCACCAGCACTGCCAGAGGTAGCTGTCCCCCCGCCATGGCAGTGGGTTTGCATTTGCAGCCTTGTTGAACAGTTGATTGTTTGAAAATGTCAGGCCAGAAAAGAATGGAAGGATCCCAGGCAAGGATGCTGGAACTCTAACAAAATACCTGAGATAGTTAGCTTATAAAACAAAAGAATTATTTGTTTGGGGCTAGGGATCGAACACAGGCCTTACACATGCTAAGCATGTGATCTGCTAGTGAACTATACCTTTAACCAAAAAGGTTTATTTTGACTGACAGTTTTGGGGGTTCCAATCTATGACTGATTGCTTTGGGCCTGTGGTGAGGCAGCGTATTCTATCAGAAGTGTATGGAGGAGCAAAGCTGCTTGCATGGGAAGCCAGGAATGAAGGAGGAGGAAGGGACCTGGGTTAGGCCCCTCCCCCGCCCAATGACCTGAGGCCTCTCACTAGGTCCCATCTATTAAGGTTTCTACCACCTCCCAATAATAGCAAGCTTGTTCCACACATTCACCTTTGGGGGACATTCAGCATCCAAACTGTTGCACAGAGGAAAGTGTCTAATTTAACGTAGTCCGGAAACTGGGACCTGACCTGCTCCTTTCTTCCTTTAGATGTGAGCATTTTCGTTCTTCATTGGAAGATAATGAAGATGATATTGTAGAAATGAGTGAATTTTCATATCCTGTGTATCGAGCCTTCCTGGAATACCTCTACACAGACAGCATCAGCCTCTCCCCTGAGGAGGCAGTAGGTAATTGCCAAAGAATTTTCCACAAAATTGGCAAAATGTCGAGTAACTTCAGAGTGGTTTCCATAGAACCTAAAAGAAAGGCACTGTGAGGGTAACCACAAGGTTTCTTTTCTGTATGTTCAACCCAAATTTTTGCTTGTTGATGGGTGTGGGGATAGAAACCAGGGCCTTGTGCACGCTCAGCTCACACTCTGCCACCGAGCTGCATCCCTAGTCCCTGAACCCAAACTCTTTTCCCCTGTTACTGTTTCACACAGAGCTTGACTAGATAGATAAATGAGGGGTTGATGGACTATCAGCCACTACTGGAGCATCACAGGCAATAGGGTGGAGGGAGGGACAGACACAGGTGCAAAGGACAAATCCTAGTGTCTCTAAAGGAAGGACCCTGGAGGGTCCACTCATTCAGACCATGGACCAGAGGGGATTGAGGCTGGGAAAGTGGGCATTTGCAGATGACCGTGGCTCAGCTAAACACTTATGATTCAGGATGAGAGGAAGAGAGAGAGAGAGAGAGAGAGAGAGAGAGAGAGAGAGAGTGTGTGTGTGTGTGTGTGTGTGTGTGTGTGTGTGTGTTTGTGTGTTGGGTGAAGGGGAAAGGCAGGCAACAACTTTTGCACAGGGCAGATGTGTTTCGTTTTTTAAGAGATTGGTAATTACTCTGGTTTGGTGTGAGATGGTGGTATTATGGGTTGGGGTTAGCAGTGTAGGTGCTGAAAAGAGGTCAGGTTCTGGATTTCCTTAAAGCTGCAGCTGGCAGAGTTGCTTGATGGATGGGAAGTGAGGTGGGAGGTGAGGGAGGATGACCGTGCCGAGGCTTTTGGCTTGAGCAGCTGGTTAAAGGAGGTGGATGAGCTGAGAGAGAAGGAGAGCAACAGGTTTTGCTCTTGACTTTGAAAAGCCAGTGGAATTTCAGCTGCTTCATAAACACTGAGTGGCAGTTTCTTTCATAGGCCCACCGTTAACATTGGCAGGACCCAAGGCAAGAGTTCAAATGGAGGCCTGTGTGCTATGTGTCTAAAATTTAAAGGGAACATATTAGGCTAACAAACTTCAGATAAAATACGTTCCATCCTCCTACCTTGAAAAATAGAAAAATACACCTTCATTAAGAACAGAAGGGCTAGGTTTGAGTTTTGGTTCTGACTGGAACATGGTGTCAGGAGTGTTGGATCCCTGGCCTCCAGGTTGCAGCTCTGTACGGGGTATATGGGCACTGCAGCCTGCATGTCCAAGCTCCACCCAGCCCCAATCTGGGCCACCCTTTGGGGCCAGGGGTCTGCACATTGGTGGTATGGCTTGTCAGGGGGAGGAAATTTTCACTCATGTGTGACTTCAGGACCAATGAGGCAGGGAATCCAGGTTCCCAGGGACCCAAAGTGTGATCTTGAAGTGGGCTGGGGCTCTTGAGCACCCATGATGTGGGCGTGCCTGGAAAAGGTGCAGAGCCCAGGCTCAGGGCAGCAGCCCAGGGCTTGTGTATGTGAGTTGAAGCTCAGGGAGCATTTGGGGCTGTTGATATGAATTTGAAAGTTTTGAGACCTGACCCAAAACAATCTGTTCATGACTCATGACTTTAGTATCTTCCTCTGGCCGTGGGCCTTTTCTTCACTTTAACAATATTTGCTGTGGCATGGGCTTTCCAGTCAGATTCTACCACATGTATTAAGAATATATTAGTGAAGAAATATAGATACAAAACAATACATTAAGATTAAGTCCCAGCTCTGTCCTTTAGGTGCTCTGCTAGTACCTTTGTATGAAATGTTAGCTTGAGGTGGATGTGACAGTATTCTAGTAGCAGAAGTCAGCTAACCTTTTGATCAGGTGGTAGCCCAGGACTGACTGACATGTACCTCTGCCAAGGGTATCAGATCATGAACTCACAATGCTGGAATCCCATTTGTGCAAGGGCAGAAGGACTCAGGATATTTTAGTTAAGCTGCATATCCTCAACAGCACTCATTCACCAGTGACAAACTAATTCTGATATTCTTTATGCTAATTAAAAAGTCCTCTAATGAAGATTCAGATAGCAACATCTGAAAACAAATAGGATCTTTCAAATATGAATAGACCATTCCTAATTAGAGGATTTCAGGGTAGATTAAAATTAACTGATGTGTATATCACTGAGTCTTCACTGGATGATTTGAAAGCAGATGACAAGTCACATAAGAGGAACTATCAGCATCTCTAGAAGTATTTAAAACCGTGGGGTTGAGCTCACTTCCCCAATATTTGAATTCCCCCATTTATTTCCCCAATAAATGAATAAGTGTCTGAGGGTTGAACCCTGGGGCATCTACACATTTGGAAGTCAGGAAAAATGGCCCACCAAGGGGACCCAAGAGTCCTAGGAAAAATCAAAACACAAGCGAAGAGTAGTTCAAGGGGCCCACATCATCAGCCACATCAGATGCCATGTGAATGTTGAGTAGGAGGAAACCGGAGACTGGACCTGGGTTTGGCAGTGTGGAAGCCATTAGTGACAATGACTTCAGGGAGCAGTGGCAGTGGGATTCTTCTTGGGATGGCTTGAGGACAGACTGGGAGTAAGAAAAGAGCAAATACAGACGACTGTCTAGGAGTTCTGCAGGGAGGAGCAGAGAGACGCATGCCTGTGAAAGGTAACTATTTCATCCGGGGATTGAACCCAGGACCTGGTGCATGCTAAGCACACATCTACCACTGAGCTACACCCAAACCCCTCCTTTATCTTTAAAGCATGTGTGCTGACGGGCATGACCTGCAGAGGAAGATATAGCTAATGGGGTGACCAAGGGGGACCCACTCCTTTTTCTTTGTTTTCCTAGGAAAATTCCTAAGGCCATTTTCATTTTGCTCCATCTGGCTACTGTGCTCGTTGAGTTTGAGTTCGGCTGCCTTCTCAGGGAGCCCACACCCTCCGGGGCACGTCTGGGTTTGCACAGGGCTTCACTGAGCGTGATGTTCAAAGTCATGTCAAAACCATCTGTGAATGGCTGAGTGAATTTAAATCAGGATGCTTGAAATGTGTTCCCTAATACATACGTCTTTCCACCAGGATTGCTAGATTTGGCTACATTTTATAGAGAAAATCGTTTGAAAAAACTCTGCCAACAAACCATCAAGCAAGGGATCTGTGAGGAGAACGCCATCGCTCTGCTCTCGGCTGCTGTGAAATACGACGCTCAGGTGAGAAGAGCACCTGAACTAAACTCCAGGTGGACTAAAGTCTCAATGTAAAGAGCAATAAACTAACAAAGGTACCAGAAAAAAGATAGGTGGCTATGTGATGTCAGGGTGGACTTCAGAGGAAAGGGTTGATAGACCTGATTTCAAAAGATAAAAATCGGGATGGGGAGATAGCTCAGTCGGTAAGAGTGCGTGCCTTGCAAGCACAAGGCCCTGGGTTCAATCCCCAGCAACGCAAAAAAAAAAAAAAAAAAAAAAAAGAAAAAATCTGTTCACACCAAAAATAGCACAGAGAAAGTCTGAAAGTAAATGATGCACTGGGGAAAATATTTGTAACATAAAATGAAACAAGTTTAAAGAAAGAGAAATGTAAGCAGTCTGACAGAAAAAAAAAATGAACCAAAGAACAAGTGGATCTATGAAAGAATGAAAAACAAATTAAAAAATATAAGTGAAAACAAAATATAATTTTTCATTTGTCAAAGTGGGGAAGTATATTTTTTATAAATAATAAGGGTTTAGAATAATGAGGATTCTCCTGAAACAATGACTGTTCAAATTGGTACAGTTATTCTGGGGCCAGTTAGGTATAATACGTATTAAAAGTCTTACAGATGTAATTCTCATACTAAGGAATTCACTTATTGGGATTTATCTCAAGGAAGTAATCATGAATTTGAACAAATAGTTAACTTCAAAAAGGGTCATGCAGCAGCTCATTATTTTGGAAAATCAGAAAAAGTCAATGTGAAGAGTAGAGAATTACTTATAAAATGTTAAAAGTATGCAATTATGCTACTACTGAAGATCTGTCATTCCATGAAAAGCTGTGGTCCTATCATTATTATTATTTTAAGTATAAACAGCTGAGTAGAAAAAAGACTGAAATAATTCATTATCTACCTAAGAAAAAAACTAAAGACTATCGGCTGTGGTTATCATTGGATGGTGGGATTGTGATTTTTATTTTCTTTGCTTGTTTTCATGAACTTTCTACAGTGACCATGTATTGTTATGATAATAAAGAAAGGAAAGAAAACTGATTTTAGGCTACATCTTTAGGAAACAGGCCATAACTTCTTGGAATCAGTTTCCTTTTGGTATAAGGATATCCTCTCCTTTGGTCAAAAAACAGGGACATTTTAGTAGAAAAAAGGTTATAACTTATTTTTTTGCTTATGTAAACAATAATATACTTACTAAAGAAAATGTAAAAAATACAAAATCTGAGGAAGGAAATGACTCATTAACCAGAGAGCATTAGTTTTCATTGCAACTTTCAAATCAGGATCTTCTGATTTTTTTTTTTCTAGGTCACATTATGTATATATTTCTAAATATTCAAAGATGAGATTTTTTTTTTTTTCTGCCTAGATCTAAAAAAAATCTTACCCACCTTGCATAGTGTGTGGGGGCCAGGAGAGTGGTCAGTAAGGAGGCTAAAGGCTCTAGGAAGTGATGAGGGTGGGTTGGTCTAGGTCACTCACCGTGGGGATGATGAAAAATGGTTGGATTGCAGATATATCTTAAGGGTAGAAACAATAAAATTCGTTGATGGATTGGTAAAGGAAAAAAAAAAAAAGAAAATTTAAGAATAACTTCAAGGATTTTTGTCCTGAACAACTTAAAGGATGAAATTATCACGTTGAGATAGGGAAGATGGGGAGCAGTGGCATTTGGGGGAAGTAATAGGAATTTGGTCTGGAGTATGTTAAGGATGTGATGTCTCAAACCTCCAGATGAACATGGGTTCTTAAACCTACAGGTGAACACGTGTAATAAGCAAGTTGCATAACCACTCGAGTTAGAGAGAAATGTATTGCAAGCTGTGAGGTTGTCATGAGACAGGCATGTTTGAGGTTCAGGCACGAGCACTCAGTGTAGAGTCAAAGAAGATATGAAGACACCAGCCAAGGGCACAAAAAGGACAAAGCAGCAGGGTAAGAGACAAACCAGGAGAAGCGTCCTAGGAAAGAGAATCAGGAAGTTGTCCTCAATCATGTCTGATGCTGCTAGTGGGTCAGGTGAACCCTGGAAGCTGACTAGTGGGTTTGGCAGTGAGATCTCCATAGGCGACCTGGGCACTTGGTTTCAATTCAGTGAGTTGGGTGAAGCCTGAGTGGAGAATGGAAGCAGAGGAATTGGAGATGGGAATAGAGACACCTTTTCTGGTCATATTAGTTATAAAGAGAAACAGATTGGAGGGGGCATGTCAAGTAGGACATTTTTTTTACTTTTTTCGATGAAATTGAAGCATGTTTGTATAATGATGGGAATGATCCATTCAAAAAGAATGAGTTATGGTGCAGTCACTGGAGTGGGGCCCTGAGTAGGTGGGGCGGTGGGATCTAGTGAAAGAGACAGGGGACTGACCTTCCATCCATCACCAGCTATTCAGCCATGGATGTCTACCAGGGAGGCCAAAATATAGGATGGCAAGAGCTTGCAGATCCTCCTGGAGAGTCATTTCCTCAAAAAGTGGGAAGTTACGTTATTGGGGTTTAACAGGAGAAAGTGTGAGTCATGTAGGAGAATGAGTAAACTATGGAAATGTGGGTGAGTTGCCCAACAGAACTAAGGGTGCTGTTTTAAAAGATGAAGCTGTGTAAACTAGCAGCATTTAAAATAAACTACATTTTTTACAATAATAATAATAATAGTAATAGGTGGGAATTTATTTTACATGGATAGAATTCCCTTACAACCAGGGCCCCCATGCCAGTTTCTTAAATTCTTAGAATTTCAGGAACTCTTTCTAAGTCCTGTCCTTATAATAATTATGGGAAATTCCCATTCTAGGATGTAAAGAAAGGTGGATTGAAGTGATAACTTCTTAGATCCTTTTGTTCTCTTACTAGTTAGCAGTCTTACTGATGCTGTCCAGATCTCTTGGACTCCCAGCTGCCCAGCCACCTACCTCCATGTGTTTATGCTGCAGTGTGTGGGGGTGGGGGTGGGATCTCCCATTCCTCTGTAGAGTTCAGCCAAAGCTTTCAGTGCATTTCTGTCTTGGTTCCCATTCATGTGCTGTAGGCAAAAAGGTTATTCCTTAAAGTTAAGCAAGAGACATGATTTTAAGTGAATATTGGGATATTCAGTACATTTTTTAATTCAGCACATATTAGTAACATGTTATGATATCAAGGGTAGATGTGAATTTTCCCTGTCTTATCACTAAGAGGTTGCCTGGGGCTGAACAATGTCTTAGTGCTGGTGTGACCAACCCAGCTGTGTTCAGGGATGAAATAATAGTTTTCTTCATGTTGTTTGTTTCTTGCTTAAAGGGGAAATGTAGTATAGGTATTGACATGGCTATCAGTATTGTTAATTTTCTCTTTAATTGCTAATTTTAGTCCATTTTTGTCTTCATCATTTGCTATAGTTTTTATGTGTCTAGAGAAGAAAAGACCATAGTTGCAATATGCATATATAATTACTTGGAAATTATTTTGGGCTTTATTTTTTATAAATTGACTTGAGCAACATTAGAGAAGAAACTTAAAAATTGATCACCACTAGGTAGCACCTTGGCTGTGCCAGATGGCAGCAGCCCAGGGTATGTCCTAGGCTTCTAAGAGGTCCTAGCAGGCTGGCTTCACTTGTCCCCAGATCAGAGAAGCCTTTGGAGGACTGGGGGTACAGCTTAGTGATAGAGCATTTGCCTGCCATATGCAAGGCCCTGGGTTCAATCCCCAGCACTGCAACAATAATGATGAAGTTGTTATTATTTTGGTGCTGCAGATTGAACCCTGGTCCAGGCACACACCAGGCTACTGCCCTGTTACAATTATTGAAGGTAAGTGTAGTGTGACAAAACCCATCCATCTCATCCTTTTTTTCTTTTTGGTACCAGGGTTTGAACCCAGGGGCGCTTAACCACTGAGCCACATCCCCAGCCCTTTTTTATTTTTTATTTACAGACACAGTCTTGCCGAGTTGCTTAGGTCCTTGCTAAGTTGCTGAGGCTGGCTTAAAATCCTCCTGCCTCAGCCTCCCAAGTCTCTGGGATTACAGGCATGTGCCACCACACCCAGCTGTCTTCTTGCAAAGGAAAAACTGTAGTGGCCTGTTAAGTATTTAACGGTTTAAGGGAAGCAACTTCCCATCATTACTAGTTTTAATGGCTTCACCCTTTTCTTTTAAAAACTTTGTAGGTAGAAATATTTAAAGTGCCCAGGGAACATAAAAAGGGAGTGTAGTGCTTTTAACAAATATTGAAGGTGGAATGAGTGATACAATTACTGTCGCTAGAAGTAGTACTGGAGAGTTCATACACTTCCATGTCTGTCTCTGGGAAGAAAAAGCCAGACTGCACCAGTTGTGAAGGAGTTAGGTTTTACTCTTATTTAAATGTTTACAAGCATGGATTCGTGTTAGTTATATACTTTCTGTAACTGTCTTTTAGGTATTGCTCTATCATTATCTCCTATTGGCTACCTAGTCCTTTTTTCTTATTTGAGGAATTCTGCCATGTTGCATTGCTTTGGGAAATATGAATTTGTTAAACCTTTGTTATCATTGTTCCTAGGATTTAGAAGACTTCTGCTTCAGGTTTTGCATAAACCATCTGACTGTAGTAACACAAACTTCAGGCTTTGCAGAAATGGACCATGACCTCCTGAAGAACTTCATCAGCAAAGCCAGCAGAGTTGGAGCCTTTAAAAATTGATCCCAACTGTGGAAAAGAAGTTTTTGAACTTTTCCATTTTCCCTGCAAAAAAGCCGGTGGTGAATGGCTTCACTTCAGCTAACAGTATTTAGGATGAGCTACTTTTGGCTGAATGCTTGTGTTCTTTTAGAAGGATGTCAGTCAGTCTTCTCCATATGCCTAAATCCAAAGTTTACATTGAATAATCTCATCAGATGCGACTGCACTCAAGGAAGACAATGCAAATGTCTTGTATTTACCATTTCCTATTTTGAAGCACTTATGTTGGACAGCTTTGATTCATTGGAATTTTGGTGTATGCTCCTCTGACCAAGTATTCCATTATTCAGCAGGCTGATATCACTTCACTAGACAAAGAATGCTGTCACTACTACATTTTCAGCACCCAGCATAGTGCCTTGCATATAATAGGCACTCAATTAATTGATTATAAATCTTAAGGGTGATCTGAGAACAGCTTTATTTGTGGAATACTGGGTAAAGAAGTTATACAGGATAAATTCGAAATAGCTTGTAATTATTGAGGTTCGTAGTCTTCTGGTACATTGTTCTGAGAAATAGTGGCTAATTTAGAGCATTAATTAGAATTCACAAAAGGCCTTAGCAGTTGTCAAAGGCCCAAGGGCTAATTTTAATTTCTGTTTACTGAGTAATTAATTTATCATATGGGACTATTGGATATGAAGAATTACCTTTGAATGATTGTTATTTCTGGGTTCATCTGCCTTACATAAATGCATAAAGTCTTTTGCTTTTCTTTGTGTTAAGGATGATTTGCCTTTGTAAGTAAAAATGATTGAGTTTTTCTTATAGTTGATCATATGTCACTATAAAACAAGTTTCAAACTGACACTGGTATAATTTACTCGCTGAATACATAGTAAGTGTGAGAGAAATTTATACTTTTTAGATCAAAACAAGCTACCCAATTGCAAAAGAGAAACTGGATCAGGACATAGTATCAGTTTCTTCTAATATATGTCTCACAGTATGATGTTATGTAAAGAAAACCCTTTTAGAATTGGAAGTCTTGTTCTGATGATGAACTATTTGATAATAAAGTGCTTATTTGCAGATAATAGAATAAATGCATTTTTAATTCCTAGGCAACAGTGAAATTATAAAATATCAACCTCATGTCTCAGAGTCTCAGATATATATATAAATATGGGATACACACTTGTTTTTCAGTTATGTCTCATAGCAAAGCCTACTTAAAACATAAATGTTACTATTCATATTATTGCTTTTGCTTATTATTGATTAGGTTACTTTTTTAAGACTTTATTTAAGAGGTGCTTTAAGTTCATAGCAAAACTGAGATGAAGGTACAAAGATTTCCTATTTGCCCTCTGCCCTCAGCATGCTGAGTCTCCCCCATCACCAGCGTCCCTTACCAGAGTGGTGTATTTGTTACAGTTGATGAGTTTTCATTGACACATTACCCCACCTGAGGCTGTTGCACATCCTATGGGTTTGGACAAATGTAGCCATCATTGTAGTACCATTCAGAATGGGTTCACTGTTCTGTAAATCCTGTGCTCCACCTACTCTTCAGGGTCTTCTGAAGCTCCTGTGCCCCTTTCTTTCATAAATGCATTTCATGTAAAAATTGGAACACCCAAAGGGGAACAGAGAAATTTATTTAGTAATGATAAAGGGACAGCCCTTTACCAGGCTCCATAAGAGACATAGTCCTAGGGTACAAGTTATTACTCTGGATTTGTATCCATATTTTCTCTCAAAGCTTTCTACTATTGTAGGGGTACAATATTATCTCCATGCTCGTTATCTCTGTACACAACAGAGTAACTTCTGGGACTTCACAGAATATAGGTTTGAGGATTCTAATTCAGAGTATTTAAAAAGCTCCACAAGTGGTTTTGATGCTCAGCCTGGGATGAGAAATCAAGTGGTTTAGCACTTAAAACTTGTGACTCCAAACAATAAGGAAGAGCTAATTTTAGACCACTGAGAGAGATGACAAATGAGTCTTGGGTGTGGTGGAAACATATACTGGAAAAACATGTTTTCTTTCTGGTCTTGGAGGACTTGCCACTGACACTTCCAAAAGATTTCCTTCCTTTATTTCCTTCCGACAGATGAGTGTTTAGAAAGCCTCAGAAAATTCCATTTATTAGTGATAAGTGAGAGACAGGTACATTTTCAGAATGACTGCATCAGAAATGAATCAATCTTTTCTTTTATACAAGTTTAAGTATTTCCAGCCTCAAGTTTTGTTTCATCTCTTACTTCCACAATGAAGTTCAATGTCTTAATGTTTCCAGTATAATTTTACCCTAATGTACAGGGAGATTAAAATTTTATAGGAATGAATTAGTGTCCTCACTTGCTGAGAGACATTTTTGAAGATGCCATCTAATTTATTTTAAAAAGCCAAGGTTAAGAATATTAAATATATTCTTTGGTTTGCAGCTACTATAAATGAACCATAACATGTAGAATTTTATTTGGAGGCAGAATTGTTAACCAGTGAGAATTAAAAGAAGCAACATAAACTATGTAATCTTGCCTACCTTATTAGCACCCCCATTATCACAGCAAATAGGTTGTGCAAACCGTGAAGCAAAAGGAAAAATCATATCTTACTGTTATTTTAAATTCAGTCTTTGCTCAAACATTGAAATATAAAACTTACACAGATTTTTTTTCAGTAACCTCAACTAAAAATCTAACATTTTCTATTTAGGAATTAACTGATATTGGTCTGAACAATACATTTAATCTTTCATATTAAATTATCACAGAGACATGTTGAAGTAACTTATCATTGTCACATGTCAATACATGTCAATATAAGTATAGTCTCAAAACAATGGTCACAAAAGAGTTTATGAGAATAGATGACTCGCCTAGCTTCATATTAAAAGAGCTTGTTTTTATCTCATTTACACATTATATAGTGTTACCATGTGTGTTAGTATTGTGTTTCTATAATGAAATACTTGAGACAACTTACTTGTAAAGAGAAAAAGGTTTATTTTTTTTTGGCTCATGGTTCTGGAGTTCCAGCCTAAGATCAGGTGGCGCCATAACTTTGGGGCTCTGGTGAGGGAAGCACATCATGGCAGGAGTACATGGTGGAGCAAATTGCTTACATCATGAGCCAGGAAACAAAGAGACAGAAGGAGTGGGATCCCATAATCTTTTTGGAGGACATGCCCCCAATGACCTTAGAACCTCCCATTATGATCTACCCCTCAAAAATTCTACTACCTCCCAACAACACCACCCTGGGAACCAGGCCTTTAACACATGGACTTTGGGGTACATTTGACATACAAACTATAGCACCATAATGTCTCTATTTAAGAAACTTCACTTGTGGTAGACTATTTTCTTTTTTTGGTGATGGTACTGGGGATTGAAGAGCTATACCACAGAGCTATACCACTAGCCCTTTTGATTTTTGAGACAGGATCTCACTAAATTGCTGAGGCTGGCCTCAAACTTGTAATCCTCCTGCTTCAACCATCTGAGTAGCTGGGATTTTAAGTGTGCATCACTACACCTGGCATTGTGGTGTGGCAAAGTTGTTCTATAAAATACCTATTTAGTCCAGAGGAAAATTCTACTGAGTCTTTACCCTGATATGTACACCATATTGGTCCCAAAATGAGGAACAAAGATATGCGTCTAAAAGCAAGTTTCTATGAGATCATTCAGATAATAATAGAAGGCAGGATCTTCCCCTCCACCATCTGTGCCAGAAAACTGTAATAAAAAGTAAGTGAATACATGAATTTGAACTTGTTCCTTTTATTATAATGAACATTTAAATAACTGGGATGCTAAATTAATTTCTGGGAGTGATTAATTTTTCTGTCACTGAGACAAAAATGTTTAGAGTTGTTAAGACTGCTTGATTTTTACTTGACCTAAGACACCATTTAAGATCATCATACAACGTGAGTGAAGCCTCTTGAGATACACCTGCTGCTTGTCGTGCTGTAGGCTCTTTATTTGCCTTTCTTTCTTCAGGAACAAACAAGCTGTTTCAGAAGGAAAGCACTGCATTTTCCACCCTCTTCTGAGAAACCACATAAATTAAAAATAAACCTGTGGTGCCAGATCATATTTTTTGGAGCTAATGATAATAATGACACATATCACATGATGTGTAAGATCATGTAGGGCCTCAGTAAGCTCATAATAATAAAACATTAATATTTCTGTGGGGAAAGATGAATATTTCCCATGAGTGGGTTAAAGACTAGAAAGGTATATGGTAATTTAGATAAGATTCTGATGTCATATGATTTCTGGCACCAAACACACAGGACCACTTGGGTTTTAGTTTTCAAGATTTTTAACAATGAATAAATAAGTAGTGGTCCAGACAAGAGTTAATAGGTGACTCCTAAGTTTTTTGCTTGATAAGTGTTTAGTAAACTGGGGAAAAACTAGGCTAGAAACAAGATATTTTTGTTTGATTTTAATGTAAATTTTGAGAAATTGGAGTGGGGTAGGAATTGAGAGTTTGGTTGGCTATGATAGTTTAAATTTCTGTGAAATGGTCAGGGCTGGGGAAACAAATTTGGGAATCAATAGCAGAAAGAGTCCACTATACACTGAATGGATGAGATAGTAGGAGAGAGTTTACACACAGAAGGAACATTGCTGTACCTAATACAAAGACCACACCATCAAACCACTAAGACTCTTGACAACTAATTTATTTTAAAATAGACAAACTATTAATTGTAGAAAATAGTAACATAGCCATTTTAAATGTACAGTTTTAACCAGTACAAAAAAGCAATAAAGCAACATCTGAAGTCTTAAGAATCTCAATACACGATCTCTGAAATTCCTAAAATTCTGTCACTAATTCTAATGTAAATTGATGAGCAAAAGACCCAGAATATGGTAAGCCCTTGACATAGATATTAACTGAACTGTATGCTATTCATGCAAAACTTAATGAAGGAATGGGGTAAAGCTTTCTAGTGCCTGTTATCAGGATAACTGTCAAAATAGTTTGAAATTTAAACACAAAATTTTGTTTTCTAAGAAATAAAACCAGATTTCTTTTTAAAGAGAACTCTTGAGTTTAGACAAAATGATTTTCCTAAATGCTAGCTGATGCAATCTTAAATACCACCTATTTTAAATTATACCATCTCTAAATAAGTTAATCACACAAGATAGTTTAAATACACCTTTAGGTGCAGGGGAAGGGGGAAAGCGCTTCTTTCTAATGCAGCTATTTTAATTTGAAGCTTTTGCATAAAGTCAGAAACATTAATGCCTAACTTACAAGACCTTTGATTACTTGCAATGTTGGCCTAGAAATAATGTGGCTTTTAATGTGCCAGTGTTAGACCATACTGACTTAGAAAAAAACAGAGGATAAATAATTGCCAGTTCAAAAGATACATGGAAGACATGTACCATTCCAGAGAAAACACAAACCTTCCCAAATTTAGGAGGGTAGAATAATTGTTGAGATGCAATTAGACAAATCCCTAAGGGAAACACACACAAAAATAATCGCAAGGCTTCTATAGTTAACAGTCTGCTATGGAATAAAATTAATTCGTATCTTGATTCTTCAGGACCCAGAAACATTAGAAAGTGCACTTGGGATATACTGTATTAGGGTCCTCTGCAGCAAAGCTCTGATTAGACACTTTACTTTTTCAAGTACCAGATAGATACTTAAAAATTCAGTGATCTGAATGGTTAAAAAAAAAAAAAAAAAGTACTACCAATAATCTGCATTTTAAACCATGAGTTTGGATGAAAAAAGAAATTCTTGTAAGTTCTGAGGTATGAAATCTGTGTCAGTAGTATGACAGTATCATGTCTGTACTTTGTTTTTTGCTTGTATGTAAAAGCTAAAATTTGTAAAACAAGCACACAATACATCAGATTCCAATACTAAATAAAATCTAATGTGTAAAGATTAATTTTTTCCCTAGTTTCTAATAATAATCTGTTTTAGCAGAAGAGTTCAGGATAATTTGAGTGAATGGGCAGGCAGTCGAATTGCATTTGGAAGACAGGACACATTTTCTAAGGGTGTTTATGTTAAATTAAAAAAATATACATATAAATTAATAAAACCAAGAGCAAACATCACACATATGCTACAAGGGAAGACAAAGTAGTCAGACAGGCATGGGTTGTTAGTACTCCCACTCCAGAGGCAGCCTCAATTCATTCATAAAGCAGAACAATTTTACTTTGGAAATGCAAATGATCTGCTATACCTTTTTAATGGCAGGATTACACAAGATTTCCAATCTTGTATAATAACAATGCATATACCACTGAATACAACATTGAAAGTGGCTTAGGAATCACCCACACAAATATTCAACTTGTATCTGCACACTTTATATCTACAAAAAAGATATTAATGTGGCTGTAAACAGAACTTGGGAGAGTTATACAGTCACATCTGTGAGAGAATGAAGCCAGAGGCGTACACAGTGTACAAGTGTCCACCAAGGTCCTGAGATCCTCACTGTTCTTCCTTGTTTGAGGTATCCATGCTATCATTCATTTTCTGTTTTTGCATTCGTGTTCGAGTAGATGCTGAAACAGAGATGAAGACCTGTTAATTGTGTTGATGGTACTGGGTATGTTGGCAAGGGGCTGCCATATATATTATGCTTATGTCAAAATGATGGAGCAGAGAAGCTTGCAGAGGTCTCCAAAGTTTTTAAAGTCATGTGAGTAAAACTGAATACAACATGTGAGTAAAATGTTTTCAAAGCATGTACCAATAAAATTTGTCTGTATGTGTATATAAATTTTAAAATACAGACCTACCCTAAGCAAACATTAAAAAGAATTGAGAACTGGGCTTGGTTGCATATGCCTATAATCACAGATATTCTGGAGACAAAGGCAGGAGAATTCCAAGTGTTCCTGATCAGTCTCGGCAACTAACCAAAAAACTGTCTCAAAAAAAGAAAAAGAAAAAGAAGAAAGCGAGCTGGAGATACAACTCCAGGTGGTAAAGTATCCTTGGGGTCAAAAATAAAAACTACAAAAAAATTAGATAAATAGAATTTATACTATTTTCTTGATATATAAAGATGGTCTTACACACTCCCAGGTATGCCCCACTTTGTAGACCTCTGTTCTAGAGATGAACAGGTCAAATTTGGCATCTATCCAAACAGACTAGAACCATGGGCTACTGGATCTACCAGAGTGGTGGTATTCTTCACAAAGCTATGGATTCCATTGTGTTTGGAGATGGTTTACAGGTACCACAAAATTAAATTGGGTAAAGACATTTTAAAAGTATTAATTACAATATAGACAAAATCAGAATGCTTATTTTAAATTATTTAATAAATCTTGCAGGGTGTGGTGGTGCATGCCTGTAATCCCAGCTACCCAACAGGCTGAGGCAAGGTCAACCTGAGCAACCTAGTGAGACTCTGTGTCAAAATAATATAAAAAGAGTTAGGAATGAAGCGTAGTGGTAGAGTGCTCCTGGGTTCCATATCCAGTACCACAAAATAAAATTAAAAGCAAAAGAAGGGATGGAGTTATAGCTCAGTGGGCAGTGCCCTGGGTTCAATCCTAGTGCGCGCGCGCACACACACACACACACACACACACACACGCAAACAAAAAAAAAGAAAGAAAGAAAATAAAAAATAGAGAAGAGCAGAGGAAGAAAGCACAAAGAATATTTCCATTTGAAGAGGAAAGAAGATATAGCATGCCATTTCAACTTGGGCAAGCCAAATCCTATGATGATCTTTTCTGAAAGCATTCTTTATTTTTGTTGTTCTTTTTAGATATACAGGACGGTAGAGTGTATTTGACATATTATACATACATGGAGTATAACTTACTCTACGTAGGATCCCATTCTTGTGGTTTCACTGGTTGTGTATTCATATATGAACATGGGAAAGTTATGTCCGATTCATTCTGTCTTTCCCATTCCCACTGCCCCTCCCTGCCCTCATTCCCCTTTGTCTAATCCAGTGAACTTCTATTTTTCCCCCGAGTAATATTGAATGCAATTCTTTTAAGCAAGCTGGAGAATATCTTCCTTAGGCTCAGGGGTTAAAACTCCCACTGCTTGTCCCCAATTTTCCATCTGCACAAAGGCCCTGAACTTTACCAGGAAGAGGAAACTCTAACATAGGTATGTGTGTCACCCGGAAATGTACTGACTATAGCTATGGAACTTTTCTTTAAGAAAATATACAAGTTTTACAGCCTTTTACTCTGTTTTAAATGCATACTATACATTTTAAAATGCTTCCAAATGTTTTTACAGTTTGATTTTGGTTTTAAGCTTAAGGTTTATTTTCATATATTGGGAGGAAAAGCCACAACTATTTAAAAGTTAAAATAGAAATATACCAGTTGATATAAAATCCAAAAAAATTAAATGTTTGCTATATTTAGTTTTAATGGTAATATATAACACACTGAAAAAAATGGCTTAAAAATCAACCAAAAGTATTCTTTTAAATACTTTATGTCTCAAAGTCATATATACAAAGACAGTTGGAAGCCTCTTCTCATGTTTTAATTGGTATTATTCTCACTGATAAGTCCTATGACCGAGGAATGACAATTTTAACAACCTTCATTTTCTGAATATTTTTCTTTTCCAAGTCCCAGATTCTTTCCCTATTAATGGATCTGATACCATATATCAGAAACTGTAACACTCACTGTCACAGCTACCTACCTAAAACAACCCAGCAGTGGATTGTGAACACTTATCTCTTTCCTATAGAGTTCTCATCTACTATATTTGATTAATTTTCTTTTATAGTCTCAGAATAGTTTAGAATAGGATTCCATTTGCCTTAGTATTCCCTCACTCAAAAAAAAAAAAATTGGCTGGGGGCAGGGCTGATGATTGAACCCAGGGTTTCACACAAGTTAGGCAAGTACTCTAACACTGAGTGATAGTCCCAGCCCAACATTCCAATTTTATTTCAAACTTGGAAAATGGCCTGGTATTCTTTATCAAAATTCTCATTTCCAGTAATATAAAACTTTTGTTTGAAATTGTTTTAAAGCTGGCAAATAATTAAAATTCAACAATACAGAATAAAACAGTGTTCTTTAAATAAGGTGAGGATATGCTAGGTTTGTGAAGTCCTTTCCTGTTCTTCACACATAAAAGGGCTCCCCACTATAGTTTTGCTAACCTAGAGTATTTTCTGACCATATACACTACACTGAATATGTGGTAGGCGACGTTTCACTTCTTAATCTTCCTGCAGTGAAGATGTTAGGGTAACAATGACCTTCATTCTGCAGTACACATTTAATAAAAAAATGTGTGAGGTAAATAATATACTCTTTTTTAAAAAAAATTCTTTTTTTTTTCGTTGTAGGTGGACACAATACTTTTAATTTACTTATTTCTATGTGGTGCTGAGGATTGAACCCAAAGCCTCAACATGTGCTCAGCGAGTGCTCTGCCACTGAGCCACAATCCCAGCCCTAAATAATATAATAATATATACTCTTTTTTTTTTTTTTTTTTTGGTGGTGCTGGGGATTGAACCCAGGGCCTTGTGCATGTCAGGCAAGCACTCTACCAACTGAGCTATCTCCCCAGCCCCAATAATATATACTCTTAACTGAGATATTTTAAATGCACAAACAAGTCTGCTACTTGAAGGAATTATGTATATTCTTTTATGAAGCAAAAAGGATTTTGCAATAAAAAATAATTGTTTCTTTCATTTATGTAAGGTAAAATAAGTACTTACTCATTTCTGCCAGTTTCTGTTGAAATTTGGACTCCCCTGGGAGATGTTTACTGCAAATTTTGAAAAAAGCAAAATATTTCATATGCACATGTATAAATGCAAAACTCAAATTCCTAATAACTATAGTGATTTCAGTGACATCTGACACTATTATTTTAGTGAGCTTTTAATTTCCAAAACTCATGAACTAACCATCTAAAAAATGCCACAAATTTATGATCCTATATATTTTTCAGGGGTTCCTATAAAACAGAGAAATTATTGTTTTTCAAAGTAAGTATTTTTAACTCTAATGTTGAAGTCATCAAAATTTCATTTATAAATTCATTAGAAAGAACAAAAAATATCTGATATCTTTATTGAATTTCAGCAAATGGTATCTGATTTTTATGGTGCTTTTAACTTTGGGCTACGTTCATACCTATTATTCTGACCCATTCTTACAATCACCACATAAATTTGGCATGGAAAGGTCTGGTGGGAGTAGAGGGCAGCACTGAGACTCTGGGCTCAGCTCCGGAAACATTCCAAAACATTCCTACCTGCCATCAGTTTCATCGGATCCTTCAATGTCAAAGCGTAGTTTTTTCAGTGGTTTAGGAGGATTGCTTCCTTCAGCACTTCTTTTGAGCACACGGTCACTGTTACATACCATCTGATTTATTTTCTGGAACTTCTCGGAAGTCTACAAATCACAGAATTCTTTATTGTAAATCACTGAATGTCACCATTTTGAAGTTAGCAACTGTGAATTGGAGTTTGATGTGTGTCAAAAATTAGAAGTAATTCTTTCATTTTAATTTTCTGCCTTATTGGGTCAAATAAGAGAGTTCAAAGACTCAAAATCAGAATAAGTATACCAATTCTTGTCCATTAAGTACCCACCCCTTGTAAATCCTTATACTTTTTTCCCATGAGGTTCCTAATTGGTCCTCCAACAAATCTGAATACTAGTCTAAAAGCTCTGACTCCTCATTGTGAGAACTCATCTGCACATGGAGCCAGAGCTCCTTTTCAGACACAGCAAAGTTGGGTCAGCTTTCTGAAACTCTTTTTTGACAAAAAGGTTTTTTAGGGTATTATATAACAAGAGGGAAGATCACAAGAATTTGATAAGCAGTGACATGTCCAGTGAACAATAATTTTTTATTTACTTTATGGGCATTAGATTGACAAGTCATATAGTTTACATATTGTAAGTCACCACTGATATGGTGTTTGTTGAAATACTGCTAATTCACAAAGATTTAAAAATAGTCAAATATCCAGAAGACTTTAGAATTTGAGTTCCGTGAGTATTATTGGAGATAATTTGAGATATCTCTGGAGGGAGAATACTGTCATGCTGAAGCAAAAGCAGCTTTGATAAAAAGTACCCAACTGGGAATACCACCTTATATTATTCAAGACAAATATATAGAAAAATACATTTCCTAGCTATCCATTTTAGAAACAAAATGAGGTGAATGTCTCAGAGATGTGTATTAACATGTTTACTTGAACTAAAAAAAAAAAAAAAAGATAAAGCCAGATTTTCTGATAGAAATTAAGTCTGGTTTGACTAGTAGATTTGACAGTAGGATTAGCTTTGCTGTTTACTTTCCAAAAAACAAGTGCAAAAATAGGTTTTGATGGAAAATATACTTAGAACACTTAAGATGATGATGTAAATCTTATACCCCTCTTAGTAAGATTTTTAGTTACCAACTTTAAACCAGGTAACATATACAACATTTTCTCAGTGATTTTAGAGGTATGGTAAGCAAAGAAGTTTGAAGACTGTACTTTTATAGTCATCTAGCCCCGCCCTAAAGTTTCTATATCGCCCTTGTAAATTCTGTCAACTACAGCCCTTCTTAAACTAAATGTCATAGCATTGAATATTTGCAACATATATTTAGTACTTGGTCATTTAATACACAAGCTTCTACCTATCTCTAGTTATTTCATTTGGGGAGTATGATCAGCAGCCTCTCAAGTGACTTGTAATGATTTCTACTTCATGGTATTCACATCCTTATGTGATCCTCCTCCCCTGGAGTGTGGGTTAGGTCTAGTATTGTCTTGCTTTTAACCAAAAATAATATGGCAAAAGTGATGAGATGTCATTTTCAATATTAGGTTGCAAAAAGACTTCCATTTTGCTCTTAAAGTCCTTGCTCTCCAACATTACCCTATGTAAATTTATGATTACACAAATGGTATGCCTTAACTCAATGTACAAATAGAGAAACAACATGTAGCCCATTTGTTTACAATAAAAAAAATTTCATATTAAAAAAAAGAGAATATTAACTCCTTGAATAAAATTTTTAAAAAAGTCCTTGCTCTAGGGCTCTGGGGCATATTTACAGCTGTTATGTGATATGGAGGAGCACTGTGGAAGAACCCAAGTGGCAAGGAACTGATAACTTGAGCCAAGAGTCATCAATATCAGCCTACAACTTGAATGAGTTTGCCAGCGGATGCTCTTTCAGTTGAGTCTTGAGCTGACTGCATCCCCAGCTGACAGCTAGATAAAATTATTATGACAAAGTCCCACTACGGCCAGGTGTGGTGGCACACGCCTGTAATCCCAGTGGCTCAGAAGGCTGAGACAAGATTGCAAGTTCAAAGTCAGCCTCAGCAATGGTGAGGCGCTAAGCAACTCAGTGAGACCCTGTCTCTAAATAAAATACAAAATAGGGCTGGGGATGTGGTTGTGCCCTGAGCTCAATCCCTAGTACAAAAAAAAAAAAAAAAAAAAAAAAAAAAAAAAAGTCCCTAATCTTTGGGGGATTTGCAGCAATAAATAATATTCCTATAGAATATAAGCTCTGTGGGGGGTAGGATGGTGCAACATTGATAACAACAAACTGACTGCTGAATTAGTGTTGTTAATGGAAGCCAACTAGAGTAGCAGGTTCTCAGCCTAGAATAACTGTTTCAAAGCTAAGCTTTCAGTAGGACCACCATATAAGCCCTGCCAATTTCACTGGGGAAGAGTCTTATATTACCAAATCCTAATGAATATACTAGAGAAAGAATATCCTAGAAGTCTGAGAGGAAGGAGAAGCAGGAGTGAGTTTATGTGTATCTACATGTATAAGGAGATCAAGATTCTGATATCTGGATATGGTGCTTCCATTCTGAAGTATCTCATTTCAAACCATATCATTAACTTCCAAAACTGTTTTGTAACCACTCCTCTGAGATTATATACATACACATGTGGAATCACAAAACAATATTTTGTCTTTATCTTGCTTAGAAGCACAGAGTTCCTTGGAATTTCCTGAGTGACAAGGGAGATAGAATCATCTTTTGTTCTAATGAGGTGATACTTATTGGGTTCTTAGGTAGCTTCGGGATTGGGGTTGGTTAACAGAAAGACCAAGCCTTGATTAGTAGCTTAGAACTTTTAGCCACACCTTCTAACTTCCAGGAGGTGGGAAAGGAGCTGAAGATCGAATTAATCAACTATGCCTATGCCCAGTGAAATCCCCCCATTGAAATCCTTCAACAGCAGGGTTGGCAGAGCTTTGGAGCTGACAATTGCACAGGGACAGAAGGTTCTTGTACTCAGGACACTTCTGGACCTTGCCCTACATACCTATTCATATGGCTGTTCATTTGTATCCTTTATAATAAACTGGTAATAGTAAGTAAAGTATTTTCGAGAGTTTTGTTAACAATTCTAGCAAATGATAAAACCTGAAAGTGGGAAGTATGGTAGAAAAGCCCTGGTTTTTAGCCAAGTTGGAGAGAAGTATGGTGTAACCTGTGGACCTGACACTTATGACTGGCACCTGAAGTGAGGGTAGTCCTATGGGAATGGGACTGAACTTTGAACCTATGGAGTCTGATGCAAATTTTAGGTAATGAGCATCAAAATTGAATTGAGGCCCGGTGCAGTGTGGTGGTGTACACCTGTAACCCCAGCAGCTCAGGAGGCTGAGCCAGGAGGATCAAGAGTTCAAAGCCAGACTCAGCAATTTAAAGAGGCCCTACACAACTTTGAGAGATCCTGTTTCTAAATATAATATAAAAAAGGGCTGGGGATGTAACTCAGTGTTAAGTGCCCCTGGGTTTAATCCCCGGTATAAAACAAAACAAAACTGAATTGAATTGTAGGACATCCCTTGTATCTAGAGAGTTGGGGAATAGGTAGGTGTGAGGGAAAAAAACACATATGGTGTCAGAAGTATTATGAGTTAAAATAATTCACATATATATGTACATATAAGTGTATCTATATTATATAATCTCAGAGGAATGCTTATAAAACTTTTGAGCCAGACATGAGGCACACACCTGTATTCCAGCTATTCACGAGGCTGAGGCAGGAGGATAAACAGGCCTCAGCAACTTAGACCCTGTCTGACAATAAAAAATAAAAAGGGCTTGGGATATAGCTCAGTAGTAGAGAATCCTTGGGTTTGATTCCCAGTCCTGGAAGGAAGGAAGGAAAGAAGGAAAGTAAGAAGGGTGGGCATAGGGAGCGGGGAAGGAAGAAATACATATGAAGAGAAGGAGGGAACAATTTTGAAGTTCACTTCAAATTTTGAGTATGATTTGAAATAAAAATCTGTGATAAATATCTTATAAATTCTATTTAATATGCTTGGATGAAGTACTTAAATAATAGCATTTGTAAATCCAAATTAAATAAATCTTTAATTTCTTTTATAGTTATAAGTTGTAGATAGCAGTACACAATACCCAACAACAAGAACCCAAATAAAGGATGATAGGATGATACAAGGGTACACTAGAGTACTTGTGTCATACTGCCTATTATTTTTTACTTAATATTCTGTGGCATTATATTTTATAGAAAGAAAATACTCACCCCAAATGATTCACCAATTGACACTAAGATTCTGTCAAGTTAAGATGAAATATAAATTAGTAATGAAAATCATACCTGGATTCTGTAGATATGCAGAGATGAACATACACATATCATTCTAAACTATCAGAAACAAAGGTTTTCTCTACTCTAGAACTGCTAACAAATCATTGTCATCAGAGGCTTATTCTAACAGTGCTAGTCTGAAACTAAGTCAGTCTTTTAAGTTTTGTGTTTTTTTTTTTTTATGTGGTACTCAGGATTGAACTCGGGCCCCACACAGGTGCTTTACTGCTGAGACACATCCCTAGCCCTCTTAGATTTTTTGAAAGTAAGAATTCTAAAACACACTGTTCCATTGCCCACATTTAAAAGGATAAAAGAAAGTTTTAAGTTTACCTATACTTAGTTCTTCATAAAGCAATGGATAAGTTATCAAACTTCTTTCACATATTCTCATTTAAAATTCAAGTAACAGGGGCTGGGTTGTGGCTCAGTGGTAGAACGCTTGCCTAGCATGTGTGAGACACTGAGTTCAAGTCTCAGCATCACATATAAATAAATGAATAAAATAAAGGTCTATCGACATCTAAAAAATAAAAAAATTAAAAAAAATATTCAAGGGACATTTGGCAAAACAGCTTTGGTCTAACATAAAAGATTTTAAAATATACACATGGAACTAGTAACTATGTAGATTTTATTGTTCTCCATTTCCTTGATAAGTGATCATCATTTTATTTGATTAGCCAGAATACCTGAACAGGCTACACAATATTAAGACACTTTCTTAAGGCCCAATCAATGATTTATCAGTTAGGATTATTCAGAATGCAACTTTTTTGCTAAAGAAAAACAAAAAAAAAATATCAAGGTTGAAAACTACATAAGAATATATTTTCCCGTGGCAGCACGGGACTGTGTGAATTTACCTAAATAGACATAGTATGGCATCTTCACAGTTTATAATGTAAGCTGAAGATATCAGTACATGGATATCCAACTATCAAGTGAATAAAAGAAAGATACAGGGGCATACAGAAGCACCTGAATCCTATTTCCAATTATTTTTTATTTCATGCTTTTCTTTAGAGTTTGAAACTTTTATCACAGGTGTGTATTACTCATGTAATTAAATCCATCACAGTTATTTCCTAAAAGGCCAATATAGCCCCTTCTCCTTGTTTGTTTTTCTTGTGCATTAGGTACAACCATATAGTTTGACAATTTTTGAGATAAGACTACATTAATTATACTAGCTAATCTGCCTCCACTTTATAAAGTCAGTTTCAAATAGCCCACGAAAACATATAATTATTAAATTAAAGAACTTCAAAGCCAGAGAGCACTTATGGTTTGATGTAGAAGATAATAAAATGATTTGTAGTTGTACAGAAGCTTTCATCTGAGAATTTAAAACAACTTCACACTCATCACCTCCCTGATCCACAGCACCTTTCTGAAGTAGAGAGAGACCTGCCCAAGGTAATGTAAAGAGGCCACAGGCAGAGTTAGGGATGGACCTCTAAAGACTTAATTGACAGTCATCTACCTTTAATAACTCATCTCCATTTTTATAACAAGCAAAATGAAAAAGGGATACAGAGTTACAGGAAATCCTGTAAACCATACAATAAAAATTCTTAATCTGAAGTACTCTACTTTGTTTCACAGACTGGCTACTTGCAAAAATACCTAAGTGTTTTGAAATGTACAAACTGGTTATCAGACTTTCACAAAAGAAGACACTCCAGGAAAGTTGATGACAAAGTTTGCAAACCTATCCAAGTACATAGATTTTTCCCTCCAAATTCTTGTCATGTCACTTGATATAAAAAAGCAAATTAGAAACTCAAGGATCTAGCTTATTTTAAGCAAAGAAAGCTTTACATTATGCTTGGGTCAAAATTATTCCTTTATTTCTTACCATTTCCTTAAGAGAAAATACCAACCTTGATCTTGGAGTCATTTTTGTTGGTGTTGGCAGACCTTCTGAAATTTTATATGGACTCTTAAGGGGTGATATATAGATATTTCCCCCAGGAATCCGTAAGGGTGAACTAGAAAACTTGTAAGGGCTTCGAGGAATGTGAGGTATTGGTGACAAGGTAGGAGGCTAGAGCAAAAACAAGAAGCAGGTTATTTATTTAATGTTGTAATAGGATCCATTACTTTATAATTAGATTTCCCCAAAGGACACTTTTAACATACCCTTGTGGAAGCATACTGCAAAATATTTGTTTTCAGTCTCTGCATGAAAACTGAGTTATAGAATACTATAATGGAATCATACTCCTCTTCTCTGATCAAAACACGTTTGAATGTCTGAGGAAGAATAATGAAAACACTTGTTAAAAATGAAGTTAAGAATTTTTCTCTTTAGATTTTCTTCCTTAATAGTTTGTAATGCTTTTTAACTAGCAAGAAGTATATATTATACAGGAAAAAAATAATCTGAAAAAGCCTTCTTAGGCTTGGATAAGTGGAATGACACAGAATGATCCAGAGATGCAACTAGTAGTCAGCACGTGGAACAAACAGCTGGCATCCCCAAATACAGAAATGGACAGGCTGGCAGGGTGGAAAGCATTGTGGGAAACAAAGGTCAGAGGTAAGCAAAAGACAATGTTACATCCACTGATATTTAGACTACATTCTCTGGCCTGTACATTTCTGATCCCCACAATCTAAAGGGTTCAAGAAATGTATATTATTCCACTGCAAAAAGTAGACATTTAGTAAAAGCACTATTTCTTTTTTGACAGCTAGATTTTACTTAAAATTTAGTTAAGTAAAAGCACAGGATTTTATAGAATGCCTCTGAGATATATAATCAAAATAAATGAGTTTTAAAAATAACTTCATAAAGGAGAATAAAATTATGGCATTTGCAGGTGAATGGATGAAGCTGGAAAATATCATGCTAAGCTGAATAAGTCAATCCCAGAAAGACAAAGGCCATATGTTTTCTCTGATATGTGGATGCTGATCCATAATGGGCAGGGGGTGGGGATGAATGGAGGAACTCTGGATTGGGCAAAGAGGAATGAGGGGCGGGAAGTAGGTAGGGGATGGGAAAGTACTTGTATGATTGCATGAATGGTAGGGACTCTACATCAGATACAACCAGAGAAATAAATAGTTGTGCTCCCTTCATGTACAATGAATTGAAATGCATTCTGCTGTCATGTATGACTAATTAGAACAAATAAAAATTAAAATATAGATGTAAAAATAACTGATCTGCATTACCTCTGAAAACGCCAATGTTAAACTGGAAAAATAACCCACAACTCACCTATCACGAAAGGGTATGAAATGTGTGTCACAGCAAGTATATTTTCCTACTACTACTTCCCTACAGAGGAGATAAACTGGAAACACAAAATGTGTTTACAATGAAAAATTTCATTATTTCTTTATAAGGCTGCATTTAGACTGACTCTTCCTATACAGTAGTAAAAATAACTTAAAAGAACATCTAATGTCCTATTACTTACATCAAATTTATTACAAATATCTTGCTTATTGCACATAGTATTTTTTTTTTTTTTTTTTTTTTTTTTTTTTTTGCGGTGCTAGGGATCGAACCCAGGGCTTTGTGCTTGCAAGGCAAGCACTCTACCGACTGAGCTATCTCCCCAGCCCTGCACATAGTATTTTTTATTAACTTAAATGATGAATTTAGATGATTTTCAAAATCTGCCTTAGCTTTCCAATTCCATTTTAGTTACAGATAATTAACCAATAATATAAAATAAAAAATTTGATTTGTGAATTTATACAATGTCAGAATATATAATCTCATTAATGACTTTAATTATCTGTATTACAGATATGGATTTATTTTTAAAACACTTACCATGAAAGATTACCTACCTCTTGAACAGCATGAGGAAGTTCCTTGTATGCTGTTACAATGATTTTGAATTTAAGGTCTATATTCTTCACTTTGCATATGCCATACATAGAACACATCATAATCTAATAAATAAATGAAATGTAAAAGTACAATTTAAGTACATGATTTTCCTTGAGAAAGCACTCTGATATCTTCCAGTAGCTTCAAAAGAGGGAAATTTAATTTCTTACAGGCTTTTTTTTTTTTTTCATCCTGAGCTCCATTTGAAAGTCTATGTTAAGTGTTTAGCCCAAACTGTGTTTAAATAACAAAATGCAAATAGCCAACTCTTAATTATTCAGGACTGATTATCTGGTTTGTAAATTACACTAACTTTGGCTCCAGTTCCCATAAGAGGAGTATTGAAACTGGAATCAGTTAATTGTATAATTACCACTTAAAAAAAATTGAGGTGTGAAAGTTTCAAATCATTGGATAAAATATTTAATACACTTGGTGTTGGTATGGAGGATATAGTGACTGGAAGGGAACAAAAGAGAGACTTTTGAATTGTTGATCATGTTCTGTTTCTTAATGTGGATGCTGCATATGTAGGTGAGTTTTCAGATGTTTAATTTTCATTAGGATGCATCCTTATGAAATCCGAATTTTTTTCTGCATGGTATATTACATTTCAAAATATTTTAAATGCAAAAATAAGATTAGAAAATGATTTTCTGTGACTCTAAAACATTATACTTTCTTAATTTGCATGAGCTTTCTTGTCTAATTTAAGTATGTATCACTTCTGTAACATTTTGTTCACATCCACTATTGCCACTATTCAACTATCTCTTACTCAGCAGTCTACTAAACCTGTACTATTTCTTTCACTTACAATGCCATCAATGTATCTTTTTTGTTCATTCACATTTTTCTTTTCCTTTTTTGATACTTAGCCTCAGCAACTTAGTGAGACCCTGTCTCAAAATAAAAAATAAAAAGGGCTAGGGACATGGCTCAGTGGTAGATCACCTTGGGTTCAATACCCAGTACCACGAAAAAACAAAACAAAACCATAACAAAACTATTCACAAACAAAAAGTCCAAGCCAAAATGGCTTTGCTGGTAAATTCTATCAATATTTAAAGAAAGTTGGTACAGTACTTGCCTCCCAAGCACAAGGCCCTGGGTTCAATCCCCAGCACCACAAAAAATAAACAAACAAACAAAAAAACCAACTTAATAACAATTCTTCACAAACTTTTCTCTTAAATTAGAAGTGTTCGAAGTGTTCCCAAGTAATTCTATGAGGCTAGTATTTCTCTGATACAAAAACTAGATAATGGCATCAGGTGAGCATCATGTGAAAACTATAACTGCATCTTCTGATTATACATGCAAAAGTCCTTAACAAAATAATTGCCCAGACAAACAGAATCCAGAAATATATCAAAAGGATTATATACTGTGACCAAGTGGGATTTATTCCAGAAATGTGAGGTGGGTCTATATCTGATAACCAATTAATGTAATGTACCATGTCAGTAAAATAAAGAAGAAAAAAAATACCACATGGCCATTCAATAGCTATAGAGAAAGCACTTGACAAAACTCTATACCTTTTCAGGATAAGAGCATTCAAGAAATAGGAAGAGAAGGAAACTTCCTCAACCCATTGAAGGGCATATTAAAAAACACACAGAGACACATACCCTTCCAGGGCACACCACCAGTGACCTTTTCTCTAACCATGACCCACTGCCTACAGTTTCCAATACATCCCAGTAGTTCATTCAACTATCAATGGATTAATCCACTTGTGAGGTCAGAGCACTCATGAGTCAATCACTTTACCAAAGCACTGGAGATTGAACCCAGGGTTGCTGTACATTAGCTATATACCCACCCTATCTCCCTATTTTTAATTTTGAGACAGGGTATTGCTAAATTGCTGAAGCTGACCAGGAACTTGTGATCCTCTTGTCTCAGCCTCCCATGTAACTGGGATTACAGGTATGTGCCACCACATCTAGCAACAACATATTTAATGCTTCCTCTAATATCCCCTCTTAAGCCATTTCCTTCAACATTATCCTTTAGGTTCTAGACAGGGAAATTCAATAAGAAAATGAAAGGCATTCAGATTGAAAAGAAAGATGTAAAACTATCTCTAAGCACAGATTGCATGATCTTATATGCAGAAAATGTTAAGGAATGTACCAGAAAATTATTAAAACAAATAAAGAAGTTTAGCAAGAATACAAAAATCAATGTACAAAAAATCAATTATATTTCTATATACTTGCAAAGAATGACCCAAGAATGAAATTAAGAAAATAATTTCATTTGTAATATTATCACAAAATAATAGCTGGGTATGGTAGCGCATGCCTGTAAGCCCAGTGACTTGGAAGGCTGAGACAAGGAGGATCACGAGTTCAAAGCAAGTCTCAGAAAAGTGAGGTGCTAAGCAACTCAGTGAGACCCTGTCTCTAAATAAAATACAAAATAGGGCTGTGAATGTGGCTCAGTGGTCAAGTGCCTCTGAGTTCAATCCCCAGTACCCAAAATAAATAAATAAAATACTTAGGAATAAATTTAACAAGTACTCTGAAAATTACAAAACACGTTAAAAGAAATATAAAAATGTCCAAATGAATGGAAACATGTACATGGATTAGAAAACATGTCGTTCAAATGATAATGCTCGCCAGATAAGGTGGTGCACACCTGTAATCCAAGCAGCTTGGGAGGATGAAGAAGAAGGATCATGAGTTCAAGGCAGCCTCAGCAACGGTGAGGCACTAAGCAACTCAGTGAGACCCTGTCTTTAAATAAAATACAAAAAAATAGGACTGGGAATGTGAATCAGTGACTGAGTACCACTGAGTTCAATCCCCAGCACCAAAAAAACAAAACAAAACAAAAACAACAATGCTCCCCAAATTGACCTTAAATTCAATGCAAACTTCTTTAAAAACCTTTACAAAAACTGACAAGCCAATCCTAATATTCATATGCAAATACAAGTTTTAGGAGAGTCAAATGAATTTTGAAAAAGAACAAAGTATACTCATACTTCTTTGTTTCAAAATATTACTACAAAGCTACATTTGGTCAAGGCAGCTGTAAGCCAGGCATTGTGGCGCAGGCCTGAAATCCCAGAGACTTTGGGAGGCTGACTGCAGATTCAAAGCCAGCCTTAGCAACTTAGTGAGACCCTGTCTCAAAAACCGAACAAACAAAAAACCTAACTGATGGGGTATAGTTCAGACACAGAATGCCCCAGGTTCAATCCCTAGTACCAAAAAAAAAAAAAAAAAAAGGTGTAGTCCTGGCTCAAGAATAGCTACACAAATCAACAGAAAGAATACAAAGTCCAGACACAAACACTTGAACAGTTATAACCCATTGATTTTTGGAAGCTGTCAGTGGGGAAAGAAAGAACTTTTCAAGAAATGGTGTTACATGAGGGCAGGGCTGGGGGTATATAGCTCATTAGAGTCCTTATCTAACATACATGAGGTCCTTTGTTCAATTTCTATAAGGAAGGAAGGGGAAAAGGAAAGGAAAAGAAAGATGAAAGGATGCTGGAATAACTAGTGTTCTATAACAAAAAAATTAAATTGGGTGGCTGGGGTTGTGATTCAGTGGTAGAGCATTTGCCTAGCACATGTGAGGCAATGGGTTCAAGCCTCAGCACCACATAAAAATAAATAAATAAAATGAAGTACTAAAAACGATTCAGTTGGACTTCATACTACCTGTTAATAGTTTGGCTCTGGAATGTCCCCCAAAGCTCAAATATCAAAGGCTTGGTTACCAATGCTGCAATGTTCAGAGGTGCGGCTTTTGGAAAGTGACTGGATCATGAGAGCTCTGACCTTTACCAATGCATTAATCCATCAATTAATGGGGGTGTTGGAAACTGTAGGCAGTGGGGCATGGTTGGAGGGAGAAAGTCACTGGGGGCATGCCCTGAACAGTTACTTCTTGTTCCCAGCCCCCTCTTACTCCTCTCCTCTCCCTCTCCTCCTTGTTTCTTTTTCCCTCTTTCCTTCCTGGCTAACATGAGCTAAGAAGCTTTTCTTTTCTGTGCCCTTCTGCCATAATGTTCTGCCTCATTAGGGTCTTTCAAAGCAAGAGTTGGCCCACAATGAATTGAAACCTCTGCAACCATGAGCCAAATAAATCTTAAATCTTAAAGTTGTTTTTTGCAGATACTTTTTTCACAGGGACAAAAAGGTAACTAATATACCAACTACAAAAATTGGTTCAAAATAGATTAAAACTAAGTGTAGGAGCTAAAAGTTTTTAAATTCTTAGAGGAAAATAGGGATAAGTGTTAATAACTTCAGATTTGGCAATAGTTTCTTAGATATAATACCAAAGACCCAGTAATGAAAGAAGTTGACTAAAACACCCGAGTCACCATCCCCGCAGTCCCTGACAAGCACTAATCTACCTTCTGTCTCTATGTATTTCCTTATTCTGCACATTTCATATATATACAATTATATGGTAAAAAAAAAGTTCTAAAATGAATTGTGATGGTTATATAACTCAGAACATACTAAAACCCACTGAATTGTGTACTTCAAATAGGTGATTTGTATATAAAAATTATATTGATAAGCTGTTATCCCCTTCCAAAATATTGTTCTTTCAACCCATTTTAAGAGATGAAAGCTGGGTATGGTGGCACATGCCTGTAATCCCAGTGGCTCAGGAGACTGAGGCAGGAGGACTGCAAGTTCAAAGCCAGCCTCAGCAACTTAGCAAGACCCTAAGCAACTCAGGGAGACCCTGTCTCTAAAAAAAATATTTAAAAGGGCTGGGGATGTGGCTCAGTGGTTAAGCACCTTGGGTGAGAGAGGTGGGGGGGAGGGGAAAGGAGAGGGGAAGAGAGAGAGAGAGAGAGAGAGAGAGAGAGAGAGAGAGAGAGAGAGAGAGAGAGAGAGAGCGCTAAGAAAAAGGAGGATATAAGAAATAATTCTGTTTATAAACTTCATTCATTCAATAGGCAATGAATCATTTGCTTTAGATCAAATGATTTTTAAGTTTCATGATTCTTCTACACTAAAATGAATCTGGCTTACTAAAACACAAAAAGCTGAAAATAAACAGGTTCTTCAGTGATTTTTTTAATAGATAAGAATGTATCACTAAATAAGTAGTTATTGAAATATACTCTTGATCTCTAAAGCTCTAATTTGTAAGAATTACAGCAAAAATATAAATGGTAGCTAGCAAATATATAAAGTCTACTAAGTTAATCAAACTTCTCATTTGAATCCTATCTTGTTTTTTATTTATTTATTTTAAAGAAATCAGTACACAGTTAAAAAAAAGTAGAGAGAAGAAAAAGCCAAGTGCTCAATTTTCTTACTTGATCCAAATGCCTGTCTCTCATGAGTTCATACTCATTTTGCAGTGTATGCTGGAAAAGGGTCCAGATGACGTGTTCTAGTTCTGGATGGTCAGACAGAAGGCTTGCACATAGGGTATTTAGTCGGAGATACGCTAGCCGGTACACTGCAAATGTAAGGGGAATGAACCATGTTTACTGTTCATTTTCTATCACAAGTAGACTTTTAAAAAATCATTAACTTGCTATACCATTATTGTTTTTAAATAGCACTTAACAGTAACCTTATCTTTACCACTATTTTCTTTATGAATAAGTAATTCCTAATAATACCACAGTGGAAGGCATAATACTTGGCAGGCATAATACTTGATAAATTAACTATTACATTATGAAACTGATGCAGAGGTAGAATGTAGAGGGGGACAGGTCATAAGATGTGAAATTAGAAAAACCAAATAGGGTTTGCTTCCATTCTGTTGGTAATCACTCATCACAGATGTTGGAAATTCCTACTATCAATATTCAAGAGGGATAATTACTTTTTAAAATATGGAATTGTCAATAATTGTCAGTGTTTATTAATTTTTCCAATCCTAACAGAAAAAAATTGAACCACGTTTCTCTACGAAGTACCAACAAAGTATACTCTTGAAAAATGGTAGATGTGTATATTATCTAAGTAGAGTGCAACTGTGATATTGTTTATTCAGAATCTGTTAAAATATTATTGGAAATACAGATTTAGAGAAAAGAGAGTTGACAAAACTGAATTTTTTGTCCATTTACTTTAAATACAAAAATCCTTGGTTTAAAATGGGTCTTTAAAGACTTGCATAGGCAAATGAAACTTTTTATAGCTAACAATTTGTCCCAGGTATTCTAAAACTTAAGCATACATCCTTCTTGCCTAGAGGATTGTTATAACGAAGGCTCTAGGGCTCTATTCTAGAATTTCTAATTAAGTAGATACAGGTAGGTCCCCCAAATTCTCATTTCTACAACTTTCCAGGAGGTATGGCTTCTGCTGATTGGGGTCTACCATTTGAAAACCACTGGCCTAATCTAAGGGCCAAGGCTTACAATGTTCCTATAAGGCTCAGTATATATATATATATATATTTTTTTTTTTTTCCTTTTTCTTATTTTTTGGGGGTACCAGAGATTGAACTCAGAGGTACTGACCACAGGGGCCCACCTGAGCCCTACTTTGTATTTTATTTACAGACAGGATCTCACTGAGTTGCTTAGCACATCGCTTTTGCTGAGGCTAGCTTTGAACTCATGATCCTCCTGCCTTAGCCTCCCTCCCTAGCCACTGGGACTACAGGTGTACACCACTGTGCCAGGTCAGGTTCAATATAGTTTTGACTTGAATAAAATCAGTAAAAATTCTTATCACAGAGGAATCTGGCCTTTCACTCTCCTTCAGAGGGTTCCAAATTGGTACGGACTTACGTTTATATACATGTACAGGTATGCAAAATAAACCTCCCCACCCCACCATATATACATTCAATCAGATAATACTATACAAACTGGTTACTGGACTTGTTAATGTCCTGAAAATATCCAGGAAATGTGTTTGCACTGTCAATAACACACAGTATAATCTCAACACTACATATATACCTGAATAGTAAAAGAGACATTGGGGCAAATATTTCCAAACATTAATTTGAAGGTATAACAACAGCAATGCAGCATTCCTAACACCTAACCTTTTCTGAGTGCTTACTATGTGATAGGCACTGTTACAAGCATTTTATATGTAATAATTTATTTAATTATGTTGAAAACCCTCTAAGATAATTTATTATTATTATTATTATTATAAGGTAAATTATTATAGTTTCCTTTCATTTTACAGATGAGGAAACTAAGACATAAAGATATTAAGTGACTTGCTCAAGGTCAAACCTTGTAAGTATTAGAGCCATGATTTGAACCTAGTCAGACTGGTTTCAGAGACATGCTCTTGAAAGTAATCTTCTACTAACCTTTTTTGTAAAAGAGTGAAAGGGAAGTAGATTTCAATGGCTTCTGAGTCTGGAAGGCTGAGGTTGCTTGTGTCTCTGCATTTGCAGTAGAATTTACACGTGTACTTGAACCTTTTTTCTTTGGGGATCTTACAGGTGAAAGATACCTAGAGGTATTCAAAAGGAAAAAGTCCTCATTTGAAGTTTGTTAAGAATCATACACATACACATGTTATACACATATACCCAGACACATCTTACGTATTTAATCAGTTATTACCTGTCAATTTCTCCAAGCAGGCTATTTAAATAAAAGCTGGAACAACAGCTTAAAAGGAAAACTATGTTTGTTATACTTATGTCTCTTTTAATAAGTGGCTTTTCCTGGGAATTACTGACTTATTAGGAAAACAATAACTTATTAGGAAAACAATGTACAATTTTTCATTTTAACAGCTGTAGTGGGATTTAGAACATAAAATAACTTAAGTTTAAAAAACAAGTTAATGGGGCTTGAGGTTGTAGCTCAGTGGTAGAGTGCTTGCCTAGCATGTGTGAAGCACTGGGTTCGATTCTCAGCACCACATATAAATAAATAAAATAAAGGTCCTTAAACAACTAAAAAATTTTTTTAAAAATAAAAAAACAAGTTACTAATATCAGTGTTGTCATGTGTCTCTGATTCTCTCACTAAAAATTTTTTTACTGAAAACTATGGTTCATATACAATGTTGACAAGTTCTACACCACACACTCTTAAATTATACAGCAGAGAATTCTATGACTTAGTACTTCAAATAACATGATCAAAGTAGATTTATACCTGTTTGCTAAATATGCCAGGAATAAATCAAGGCAGGAATATCAGCAAATATCCTCTCTCAATTTATAGCAATTCTTTTGTTTTATGGTGTCCTCTATTTACCAGAATAATCCAGGTCTGTGTTTTGATTTTGTTTTAATAGATCAGAAATAACTTTGAAGAGGAAGTAGGATTTGTACCCTATTATGGGCATTTCCACTACGTGCAGTACCTTAACTAGTGCAGTAGGAAGAAAGACTCACCAGCACAATTTTATAAGTACCAGAGCCTGGTCTCTTATTCCCTTTAGTTTTCCCTTTGGTTTTCTAACTTACAATTATAGATGATTAACTTGGGCAAAGTCAGTCTCCTTTGAGTTCTGATACAAATATCTAATTACCTAATAATGGGTGTCACTACTTGAATCTCAAGCTTAATAAGGTCAAAGTAGAATCTGGATTTCTTCTTCCCAGTTTTTTATTATCTCAAAAAATAGTCACACATTTTTTAGTATCTTAAATTTAAAAATCTAGAAGTAATTAATTTCACTGTTTCTCAAGTTCCTCAAACCTGATATAAAACTATTTAAAACCTATTAAATATAGCTCTAAATGTATCCCAGATCTTTCATTTCAACCTTTAATCTTAAATCTAAATCTTAGACTAAGTTACCCACATCCCTCACTTGAACTATTAAAATAGTCTTCAAACTGGTCTCCCCACTTTCTTTCCTGTCCTGACCCCTTTTCTCCCCCAAACCACCTGGTACTTCAAATAGCAACCAGACAGTGGTCTTTTAAAAATATATATTATAGCAAGCTGCATTCCTGCTAAATGGTTTCCCACTGCCCTTATAAAATCCAAATTGCTTACTATGGCCCATGGGAACCTAAAAGTCTAGCCCTGGTCTATGCCTCTCCAACCTCACTGTGCACCATTCTCATACTATACCCATTCATTCTGGATCTCATTCTAGTCCTCATGCCAGCCAGTTCCATCTGCCCTACAACATGAAGATTTTTGCCTGGTCAGCATCCACTTGTCCTTCAGGTCTCAGGTCAAAATATCACTTCATCAGAGAAAGGAAAATACCCCTAAATATTCCATTGCCCTCTTGTTTTCTCTTTTATATCACTTTATTCATTTCATTTATACCATTTATTATACTCTAAAATTGACTTATGTATTAGTTTACTTATTCATTGCTTCCTTCTTCCTGAACATAAAGCTATATGAAGGAGAAAGACTAGACCATCTTACTTTTGTCTTTTCAGTGCTTACAATACTTTCTGGCATTTAACAGAACTATTTAATTAAAGAAAAAAATAAAGCTTGACTATTTATAAAACTATTGCCTAGCAAACAAATATATACATGAATGAAGAGTCTCTATATGCTAGGAATAGTCTGAATACAAGTCAGAATGAAAATGACATCTATGGAAAGTGGCTCCTATACTAATCACAGAACACTGTAATGTTGATTCCAACACAGAACAGGACCATAACATGAAGCACATTTCTATGAAAGGCAGTGTAGCTAGAGAAAGTAAGAGCATGGGTTTTGGGGTCAAACTGGTTGAGCTGGATTTCTGTTGACCTTAGGCAAGTTACCTTATTTCTCTAATCCCTATTTTATAGATAAATGAGGTTGACAGCACTATCTACTACCTTATAGGACAGGTATGAAAATTAAATGAAAATCATGAACATGAAGTACTTAGGCAATTGTCCAGCACACACTGAGCCTTCTAAGTACATGTTGGCTATTGCTTTCTGCTCCCATCATCACCTTGCTCTAATCAACTGTTTTGGTCCATATCTCACATTACTCCCTAGACTTACTCCATGCTTCATCCAAAGGGACTGATCTGTGTGCTCTGAAAAATGTTTCCTGTTACCCTGGCTATTATTGGTTCATGTCATTTCTGACTCTTAGAAAACTATTCTGTCTCCTCTCACTTCTCTAAATTTATGTTGAAATCCTATTCAGTACTTAAAAACCTATCTAAACTGCCATCTGTGCAATGAAATCTACTCTCATTACACCATTATTACCACAATTCAGTAGCACTTTGTATTCCTTCATATGACCTTATTTAGTTCATGTATGCTACATTCCTAATTCTTAAAAGCAATAACAATATCTTAAGCAAAATTCTATTCTATACAACTTCTATATAGTGCCCTTATGCTCAAGATCTATCTGCAACTTCAATGGATAACATAACATGTTCTACTTACATATCTGCTGCAGTGTGATTATTCTGGAAAGGAAGGTTGGGAGAACAAGCAGATTCAAGGTGATCAGCTGGTCCTTCTCGGTCCTTGGATTGTTTAATAAGGTCAAATAAAGGCGAGTCCTAATAAAGGTGAAACAAGATGATATTAAAACATTATTATTTAAGTCTGCTTTTCTCAGGTATGTATCAAAATCATATTGTTTGACATGTGAAGCACTATGAATTTTAGGTACAACCAACAGTGGCAATTTAGAAGTTACAATAGGATCATTGTCTCCACCCTTGAAATTCTCAATTACCAATTTTGTACTACACATATATATACAAAAGGAGTAGGAAAATGTATAACCCTCAAATGTTTATACAAGTTGAGTATTCCTTATTGAAATGCTTTGGACTAGAAGTATTATAGATTTTAAATTTTTTTATGATTTTAGAATATTTGCAAGTATATAATGAGCTACTTGGGGGTGAGACCCAGCTCTAAACACAAAAAGAATTTATGCTTCATATACACCTTATTTACACAGCCTGAAGTTAATTGTATATAATATGTTTAGTTGTTTTATCTGTGACCTATCACATGAAGTGCCATTATGCTGGCACTCAAATATTTTTGAATCTTGGGATGGGGATGTAGTGCAGTGAAAAAATGCCTTCTTAGCATGTGCAAGTCCTTAGATCTGATCCTCAGCACCAAAAGAATTTTTGAATTTTGAAGAATTTCAGATTTGGGCTGTTCAAACTGCATTATAAGTTAGGGAAAATTTTTCATCACAGAAAAGACTCAAAGAAGGAAATAATACAGATATGAGCAAAATTTAATAAAACAGAAAACAAAGATAAAACAACACTGAACAATATAACTAGCAATCTGTTCTTTGAAATAATTTAAAAAATTAAACAAACTTCCAATCAGAATGATCCAGAAAAATAGTAACAATAAAGATAAGTAGGATTAGAAATGACAAGTGGAACACAATCACAGGCAAAGACTAGATAGATAACAGGACTATTATGAATAAATTTATATCAAATTGAAAGTATGTGGAAAAATCCTACAAAACATAAGTTTACCAAATCCCAATAAAAAAAGAAAGAAAATAAGCTGAATCGTCCTAAAACTACTGAATCAGTTATTAAAAATTCCCCTACAATGAAAAAGCTGAGTCCTTTAGGTTTTGCCTAGAATTCTACCAAACACTCAGAGGACTGATAATCCCATTTTTACTCAAAATCATATAGAATGCAGTAGAGATATTCTTTGTCATATTTTATGAAGTTAGCATAACATTGATACTAAAATCCATCAAAGACATTACAAGAAGGTAAATTATATACCATTTTCATTCATGAACAGAGATATAAAAATTCCAAATCAAGAAGTATTAGCAACTCAAATCAGCAGTGTTTAAAAGAAAATTCATTATCACCAAGTTGACTTTATCCATGTTGCAAGATTTGTTCAACATTAGAAAAATCTATAATGCAATGCACCTCACTAAGGTAAAATATATTATCAAAATCAATGAAGAGGCTGGGGCATGATGGTAAATGCCTATAATCCCAGTTATTGGGAGGTTGAGGCAGGAGAATCTCAAGTTCCAGGCCAGCCTATGCAATTTAATCATACCTTGTCTCAAAACAAAAACAAACAAAGTTATGAGAATGTAAATCAGTAGTAGAATGCTCCTGAGTTCAATCTCCAGTGTAGGAAAAAAAAAATCAATACAAAAATATTCTCATTCAAGACCCTTTTGTAATATTTAAAATAGAAAAGAAAAAAAGTAGTAAACTGGGACAGAAGGGAATTTTCTAATTTGATAAATGACATTTACAAACAATAAACCCACAGCAAATGTTATGTGCAGTGGTGAAACATTAAAAGCACTCTCCTTAAAAAAAAAGTCACAAGAAACCCATGTCCCATTTCTACTTAGCATTGAATTTGGGGTCTCAACCAGTTCAATTAGGCAAGGAAGAGAAATAAAAGCTCAAAGGATTGCAAAGGAAGAAACAAGAAAAATACCACTGTTCACAGATATTTGTTAGTACAGAAACCAAGAATAATTTATAGAGACACTATTAGAATAATATTAGCAACACTGCTGTTACGATTTCATAATCAATAGAAACATTATATTTCTATATAATTAAAAAACTTCAAGGTATGATTTTAAAAATATCATTCACAAAAAAATAAGACCAGCAGTAAAAATCATTAAAAATACTGATTCAAAAACTGTAATTTCTTAGAGGTGACCACTTATAAGTATATAAGAGTAGATTCCATAAAAGAAGTGTTTTTAGTGCTTAATTAAGAAATATTTTTTATAAAAAACCAGACTTATTTATGTAAAAAATGGAAGTAAAATATAAAATAGTATATAACAAAGTTTTATTAAATATAAAGAACAGTCTAATCAGTAATGTGTTGGAAAAATCAGCTAACAATTTGAAAAAAAAGTTAAATCACTATATCTTTACAAAATATACAAAACCATTTTCATTAAGAAACAAAACTGAAGAACATTAAAGTAAATACAGAAGATCATCCAAATTTCTTAGACTTGGACCAAGGACTTTGTGGGTTTGATGAAAACCCATTAGATTACAATAAGAAATATGAACAGATCTGAATACATGCAAATTGAAAACTTCTATATGTTTAAAAACCACAATAAATTATGCTAAACTGAATCTTTAAAAGATAATGCCAGTTAAAGAAAATAAACCAAATGCATACATTAACTCTCTCTTCTAAAATCCCACTAAAACGGCAATAAAAGGAATTTATTTTTAAAGATATAAACCTAATGAACAAAGAGAATGGAAGCGGAAATAGGAGGTACAAAAATCTCAAACTGGAAAGCAGAGGAACAAGTAGTAATCTACTTGGTAGATGGGAAAAAGTTGGATGGACTCAGCAATTTTTTACATAAAGCCACTGGACAAACCAAGTGAATAAGTGAATATAAGCCTTCCCAAAGGGTTTGGAAATGGTGATACTAGATACTTAAAGCAGAAGGTCAAGTAGAGGGGCAATAACAGTAGAACTGGATGGAAACCCTCTGAAGAACAAGTTAGACTTTGAGATATTCTCATCCTTTTTGCCTTTCTTTACTGAGGGAAACAAACAAACAAAAGCCTAAAAGGTTTATTATTTGGAGGGTGTAAAACATCATTCTCTGGACTGGGAGAATCTAGGGAGGAGATACCATACTAAAAATGATGGATACCATACTAAAAACATTAAGGAATGTTTATTTGATGAATATTGTATGTTCTATACTGCTTCATGTCTCTAGATTCTAGAATATTTGCAGACATGATCATATCCTCAGGCATGAAACCAGAAGAGTCAGAGCTGAGTAATATGATGAAACTAAGAGAAAAGACCTAAAGATATTAAATGTGGGTTCTTAAGGAATTGTCCTGGCTAGTTCCACACAATTAAATCCCCAAACCCCATCCAGGTACTCCTTCTGGCTAATTTTTAGTGATTTACTTGTTTTATATATAGCAGTCAAATATCTTAGGAAAGTGCCAAAACAAAACAAACAAAAAGCAACTTGAGAGACACACTTAAAGGGAGAAGAAATTGAAAAAGAGAGAAAAAGTAAAGGTAAGTTACTCAAAGGTAATAGGAAATTGGATGCCCAAGCAAGACAATATTCGACACCGTTTTTCTTACTCATCCTACTCTCAACGCATGTCAACAAAAATAAAAAGCACAAAGAATTCTTTGTTTTTTTTAAGGTCAATAATAGTAAAAACATAGGCTCTAGAATTAAAAAAGATGCAAACTTAAATTCTATTTGCACAGCTTCCTAGTGAAATTTCTCTCTGAGGCTCAACTTCATAATCTGAAAAATAGGAAAACAGCACCCACTTTGTATGATTAAATGACATAACACCTAATGTACCTTCACTGTACCACTTGGACATTCAACACTTTTCAGAGATTTGATGGGATTACTTTATTTCAGTCATATATAGTCATATATGCACATATTAATGTGTTAAGAATATGCTCTCAACTCTTAACTTTCAAGGGAAAAAATATCTTTTTAAAATTTAAAGTCAGGTGCAGTGCACATCTGTAATTCCAGGAACTCGTGAGGCTAAGGTAGGAGGATCACAAATTTGAGGCCAGCCTGGGCAACTTAATGGACCTTGTCTGAAATTAAAAAATAAAAAGGGCTGGGAATAGCCCACGAGTAGAATGTCCCTGGGTTCAAAACCTAGTACTGCTAATAATAATAATAGTAATAATAATAATAATAATTTACTTTTTCCTCTCTAGATAGCAAATAGACACTTGATAAATTTTGAATAAAAAAAAGATGTGATAATCATACAGTTATTATTATATGTATCACTGCAAAAGTTGGATGGTTTTTTTTTTTTTTTTTTGCGGTACTGGGGATTGAACCCAGGGCCTTGTGCTTGCGAGGCAAACACTCTACCAACTGAGCTATATCCCCAGCCCATTGGATGGTTTTTAACCCTTTTTCAGTTCCAGTAGATTAATAAAGGTAGGCTACCATTTGTAACAGCAGCTACTACAAAAAGAAATGTCAAAGTGTAGGTGGTTGTAGGCATGCATGGGTATTCTCCTATGGTGGCATCAGAGGATAAGGGGGCATGTATGATTTGGAAAATGAAGGAGAGGAATCTAAAACCTTCATAACATAACTTTTATTGTATAGTCATTCTTTCCACTATTCATTAGGGGTACTCTGAAGTGCAATCTAAATAATGATTTTCATCTGAGTAAAGTAGTACTAACAATCAGCACCTAACAAATTCACTTTAGCTAATGGATGTATTTTTATACTCAGTGTTTTACATTATCTAGACACTGATGAACTGAATATATCTAACTGAAACAGTATGGGTGTACATGTATGTTCAGCATGAGTGGCCTACTTCCATTTTCCTCCCAAACAGATTATTTAGGAGATCCTGAGAGCTCACAAAGATGTAACAGGACTTAAACATGCTACTAAATAGGCATTTACCATGCCTGGCTGGAACTGAGGATGGCATAAGTTCCCTAGTTTAGTGAAGTCGCCTGACATCAAGACTGTATGACAGTGGCCACAAAGCACACTAAAGAAATCTTGTGTGCCCTGTTTCATCAAAGGCAAAGAAATCAGATTTGTTTTTCGTTTGTATGACATGTTAACTTCCTGGGCTACAAAGACATCTGGACTGTGCAGCTGTTAATTTCCTCATTGTAAAATGGGAAATTATTAAGAAATGAATAAATTGGCATTTTGGACTCTTAAAAAAATAAATAGGCATTCAACTTGCTTTTTAAGTATATAAAACCTGGTTCATGTTTTAGAGTAGTACAACAGGATTATATTGAAGTAAAGTCTTCCTGTGAGAATTAAGGTAGGGTTTTTTGTTTGTTTTTACTAATAGTCTGTTTCATGCAAGTATCACTTTTTATCAGTTCATTCCTCCAACCCAAGTGATCAGACAGATATGTAAATTTAGGTTTATGATAATAAGTATGTCATGAAAATGGGAATAAATATAGTGCAATGGAAAGGAACACAGACTGTAGCCATACTGAAGGGGTTCAAACCCTGGCTGCTTATGACCTCAGGCGAGTTGCTTAATCTCATTAAGATTCACTTTTCTTAACTGCAGAGATACTAATGATAATAATGGTAACTTAAATCATAGTATTATGAGAATTATGTGAGTTAACACATATAATCATTTGGTACAGTACTTACCACAGAGTATACTATACATATTTGAGGGCTAGGGATGTAGTTCAGTAGGATGCTCTTGCCTAACATGTACAAGGCCCTAAATTTAATCCCCAGCACCACAAAATAAATAAATAAATGAATGAATGAATGAATAAATAAATAAATAAATAAATATTTGGTAGCATGGTTGATTCTTATTTCTACCTATGAATGCCATTTCAAAAAGGAGAATGTATTTGTTCAAATGTATAAATGTATGCCTTGTTATCCATCCATCCACCCACCCAGTATGTGCTGGGTGTCTATTTTGTACCAGGTTCTATACATACAGTATTAGGAAGTAGGGACAAAAAAGTAAACAACCCTCCTTTTGGCATCTGCATTTGGCTGATAGCCTTGAAAGATTATTTTAGAAGTATCTGTCCTCTTGTACCTTACTCAACGTCTTCACTTGATGTCTATTTAAAAAATGAACTAATCACCCTCTATACTAAAAAAAATCCTGCATCTCCCCAGGCTTTCAAATATCCTTAAGTCATTCCTCATATCCAGTTGCCCAAATAAAAAACAAACAGAAACAAAACAAACAGGAAGTCGTGTTTAATTATTCTTTCTCTCACCCTCTACTAGACAATCTATCAGGCAAGGCATGTCGGTTCTAACTTCAAAATATATTCCAAATTTCACTACTTTACATTATCTATGACACTGCTAGAGTTTCAGCCACTATTATCTCTTGTCTGTACTCTGCAAAAGCATCCTATAAACCCATATTCACACCTCTATTCCCTCTGCCTCCCAGTTCTCTTCAACAAAGAAGTTACTCCTTACTATCCACCCACTCCCAAAACCCTCCAATAGCTTCCAATCTCAGAATAAATCCAAACTCCTCACTTTGGTTTATAAAACACCACTGGGGGTCTGGCCTCTTACTATTTCTTAGACCTCCTTCTTCACCACTCTCTTTACTTATTCCAGCCATACTGGTCATCTTTCTATTCCATGAGTGTGACATGACACTTCCAGTTTCAGAGTTTCTGTATTTGCAGCTTCCTCTATCGGGAATGCTCTTTCACCAGAGCCTCTCAGGACTCAATCTACTCCATTATTCACATATCCCCATAAATAGCACCTTCTAAACAAAGCTTTCTCTGAACATCTTGTCTAAGAGAACTTAATTCCCACTATTTGCTACCACTAACTCTGCTCTATTTTCCTCTCAGCATAGATCACTACTTTGAATTATATTATGAATTCATTTGTTTACTTGTTTATGAACTATCTCCCTTGCTAGAAATACAAAAGACGGGAAAGCATAAGTTTTGTCTATTTTGTTCACATCAAAATCTCAATGTTTAAAACTGCCTGGCAAACAGTAGGGAATCAATAAGTACTTGTTGCATAAATGAATGAAGTGATAAGCTTAAAATGTTCCAAGTTCTCTGAAGTTAATTCTGCCTTAAAGTGAGGATAAGATTAAAAGTGGAAATTTCTTAGCTATACATACATGAAGTCCTTTAAAATATTTTTTACCTACTCCTTTCCTTCAAGTATTTTTTCCCTAAAATATTAATCAAGCATAGTATATGCACCTTAGCCATGAAGTACATGAACTGTTTCAGAATGCCTCTTACTTACAAGGCTTTTTTAAAAAGTAAAGTGCAATGGAGTGGAGTACAGTAGAGTGTTCTAGGCAACCTGGAGTAAAACTGAAAGTTATTACCAATATTATTATTATTATTATGTTTTGATGGAACTGGGGATTGAATCTAAGGCCTCATGCAAGCTAGGCAAGTGCTCTACCACTAAGTTACACTTGGCCTTTTTTTTACTTTTGACACAGGGTCTTGTTGACTAAGCCAGACTGGTCTCAATCTTGTGATCCCCTGCCTCAGTTTTCCAAGTAGTTGGGATTATCACCACACCTGGTTTGAAATTTATTTTTATCAGTCAGTCATTATCCACTAAAAATCAAATATTTACTGAACGCCTACCATGTACTAGGCAGAGAGTACAGTGCCGAGTAAAGGTGGTTTTTATCCACATGGTGGTTAGACCTGATGGGAAGAGACAGATGAAAAAGAGCAAGGAAGTTAAGTGTGTGATGACAAATTCAGAAAAAGGCTATGAAAGAACAGTGAATATTAATAAAATGAATAAAAATTCATATTGTAGGAGGAATTAATACTATAAGGGGAACTAATACAGTGTGAGAAACAGACATTAAAAGAGGAACAGGGCATGAAAGTTCTTAAAAGGAAGCTAGCATTTCTGAATATGATGAAAGTCAAGGATGCTTTGCCAAATTTTGAAGGAAGAGAAGGTTATGACTGAATGGAGAAGCACATAAAGGGAGCTTATAGTTCAAAGGTCAGGAAAAAATATACTTGCACTGCAGAAGTAAGGAGACATTAAATTATCTATTAAGAATGCCCATGACTAAGATGTGAAAATAAGTTAAAAACAAACATCCTACAATTAAATGATCTCAATTAAAAGCAATTCTCTTTGAGTAACTTCTGTCTTTTATGAGGGTCTCTATACCAGAGAATCAAAATCACCAGATTTTTGCCTATGGGAATCTAATGGGTACACTTTACTCACACATATTATTGCACAATGGCAAGTATCTTAGCAGGTTTAAACTATTCAGAGTGCCCAAGTTTTGTTTAAAAATTGTTTATTGATTGGTATAATATAGTGTTTAAAAATAAAAACAAAGAAACTTCTGCCTAGCATGAACAAGGCCCTGGGTTTTTTCACCAGCACTGAAAGAAAAAAAAAAAAAAAAAGGAAAAGAGAAATGTTAGTAAACATTACTACTGTATTTCACTGGCTTTCAACTGCATTGTTTCTACATTGTTTAGGTGTACCTATTCTTGAGTTCGCAAGATTTCATAATTCTTAAATTTTCTAATTCTGAAACTGAAATAAATCTAAGATAGTAGGAACATGCTCATTGGCAGGGTTTGGGTTCCTAGCAAGTGATTTTTATTGATATGCATGTGTTACTATTTCTACATCTGTTCTGGCTTTGGAAACCTCTTGGCCATTCCTGCCCTCTAAGCTTACAGTCAAAGGTTGGATGGGTGCAATGGAGGCCTGACATGTAAAGGTAACCAAGGCTTTCCAGGCACAACTGAGTTTCATCCCTCATGATTAGCATTCTCATAAAAGAGACCCCAGACAGCTGCCTTGTCCCCTCCACCTCTGAGGACACAGTGAGAAGACACTAACTATAAAAAAGGAAATGGGCTCTCAAAAGATATGCCTTGATCTTGGATTTCCCTTTCTATGTGAGAAGTATATTCCTGTTGTTAATAAGCTACTCAGTCTATTGTATTTTCTTACAGCAGACCCAACAGACTAAGACAGTATTATAGGACTTCAGACAATTTAATCATTAATTTCAAGTTTAGACTGTCAACAGTCTATGTCATGCCTAGAATGTCTGCAGGAATTTTTTCTCTTTCCCACTTTTTAATTATAAACTTTGAATATTATAATATAGGGCATTTTTTTCTTGGCAATAAAGATGAAAATTTAAAAATTTAAGTTTACAATTGCTTTTTCTGATAATTAGGTGCTGAATTTACTTTCTAAGCTCCTTTCATTTTTCTATTTATTTTGAATGCATTAAATTTAGAAAAAATGACAAAAAGTCAACCAAGTCTGAGAGGTGTCTCTTTTTTTTCCCTTAACAAAGAAAACCCTGTTTCTATGAGTGTTATTATAATTTTAAATGATGGTTCTTATTAAAACAAATCACAGAACTAATACTGAATCTGTCCTTTGATCACAAACTGTTTTGACAGTAGAACAAAGGCAAAGCAGATCACCTTAACCCAGTCTCTACAGACATAAAACCATAATACTGAATACTAACCAAAAATTTTTAAACTTTGGGTCAAGCTCCTATCAGGCTATATGTATGAATAACCATGAACGTTTGCATATAAACTATAAAAAAGTATGTGTTAGCTA